>NC_048901.1:11439152-11528855 GCF_011077185.1 Oxyura jamaicensis
CCCCCCCCCCCCCCCCCCCCCAGTTTTGTACCTTTTCCTGGTCAGAGATCTGTTCTGGTTATCTCACTCCGCCTAATAGCGGAGACATTCCTACACCGTTAGATGGGACAAGCAGCAGCCATTTATTGCGTGCTACCTGTGGCCGTAAACAGGTTTGACACTACCTTCCCAGCAGCTCCCACCTATTGCCTGAAGGGTTAGTCCTTCTTTCCAGATCCAGAGGCCACACTGCCAAGTCAGAGGCTTTATCAGACGAAATAAAAATCAAGTAAGGGGGCTTCCTTGCCCTACAACAGCAATTCTCATCTGAGTTTAGCACACTCGGCCACAGCTTTAAGACAGAAAGAACATTTACTGCATGCTTGCAATGTTGCGAAACTGCATGCTTTCCAGTTCTTTTCTGGCTTCTCGCTGCTGAGGGATACATCTCACTCTACCTGCACGTGATACTTACTGATTTCTTCCATTACTACAGTGTTGTCCATGGCTATGTGCACTGCCAGTGAACTCCACGTATCAAAAGTGGCAAGTTTTCTATAGAGGGGGAAAAAATGTAAGGAAGGATTAGTTACAACTACAAGACAAAGATAATGTTGTATTAAAGAAGAGAAATCGGACTAGGAGAGATTGGTTTTCAACAATTATACTGTACTTTTTTAAAAAAACACTTTTTACAGTTGTAAAATTCATCGCCACAAATTATTAAGACCAGAAGAATAAACAGATTACAAATGGGACCACAACTGGGAATTTGTGCTAAATACAAGACCCTTGATACAATCTCCACCTCAAATTCTGTAACTGCTGGTTATCAGAAAATGAGGGTTACTTAATTTCCTCCTTAAATGCTAATTTAAAAATAAAAGTCACTCAGACTTTCCCTACGTATCTTCCCATCACCTACAGCAGATACTAGGCTAAATGGGCAGACGGTCTGACCTGGGAAAGTTTCTTCTCAGGCAATCCCAGCCTATTCCAAGGGGCTCCCAGCTCAACTACTCAAGAATTAAGGAAAGAATGGCAACAGAAAAAATATTTCTGAAAAAAATCTCTCTGAAAATACAGCATGTCCCAGTTAAAGACAGTCCAGATCCTCTGCTTGTCACCACAGAACCCAGGCAGCAAATACTTCTGCTTTCCTCTGCTAACACATGAGTGACTTGATGGCTTCTTGGCAGCTTTTGGACAATGACAACACTGATGTCATTGAGAAGGAACTCATGCCAGCAGAGATCCAAACGACAGCAATCATCACCTACTCTGACACCTGCTTCTGGTCCGCTGCAAAGAGTATTGCACTCAGTTCTAGCAGCAAACATGTTACTTGTGGAACATGGAAAGAGATTTTCAGGCTTGTCCTCAGTTTGAAATCAGTTTCTCTCATCCTGATTGAGAGGAGTCCTTCTATGAAGTTCCTACCAATCAGGTCAATAAGGTTCAACAAGTCGCCTGGTAACAGAATTAAATCATGCAGTTGCACTTCATTCAGTGGGTAGAAGTGTGTAAGGCAGGAGGTACCACAAACCCACCGCTCGGTTGGAAAAAATACAGGAAAAACCCAGCACTTACTTGAGCACTTGTGCGACTGTGTTTGGTCCATACCATTGACCTATGGATTTCCCCTCTCCAACTCCCATCTGGGCTGCATCACAAGAAAAGAAAAAGAATTTAGCATATAATTTCACCTACACTATGCCCCTTCCTAATCAGGATTTACATTCAACAGTGAAAAAAAATCACTTGGAAACATTCCTGAGTCATCAGAAACCCCACAAAAGGGTGGGATCACAGTGCTGATGGAAGAAAAAAGCACATCCTCAAGGACTGTAAAGCAAACCCTTTCTCAGAAACATGATACAGAGGTCCAAAGGACAGCGTAACCTCAGAAAATAGTTATTTCTTGTCAGATTATCAGGAACACCCCCGTAACCTGAAGTTCCATTCACTGAAGCTACAGGAGCATTAAGACCCTATAAGCAAAAACTGGAACAGGCAGCCTTTTTTTTTTTTTGTGAAGGAAGTTTCAATTAAAGTGAGATCCTTCCTTGCTACTTCCAAAAATTTCTTCATGCAGCATTCTGCTCATGTTACAAGGTCTTGGCAAGAACAGCAACCACATGCTTTCCTCTCACCTTGGCTAAGCGGGATACAGAAAGTGGTGCTGAATATAACCTAAAGCCTGAAGACAAACACGAAGGACTTCATGGAGTCAAGAGAAAAATCCATCATAATCCATAGTAAAGTGTAGTAGCTTCAGATCACGCGAGAAAAACAGCATATCAGAATAACCTGCTAGGCTTTTCACCTAAGGTACTAAAACAAACATGGAGTGATGTTCTACGCTCTTGGGAAATCCAGACAGAACATTCCCCCGTGCTTGCTGGCACCCAGCACTCTTACCTATCTGGTGAATGGAGTAGTAGCTGTCTTTTTTGTCAATGAAGGCATTAAGAACATTGAAGTAATTATCCATCTGCCTCTTCCCTTTTATCCACCTCCAGTCTAAGACATACAAGAAGATACGTGAAACAGGACGTGATGGTTATTAGCAACCAGACATTGCAAGCTACAAGCTGTCTTTCCTGTGCCTCGACTGCTGATCAGATTTTCATGTCACTATCTTATTACTAAGCATCTGGGGCATCCCCAACCCTGAAGCATCAATTTTAACAGAAAAGCAAGCATTTTCACAGCTGAAACAAAAGCATATCACCCATGATAAAACAGAAAACAAGAACACTAACTCTATCCCATAGATGGGCAATAGGATACCAATTTCTCGAGGACAGGCATTCTGAGGAAAACCAGGTGACCTCATTAAAAAAAACTCCCACAGATTCAAAGGCCACCAACAACTGCAACAATAACTCCCATACAGTTGTTTACAGACGACGTATGGATCCAATGCAAAGAGAAGTATTCAGGGACAGGAGTCTACACTCAGAAAGAGAGGGCTTCTCAACAAGTTAAAAATTGAACTATAAACGAGTCAGTCACCCTGCTGTTCTGAGTAGGACTTTTTAAACTTCAGGTATATTTAAAAAAAAAAAAATCAAGAAAACCCTGGTACTTGCTTGGTGTCCATGGACTTAACTAGCACGTGACAGCGCTCTCCTTTAAGGTTTAACAACCACATTCATCTACATGGAGTCACAGACAGCTGCAGGAGGAAACCTGCTGGAGAGTTTCCAGCAGACTTTTCAGTCAACAGCCCTGAACTTAAGAAAATTCAAGGAAACGTTATAGAGCACTCAGCAATTCCCAGCTGCTGTCCTTACAAGTATTGCACTTAGGGAAGCATGCGGATGTCAGTATGGGCAGTGTCCTGGTTTACCTCTTCCCAAATGCCTGCAGACCAAGGCCTGAGCAAAGATCATCTGGCCACACCGCAACATGCAGCCCCAACCAGTATCAGATGTGGGACCAGTTCCTCCTGTAAACAAGGACAGAAAGCAAATATGTAATGAATGGAACAACACTGCCAAGCGGGAGATAAAAAGGAAAGTGCTGTAAGCCTGCACGGGCAGCAGGTTTATCCAAACCATCGGGTAGGGAATAAGGACTGTGCTAGCTCACACACCCAAGGCTGAGAAATAAAAACTCACTTATCGGTGACAAGCCTAATGGCAACCCGTAAAAAGAAACTAAAATCTTTAATAACGGGAAAAAAAATCAAAAGGAAATCCAAGCATCTCAGCTAGACAGGCAGCTGAATTTCTCATGAGCACAGCAGTTCTTGAGCACGCTTGCAGATTCCCAACCTAATTCAGAGAAGTTACTAAGCAGAGAAACATCTTGTTACAGACCACTTGCTGCTGTAATGCTCATTTTGAGAAGGCAACTCGTTATGCAAAATGAATCAGTCACAAGGCATTCCCACATCACAAGCAGCCGATGACTGTATGGGATTCCAAAGTGAACAACATGGAGTTAGGTCCAAAAAACAAAAAAACTCCAGCAACAGTAAAAAAAAAAAAAACATATCCTACATAATATAGGAGAATAAGCTGGATATCAGCTGGCAATAGAAAAACTGAGACAAAGACCTTAAGGCTGGAAGCATCTCCCTGACAGAACTGCAAAAGGAAGCTGCCACTTCTCTGAAGCTTCAGCTGTTTTTACGAGCTTCACAGATAAAAATGTTTAGCATGACCACAGCCAGTGAGCTGTCTTACAAGTACGCAGTCAGCTGCGCCTCCACACAGCTGGGAGAAGTTTCTTTGTATTGCTGCTTTCTTTTGAAAGAGAGCTCTGCTGAGTGTCTTAAGGAACAGCAACCAAGAAGCCTGGCTTCAAGTTCACTGGGAAATGCTCATAGTGTTACTGCAGTTCCTGCGTGCAAATCCACTTCAAGCACTAAAAAGCAAACAAAAACTCGACGTAGTCTAGAGCAGATACACGAGGGCGATAATTTCTGTCTCGTGTCTCTACCTTTTCTCTAAGACCGTCATTAAATCTTATTTCATCTTAGACTCCTGTAGGACCTAATTAGCACGAAGTACAAAAATCAGTCATGTTGTGAGGTTCCTAAATACACCTCGCACACTCACTCTCGTATCGTTTTTCAGATTATCGTTATCCCTCCTACCCAGCAGGAGCAGGAGTTCTCGCCTCAGATCAGGAAAAAGCCTACCCTATCAATTAAAAAAAGTGCATCGCCGACTCCCATACTCAGAAGTAAATTGACGTTTATGCTTGCGGGGACTGTTAGGAGCTTTCATTAGGTAGAGATAACCAGCTTCTTTATCAGAAAGCCTTGCTGAATTAAATTAAGTCTTTCTACAAAACTGATGGCAGTAAAGATCCTTCCCTGAATCCTGCATTACTGTCAGAAGTCACCCCAGCGACCAGTCCTGCAGCAGAGGAACTGATGGCTATTTTGGTAATGCCAGAAGCGTTCAATGTTTTTCCCGTGCTGTCAACAACCACAAAAAAGCCACCGGGTTATTGATCGTCTTCTGAATCCACTTCTGTTTTTAACAGCACCTATGTCTTACCACTTCGCACAGGAGACTTTTCTGAATTTTGAAACCGGCTTACAGAACGAACATGCTGCCTGGAGCAACTGAGACAGGGAAGGCTTTGAGCTATCTGCATACTGAGAACACAACTGATGTCATTCCACACAATAAAATAAAATAAAACAAAGATACCAATGCTTTCAGTCCCGAAGGCAATCCATCCAATGCCCTTTGATTCAAGGGTCACATTCATTACTTGAGAGAGTTAGCAGACAGAAACAAATTCAAATAGTCAACAGTCAGAAAGAGAATTATTTTCTCCTCACCCTTCCAGTGGGAAAAAAAAACCCTCAGAACAAATCAAAAACCCAGCCCAAGCACACAGCAAGCTTTCAGGACTTACATCACAGGTAAGAACCCCAAGGGACAGAACCTTTTCTGCTCCCAATGGGGAAAAACAAAATAGTTGCTAAAGTTCTAAGGGGGATCATGAAGGAATTCTGCCTCTGGCTTTCCCCTTTAGGAAGGGACAAAAAACTCACAACAAACATCCAGACTATAAAACTGTACACGCATCTAAAAGATGTGAACAAACCAGTATTTGGTTCTTCTCATTGTTTATCCACGGTGTCTGTTATGCCTTCCCCACCGACACCTCATCACCTCACAATCCTTAACACATTTCCTCTGTGATAATCCCAGAAAGAAAGGGAAGCCTTCTTACTTCTGTAGCATGGGTGGAAAGAGCAGCAGAACTGTGACGTGCACAGGTCTACTGACACACGTCCCAGGTCTCAGACTAGTGTCCTCCACAAGGCCAACCTTCTGCCCGTCACAGGCCAGGCCACCAGACCCTTAATTCCCAACAGCTACGGAGAAGTCCCAGAACACAGCCGTTACTTTCTGATGGAGCTTTTGCAGCAGCCAATTCAAATCTGGTTTTTAGATGTCTTCTTGGAACCAGCTCTCCCGAGATCCCCTGCACGCTCTGTGCCTCATCCTCCTGACCTATGCTCACCTCCCACAGGAGAGCACTCCAACCCCCGTGAAGTCACGGCAGTCTCCCAGCGGGTCAGGCTGTTACAGGCGGGACAGGCTCAGACTTACCGATGGCAGGGAAGTTCTTTCTGTAGGTGAACCAAAGCCGAGAGGTCACATCCAACAGGATCTCTTCTTTCTCTGAAAGTTTTTCAAGATTGAAAGGCGTGCACGCACAAAGAGAGCACCAAACAGGCCTAACCCCACCTCCTGCCCAGCCTCCTGCTCCTCACGCAGTCCGATGGCCCTGGCAGGCAACATCTGGATGAGGAATAGGAAAGCTCTGCTGGGCAGAAGAAACCTTTTCCTCTAAAAAAGCCGCAACCAACCCAAAACACCATGGCCACAGGTAAACTATGAAGCATTAAGCCATTTTCTTGCCTTTCTCCCGAGCTATCCCCTTGCCTCAATCATCCTGGCCTCATACAGGTCCCAGTAACTGGGAAGTGGCAACTTTCTGCACAGAAATATTCCAGAGTCTGCAGCGATGGCCAAACAGGAGGCAGCACGGCGGTTACAGTCCGCGTGCTCTGACAGTGAACAGACTCTGCTGTGCACGTACGAGTTTTGAGTCACCTCGCTGCTCACAAAACAACATGCAACACTAACAGAGCCCTCCAGAGCATCGTAACGAGTTGCAGCGTGCATGCAGAGTACCTGTAAAAACGCTGTATTTCCGGCCGAGGATCCACACAGGCTCTTTGGTCTCAGGGAAGTCTTCATATTCAAATCTGAGAGTGTCGTAGGTAAGAGTAGCTGCAACAGAAAGGAAAAAAAAAGAGTATGATTGTTTTTTTCCTTGATATTTAAAAAAAATCGTACCTAACCCGTACAGTAGAGCCAGAGCTGCTGTGACCCCGTAACCTACACGACCCACAAGCCTGACTCTAGCTGGCAAGAACATTTTCAACACCACATCCAAACATTCTGACAGGCCCAGGGAGCCAACGCACCCACAGCTCTCGCCTGGCTGCTCCACAAACAGAGAAGCAGAGGAATCTCCAGGCTGGTTCAGCCCCGGGTGCCTCCCAGGCAACTGAGTGGGTCAAGATAACGCCGGGGACTTCAGCCAGCAGCTGCACGCTGCTTCCCAGCACGGCTATCGCCACACACACCAACACAACGCTGAGGCCCTCTTTGCCAAGGAACGAGGCGATGGAGGAGCTTCTTCCAGAGAACGCTGCTTTTGTGGTGTAACATGGAAAGCGTGGATTGCATTAAAAAGCCAGCCAAACCTTGCTCCTGAAGTCAGTCCCTCCTCCAAGGCCATGAACTGAGGACAAGTCATCGCTTGCACCAAAACCAGTCTGCAGCTTGAGAAGACAAAGTGCTGCCTTTACAGGCGTCACGCTGAAAGCTGAGGAATACAGAGCTGTGCACAGGAATCCGAGCACACCTTGTGCCTGGTTCACCTGCTGCCTTCAGCGCCTGAATACCTGCCTCTTCTTATCCCACCGCTCAGCACTGATGGCTCCACTACGGAGCAGCTCCACAGCACAGGCTGCTCTGCAATGCCCTTGGATCAGAGCAGCTCAAGCCTTCGTGCAAAAGATACAAGAAATGGAAGGGGGAGAGGGAGGGCTGGATGTGCTGGGCTCCACGAGGTCTGTGTTTGGAAATAAGGGACTTTAAAGGGGTGAATGTGTAAGTGAGGTTGGTTTTAAAACATTTTGAAAGTTAATAATTGCATCTCGTTTTGTACGAGTCATTTCTTAAATAAGCTGTGTGTTAAATTTAAAGCAGAGCTAAGCCAGGCTGTTCTGTTAAAGCAGCTGTTGAAAGCATCTCTAACGCCAAACGCAATCAAACCTGGGATGATCTGACCAAAGTTTAAAACAGGGTGACAGACGACACACCACAAGTTCCTCTCGACCCCATCTTCAACACAGCCCCGCACCCTCTGCGGCACACGCCTCGCTGCTGGCATCCCATCGGGTCCAGCTGCTGCGCCTCTCCGGGGCTGCCCTCGCACCAGATGCCACCGAGCTCCCAAGCAGAAGATGCACGCAGAAGATGAGTCTCTCTCTCTCTCTCTCTCTCCATCATTCCTCTCTTGGCCTTCCAAAAGTCATCATCCGGAGCAGCAGTAAATAACAACCTGGCTGGTTTGCATTTAGTAAGTGGTACCTCCAGAAAGTCACCACGACACTCTGCTCCTCCTCTTTGCAGGCACCTAGGATGCTCTACCTGTGCTGGGGCAAACAAGCTACACGAGACTTTCTGGTTCCCGAAGGTACCTCGTCAGCCTTCTGCCTCTGGGCTCTTGGATCTGCAAGTCCAAGTCCAAACGGCAGAGGAAACGAAGAAGCAACAGCAAGACATCAGTGCAAGATCTGCTTCGGATGAGACGGTACAGTTTATTCTGGCAGCTCAAAAGCAGCCAGTAGTTGGTATTAAAAACAAAAAACTTATCACTGGTCAACTTAAAAACAAGTTCTCAGGTTTCAAAGCTCAAAGGAATATTTTGTAGTCTATTTTATCAGTTCACAAACCTGCTGTGAATCCATCTCTGTCAAAAGAGCCTCAAGTAGCTTGAGATGGATAAAAGGACACTACAGAAGCTATCAGACTGCCCACCATCCTCCTTTTCCTTCCTAGTAACACTTCCTCACATCCCCAAACATCACAGCCAACCTCTGCAACTCCCCCAGGTCCTTCGCAGGCGTGTGATCCGCGGCCGGCAGCTTCTCAGCAAGGACCTGCTGGACTCTCCCCTTCCACCAAAGCTACCAGAGGAAGGGACCAGCAAAGGCCCGAGGGGCTCCCAGGCTGCCTGCTGGAGCAGCGCGCATCCGGGGCGCGCGAACCGCAGGCGCCACGACACCGCAGGCTGAGGAGGAGAGCCCCAAACCCGCAGTCCCGCAGCCGAACGCCTGGCACCAGGCTCTGCAGGTCCCGGAACACGCAGTCAGACATCCGTGCCTACAGTTGTTTTGCTCTGAATTAAACACTTGCCGCCATCTGAGAGGGCATGACTTAAACACAGGAGTTAAGATTTCACCTTCACAGGGAGGAAACTTCAAGGTTGCTCCTGGCTGGCACTAAGGACTTGATAATGGGAGCAACGAACCCCCAGCAGGCTGGAGCCAGCACCTGCGCGTCCCCCTCACGAGCACCCATCCGCACAGGCTCTGGGGCTGTTTCAGAATTACACCCGTGGTGCTGCTGCCCAGGTGAGCTACGTACTTCAGCGGGACCAAAGCAGTGCAGGGGCACAACGAGGCCCACAGCTCGCGCGGGGGCCTTTCTCCTCCCTCGCAGCTGGGACCAACGGGGCTGAGCATCAAGAAATGCGGAACCCCCGAGCAGAAACCCTCCTGAGGACGTCTCCCTCCTGAGGACGCTCCGTCTCCCGGCGGCAGAAGCCAGGTGAGATCAGCACATTTCCTCGGGCAACGCTCCCGGCCTTCACCTTGCAGGAGCTCTCGCTGTGCTTTCAAGGCTGACCGCCGAGCGGCCCGCGGAAAACCCCCGGGCGCAGCGACCAGCCCGGCTCGGCCTGGCCTGGCGCACGCCTGCTGCCGGTAAGAAGGGCGGGAGGGGGAAGAGGGGCAGAGCCCCGGGCCCCGCGGAGCACCCCCCGGGAAGGCAGCTCCCCTCGCGGCCGCCCGGGGCCCGCCGTGCGCGCTGCAGCCCCGTGGGCACGCCGGGACCCCCCCGGGGCACCCCGCCCGGCCCACGCAGCCCCGGCAGAAGCCGGGCCCCGCTCCGCACACGCCGGGCTTCGCCCAGCCGGGAGCCGCTCGGTGCTCTGCCGGCTGCGGGAGACAAAAGGAGGCAGAGCCTCGGATGGCTCCAAAAGCACCGAGCGCTGCTCCCGGTGCTCGTCGCGCCCCGCCGCCGCCGACCCCCCTGCTCCCCCCCCCCCCCCCCCGCCCGGCCCGCACCGCACCCCACGTCAGTTTCCCTCCTTTGGGTAAAAACCCGCAGAAATGAGGCTTCTACCCGCCGCACCGGGGGGAGACCGGGCTCCGCGGCACCTCCCCCCGCAGAGCGGCGACCCCCGGAGCCCCGCGCGGCCGCACGGCACCGAGGGGCTCCGGGGGTCCGCACCGGGGCCTGCCCCGTCTGAGAGAGCCGCGGCTCCGCTGCCGTCGCCGGGCCGGGCCGCGGGCACCCACCTGCGTCCATGGCGGCGGCCCCGCCGAGGGCTGCGTCCGCTGCCGGCCCCGCCGACACATCCGCCCCGGCGCAGCCGAACCCGCTGCCGCCGCGCGTCCAATCGGAGAGCCGCTCGCCGCCGGCCCGGGCGGCGGTTGGCTGCCGCCGCGGGTCGGAAGGTTTGGCTGCGCCGAGGCGCTTCCTCCGTGCGTGGGGGCCGCCATTTTGTCGTACGGAAGGCCGCCGCGGAGCGGGGAGAGGCGATGGGGCGGCGGCGAGGCCGGGGCTGTGGAGAAACCGGGGCGGCGATATGTTGCGTTGCGCCGCCCGGGCGATCTGCTGGCGCTGCGCGGCGCGTGAGGGAGCTGCCTGCCACGAGCGCTCCCGGAGGAACTCCGGGCTGCGGGCGCGCCCATCTTGTCGTACGGAACCCGCTGAGCTCCGCCCTAAGGATGGCAGCCCCCCTCTCCCGATCCTCTTGGCCGCTCTCAGCCGCCACGGGCCGAGCCCGTCTCTCGGGAGGCGGCCGCCCGGCAGCGCCGAGGAGGCGTGTGAGCGCCGCCGGGAGCCCCCCCCCTCCCTCAGCGGCCGCTCCGTGCGGCGGCCCCTCGGTCAAAATGGCGGCGGCCACACGGGGGCCGCCATGCCGGCGGCGCCGTACGGAGCCCCGTTCCCCAGGGCGGAGGGGTGACCTGGCTCCGCCATCTTGCTGTACGGCTGGCGGCGGCCGGGCCGCGCCGGGCCGGCGGGGGGCGGGAGGAGGAGGAGGAGGAGGAGGAGGAGGAAGGCCGGGGCGGGCCCGGCCGCCGGCCGGAGATGGTGATCTGCTGCGCCGCCGCCAACTGCTCCAACCGGCAGGGGAAGGCGCACCGGGGCGCCGTCTCCTTCCACAGGTGAGCCCGCGGCCCCGCAGGTGCCGAGGAGCCGGGGGCGGCGGTGCCGGGGGCGGGGGGGCGGCTCCGCCACGCTCCGGGCTCCGCTCGGGCTCCGGCCGGGCTCCGGGGGCGGCCGCGCGGCGCCCTGGGCGCTCCGGCGGCGGGACGGCGGCGGCCGGCCGAGCCCCGGCGGCTCTTTGTTGTGCGGCACCGCCGGCTGGCAGCGGGCCCCCGGCCCCCCGAGCTCTGCCCCTCGCCGCGGGGCTGCGCCCACGGCGGGGGAAGTGAAGGTCAGGCGGCTCGGCCCACCGCCCAGCCCGACCTGCCGAGTCACAACTTTCGGGGGAACGGCCGAAACTTGGGAGCGTCCATCGTTTTTTCGGTCGCAGCTGTCGCCCCTTACGTTTGTGCGTGTGTTCTTCCCGGTTCCAGGTTCCCTCTGAAGGACTCAAAGCGCCTGATCCAGTGGCTAAAAGCTGTTCAGAGAGACAACTGGACCCCCACCAAGTATTCCTTCCTCTGCAGCGAGCACTTCACCAAAGACAGCTTCTCAAAGCGGCTGGAAGACCAGCACCGGTTGCTGAAGCCCACCGCCGTCCCTACCATCTTCCAGCTTGCGGAGAAAAAACGCGACAACCTGGATTATGTCAGAAGCAAGAGGAAAATAGCGAGCCAGGTACCGCTGCAGGATGGAGAGGACCCAAGGGAAGGAGGCCGTGAGGTAGCTCAGAGGACCTCATCTTCTGACCAGGACTTCATGGTGATGCAAGGGACGAACGAGATGGAGGAGGCGACTTCGCAAGAGGATATCGAGTCGATGTCCGAGGAGGAAGAGCATCTCCACAGCCAGCTGGAAGGCCCTCGGAGAAGGACGTTAGGGGATAATTTAGTTGCAAAGCCTGGACCTCAGAAGAAGCCTGACAGATCTTCTGTGGAGGACTGTCCTAAAACCGCCTGGACGGGGAGTTGGATAGCAGACAGGAGTGGCATATCGGTGGATGACTTCACGCCTCCTGCCTCTGGTGCTTGCAAGTTCATCGGCTCCCTTCATTCTTACAGCTTTTCCTCCAAGCACGCCAGAGAGAGGCCAACTTTCCCAAAAGAGCAGCTAGAAAGGAAAAGGCCAAAGAGAGACGTGGAACCAAGCTGCAGTAGCAATCTCATGGGACACGATAAGACTGTCACAGAAGACGCCCCTACTTCATCCCTCACTGCAACCCCTCAGAAACCTTCCCAGAGTTTGTCGGCATCCCCAGCGGACCTGACCCCTCAGCCTGCTGCCGAGGCTGTGGTGGGACAGAAGGGGGACACGGATGCCAACCCCATGTCGATCAACGAGGTCATCATGTCGGCCTCGGGAGCCTGCAAGCTCATTGACTCCCTCCACTCGTACTGTTTCTCCTCCAGGCAAAGCAAAAGTCAGGTGTGCTGCTTGCGTGAACAGGTGGAGAAGAAGAACGGAGAGCTGAAACTTCTGAGGCAGAGGATCAGCCGCTCGGACAGTCAAGTCAGGAAGCTGAAGGAGAAGCTAGACGAGCTGAAGAGGATCAGTTTCCCTTACTTGAACAGCCTGCTATCCCAGGACTGTGGTCAGTATTTACAGCGTCTTTGCATTCAGGCAGAATTCATCGTTTTCTTAACAATAAGAGGCTGTTTAAGTTAGAGGTAATAGCAGTGCAGTGAGTTAAAGACAGGAGAAAGGTATGTTTTTGGAAAGGGAAGTAGTAGCTAGTGCTAGGCCAAGAGATGCCAGTGAAAGAATTGGACAAGTTTGTGGGCACGTGAGCTATTTTGTGTACTCCACAAGCCTGTTGTTGTTGGTTGGTTGCTTTCCCTGACAGTGTTGGCTGTTTGGTAGAAGTTCCTGCTGTGCTCTCCAAACTTTGCCTCCTCGAAGTTGCGAATAGCACGCGTTGTTTCCATACAGCTTTCTGAGGTGATGGGGCACAACGTTAGGTTGTGGTGTGGAGGACAACTCCTGTGATGGATTTGCTTTTTCTTTTTCTTCCTGGATTATTTTAGCTTGTTCATCTGTGACATGATTTGAAGTGTGTCTGTGAAATTTTTCCGTGTCCTAACGAGCTGTCACGGACAGAAGGTATTTGGGAAAAGCTGTTGTAGTCTTCTCTAGTGATGTAAGGAGTGCTTCTGATCTTGGATTTCATGTACTGCGCTCAGTACTTGGGTCACAAGAAATCTGAGTGAGGTAGTAGGTCTCAGATACGACTGTCACCGTACACGTTGACGACGTTCTGCCTGACTGAAATACTGCGTTCAGTTTGATAATTTCCGCCCTCAGAAGGCAGAAGTCAGGAAACAGATAATAGAGTGCGAAGAGATAGGGAGTGACTTCTCTATCAGTTAAATAAATAAATAAGTGAAAGACCTGAAAATACGGGGATCTCAGCGAGGGATGAGACGGCGTGAAATTCTGTTACCGAGAAGGCAGGTCAGGCCTTACGCCTTTCTGCTGCAAGAAGAGTGATTTAATACAAAGCTTTTGAACAATGACAGAACTTTTGCACGGTGACTCCAGTTGCTAGATGTAATTTGGAGAAAAGCCTAGAAGGCTTTACTGGAATTTGGTGTCTGTGTGGCTGCGTAGGGTTACTTTGTGAAGGATGCGTGACCTGGGGCTTTTTGAAGCAGCTTCCCGAGGATGGCTAGGTATGGTGGAAACCCTTACCAAGGTAATTCTCCCCTCTGCATCCGTTGTGAGGCTCTTCCTTGTTTTCTGAAGCCGCGTGGTAGTAGGCATGGTTAGAAACGTGATCCTGGCGTAGGCAGACGCGCTCTCCAGACTCGTACAGCATGGCCTATTTCCTCACTCGAGTGCAGGAAAATAAACCCCGGCAAAATTCTCCCAGGCTGATACCCAGCGCTACTTTCTCCACGTGTTTGTAATTTTCCGGTGGAAAGCTCGTGCTTTGATTTGGGTAGAGGGGGAAATCAACACTGCAGTGGGAAACCAACGTGGTCTTCCTATTTGTGCCCTCCTGCCTGCAGTTCTGTACTGTTTTGGTGTCAGGCTAAAGGAAATGACTAAATACAAAATTAGGGTTCCGTAATTATCATGCATGAGTATAGAGAGATGTAAAGGAGGTGTCTGGCAGTGTTGAAATGCCTGCAGTGAGATGCTGGTTGCAAGGAGGGTGTCCTGGACGTTGTTTTTCTTTTTTCCTAGGAAGTACTATGATTTTGTTTTCTTTCTTGAGGCAGATGTTCTAACACGTACATGTATGTGAACATGGGAATGACCCAGTGAGAATTCTGTAAGAACATAAGGATTGTATCTTCAATTCTATAAGGTGAAATGTCAATTTTTTTTAATGAAGTGGTCAACTTGTTACCTGTTCTGCTATCCCTTATCAACAAAAATAGAGACCAACGTGAGAAAATCAAATCATTTTGGTGATTGTAGCTCTAGGCAATGAGAAGTTCTTAGGGAACCATTCTGCTGGTGACTTTTCAAGGGTTTGTTAGGGGCTGGCCAGCTTCTGTTTTAATTTCATCTTGGTGCTCTTCTGCTTTGCATTGTTTTTTCTTGTGCTCTTAGGAATAGTTTATGGCAGTCAAAATACCTGACTGCTGCTGGGCAGAGCCTGTTTTAGGCGCAGACACTAAATTGTACTCTGATGCAAAACTGAGTTGAAGAGGGCTTTTTGGTATTCATAAGAACAGGGGTAACAAGTATTAGGTTAATAATAATTACAGTCTTTATTAGTAGCTACATTTCAGTTGTCCTAAATCATACGGTGCGTAGATGAGGCGATGTTAATGGCTATAAACCTGAGCCTGCAATTTCTTTTTTTTCTAAAGCCGGTGCCTTGGGGATGGGGAGCGTAAGGAAGGTACGCGGCTGGGCTGACTTGGCAGGTTGCTGCCTGTTTACGTCCTGATTCCAGCGTGCTGCCGGCTGTCCTCCCCGCTGCCGCTCGATGTCCGGCTGCGTGCACAAAATTCAGAGCAGAGGGATGTGCTTTGGGCCCACCTGTGCTGCCCGGTCTCGGTACGAAGCCCTCTTAAAAGCATCGTGTGCTGCTCTTTATGGACTGCGTGCTGGGCTTACCGGGCAGTCCGTGCGATCTGTCCCGTGGATCTGTTTAGCAAGCGTTGCGTTTTTAAGGTTTTCTGGTGGTCCCCTGCATGTTGGCTTGCAGCCTCAAGCTGTGAGCGTATCAGACCGGACAGCCACGTGTTTTTTGCCTGGAAAGGCAGAGAACGGGCTGCCCTAGCGCACAGCAGAGCAGCGATGCCCTAAGTGTTGCCCTGGGGCAGTGCTGCTGTCTGCAAAGAGGCCCTGTGATTCCTGCTGCGTGCTTCTCACCTGGCATCTCACCGCTCGGGCAGCTCCTCGTGCCCATCGTTCTCGGCCGAAATGCTCCTCCAGCTGCACAAGGAGGTTTCTGCTGGCTGCACCCAAGTGACAGCCGTTTGGAAGGAGCAGATTTCTGCTGCACACACAGTCCCTGCCAGCCATGCTTGAGGACTGGTGACTCAGTCCGGGTGAGTTTGCCTCACAGCACGCTCAGGCCGTCACGGTGCACAAACGTGGCCTTTCCCAGCCTTTCGTAGTAGGGAGATCAACTAACTTGTTTCAGGAAAACCCCTGGGTTTTCTGCACGGCTGCTGCAGTGACGCTTTCTGTGCTGAACTTTGAATTTGCTTGCTTGTTTGGTAGGAACGCATTTCCTTCTGTTTCGTGGGCCACCTCTGGTGTCTGCAGGCCAGTGGTTGAGAAATGTTTTTGACAGAGCATGGCTGGACATGGTGCACCGGGCAGAGCACGATTAGACACATCTTCCACAGAACAAGAGGATGCACTGGGAGAAATTAGGGAGAGAGTGAGCAAAGAAATACAGCCCCGATGTCCTGGGGAAGGTGAGCTGGGAAGAACATGGGCTGCAAGGGAAGGGGAGGCAATTGAGCGTGCTCCTGTTCAGCACACATAGCACCTAACCAGCTAGTTCTGCTGGAAGCCTTCTCGGCTCTGTTGGTTGCATCACGTTCCTGAAGCCAAAACGAAGATGCTGCCTTCACGAGGTCGTGTTGCCTTAACGCCCTGGTGTTCGATCCTTTTGTAAAACTACATCTCCCAGCAGGCTCTAGGGTAACTTTCTTACCTCATCATGAGATCACTTCCCTTATAGCCATCTTATCAACCAAGTGCAGAACACTTTCTGGTGAGCAAAGGTGGTTAGAGAGCTAGACCAAGCGATAGGAGAATAGCTCTGCCTGCTATGGCCAGCAGTGGAGAAAACGCAGGTAGGATTCAATGTGCTTAAAGTATATGCATTTATCAGAGGTAGAGTTGCTCAAATTCAGGTTTCTGAGCTTACGTGGAGCCCGTTCCAAACTCCATGTCTGCTTTCGTGAAGGTCATGTTAAAGGAGATTTGCAAAATGGGTCCACGTGGAAAACAATCAGAATTTTGCTAAGTAGCCATTGGAAATGTTTCTTTCCAGTTTAGATTCGTTTCTTAGTATTTGTACAAAACCTCATAGAAGTGCAGTTGTTTATAATGCTTTCTATGTGTGGATGAAGGATAACTGGTGAGCTTTGGGACCACAGGCAGGAGGACCTGAACGTTAAACGTGGTTTTGTGCGGTACCGGAGACCCAATGCCTCTGCAGTGGAAGTGTTTTCCACCAGGGTGGCAAGAGACTTTTGCTTGTTTTGCAGAAACAAGTCGTAAAGCTATGTTCCTCAGTGTCAGTGGGAAGAGATGTGAGGGGGTGCGAGAACAAGAAAAATATATTTATTCTAGAATGGCAGGTGCTGATCGCAGCTCTTCTGCCTTATCTACCTGGAGAAATGGACGGGAATGGCTGGGACAGAGGGCTGGTCAATAAAGCGTTACAAAGATTGAAGGATAACGTGAGCAAAGAGTGAGATAAGGAGCAGGAATATGTGCACAGAGGTTAAGAGTGGGGCCAAATCTGTGACAAGGTGTCAGGAGAGAGGCTGGGTGAGGATCTCTAGCACCTGCAGCCCGTGCAGGGGCTGCCCTGGGGCTGACGGGCTCCAGTCAGCAGTGGGGTTCCGCAGGGCTCCGATTTAGGGCCAGTTCTCTTTCCTGTCTTCATAAATGGACTTGGGTGCGGGACTTGAAGGTATGCTTCCTGTGCAGACAATGCTAAGTTCTGACAACTGTTTGACTCTGTTGAGGATGGAGAGCCCTTGCAGAGAGATGTGGACAAATGAGAGGGCTGAGCAGTCACCAACAATACGAAGGGAGCAAGTGCTGGATTCTGCGCCTGGGAAGGGGCAACCCTGGCTATACCTACAGACTGGGGGACGAGAGGCTGGAGGGCCGCCCTGCAGAAAGAGATCTGGGGGTTGTGGTCAATAGCAAGGTGAAAATGAGCCCTGGCAGCCAAAAGGGCCAACGGTACTCTGCGGTGCCTCAGGCACAGCCCTGCCGCAGGCGGAGGGAAGGGATCATCCTGCTCTGCGCTGCCTGACAGCCTCACCTCGAGTGCTGTGTGCTGCTTGGGGTGCCACAACATAAGAAGGATATAGAGCTGTTAGAGAGTGTCCAGAGGAGGGCTACAGAGATGGTGAAGGGTTTGGAGGAGAAGACATGAGGAGCAGCTGAGGTCCCTGGGTTTGTTCAGCGCAGCCCAGAGCAGGCTGGGGGGAGGCCTCATGGCGGCCTGCAGCTCCCTCACAGGGAGCGGAGGGGCAGGCGCTGAGCTCTGCTCTCTGGGGACAGCGACAGGACCCGAGGGAACGGCATGGAGCTGGGACAGGGGAGGGTCAGGCTGGGGGTTAGGGAAAGGTTCTGTGCCCAGAGGTGGTCGGGCACTGAACAGGCTCCCCAGGGCAGTGGTCACAGCACTGAGCCTGCCAGAGTTCAAGAAGCGTTTGTACGAGGCTCTCGGACACAGGGTTTGATTTTGGCGTGGTCCTGTGTGGAGCCAGGAGTTGGACTACGTGGTCCTGGTGGGTCCCTTCCAACTTGGGATCTTCTGTGATTCCATGACAGAGGTGAGCTGCCTCGAGCATTGCTGGGGCAGCAGGGACCAGCTGGACACACAGCGAGCTCCCCTCCTCTCCTGCCTCGTGCAGGTAATTGGGTTGGTTTTAGAAATCCCCGTCAAGCTGAGGGACTCGGGACAAGTGATTGCACTTCTCTGTGTGTGTGTCTCAAGGTCTATGATCTGTGAGATTATCAGCTGTTATCTTTTCAAATGCTGATTAGCTAAACCTAAACAATATTATCTCTTAGGCTGTCTAGGTTTTTATAGTTCACTCTTTCACAGGAGCATGCTTTGGGAACAGTGACTGCAAGATTGTGGCTGTCAGATGGATTCAGGGTAGAAATTTCATTGTAGGAATTCCGTCTCCAGGACCGGGTTCATCAGGAGATGGCCCTTCCAGTGTCCCCATGGAGAGAAAGGAGGTTGGAAGGGGGGAAGCAAGACCTGTGGCTTCGCTGTTTTTTGCATCTTTTTCTGTGGAGTGGTCTGCTTTCTGTTTTTTTTGTTTGTTTTGTTTTTTGTTTTTTTACCCCCAATGGCCTGTTCAGCTTGTGGATTAGGCATTTATTTCTGAAGTCAGTGGGCAATGACTCACACACACACAAAAAAAAAAACACACAAATACAATAGCTTGTGACTAGGAAGCAATGAAAATGCTAACTAAGGAAAACTTGAAAGAAAGTAAAATGTACATTGAGGTAAGCTTTCTTTAGGATGTTTGGGTTTCCCATAACAGTGTAATTTTAATAATTTGTTTTCTCTGTTTTGTACTGCAGGAGAAGTCTGGTAGTGACTGCAGACACTGGAACGTTTTACCACAGAGGCAGTAACAGATTGGCATTGGTTATGAAATTAATTACTAATAGAGGGTGTAAGATGTGAATTTGTGAATGTACTCACATTTCCCCCCTCAGAGCAGGGATGGAGTTAGAGCACGTCAGTGCTAGGAGTGCTTTATTGGTTTGCTGGGAGAGAGCATCAGCAAGTGGAAGGGGTAAAATGCTGGAGAGGGGCAGCAGGGAATAAAGCCACCTTCTGTACCTAATTGGGCAAGAAGTGCACAGAACAAGGCTGCTCCTTAATTACTGGAATGTTGCTGACGATGGTTTAAATCTAGTAAGCGTCTCAGATGAAGAAAGGACTGCAGGAAGCTGCCCAGCTGCTGGCTGTAGTCCCCACACCTTGAAGACGGAAGGTGCCGTGTGAGATTTTTTCTTTTCGCTTAAGTTTCGTGCAGCAAGTATTCCCCAGCTTAGGAGAAACAGGTTAGCTGTCTCATTAGCAGCCAACTGGCTGCTCACTCTGCAGTTTTGCTGATAAAACTGCAAAGGGATTTGTGCCAGCATAGCTCTGTGTGCCAGGGATCACACTGCAGAGCCACACTGGCTGAGGCCTGCGTAGATGTGGCCGGGGGGATCGCTCGTCCGCTTTGTCCGGTTTATCTCGCGGCCGGGAGACCGCATCGTCCCTCGCTGCGGAGTGTGGGCAGCCAGTTACAGCCTGACTTTGTTACCGTGCAGGGAGAGGTTTGACTTCTAAACCCCTGTGAATGGGAAGGAAGTGGAAGCAACCCATCTGCAAGCCCGGAGGGATGCAGCGAGGTCAGGAGGTGAAGCAGAGCTGACTTGTGTCCCCAGGACCTGGGCACGGCGGTCTCGGGGGAGAGCGTGGCCTGAACAGCTTCCTGAAGAAACGAGACCTAGGTGATCATGTTGCTGATCACGTTGCTGTGGTTTTTGTCTCCCAAGCTGTTACCACAACTTTTAAACGTGGTGGTTGACTTCATCTGGGTTTTGTAGCGGAGCAGAGGTCTCAAGGTGCTGGGAGGAGTTTCAAGAAAATGGATAACTTGGTGGGGGAGAGTGACACCATGAAGGTCCTTATTAAGGAAGAGGCTGTAGTGTGAGCTTACTTGTTATTACACAAAAAAGAAACTGTGCACATGGACACAAAAGGACCAAGATTTGCTTCATCCGTCTTGCAAGGACACTCTGAGGCTTTAAACGTGTAGAAGGGAGGACAGCGTGTCTTGCAGTGCAGGTTCCCAGAGGTGGTTCATATTTCTTGTTATTCTCAGGCACTTGCCTACTACTGTGGCTTAAAAAGTGTTTGTAAAAGTGAGCCATGAATGTAGATTGTTAAAGATGAATTTGCATGTTCCTCCTTCAGTGAAATTCCTCTTGACAGAGACCACATCTCCAAGTCTGTGTTAAAACAAAGCAGCTCAGTAGACAGATGTTTTCCACTTTCCTCTGTAAAATTATTTATTGCTACAACAGTCTTACATTTACTTAACCGTGACATAAGAAGCAATTTTTTTTTTAATCACCTTTCTTTTCTGATGCCCTCAATCAGCCTTTCTCCCGTCAGGCTCCCTGCTGTTGCTTTTCTGCCCTTTCAGTTCAGCTCTCTGGCACAGAAGGCTGCCAGAGGTGATAACAGAACTTAGTCCGAAGTCCGATGCCAGAAGTAAGAAGCAGCAGCATACAGAAGTGATCGGGATGTGCATCACTGAGTCTCCGGTCCTTATTCCCACAGCACGGTTGGTAAGCGGGAGAAAATGAAGTGCTCTGTCACAGGATGGAAGCTGTCCTGGTCCTAGGCTTTGTTGCCATCTCCTGGCCCAGAAGAGGGCAGCAGCAGCGCAGGCTGCAGTCTCCGCTGACCTTAACAAAGCTTTGCTCTTCCCTTCCGTGGGGGGGCTTCAGGGCCTGCAGAAAGCTCGGGAGGAAAAGCAACGTGTGCGGGTTGCAAGGTGAAGACAAGGTGCTGTGGGCAGGGTGCTGATGCCGTCTGTGCCCTCACACAGCCTGCTCTGGGACTGCAAGCGGGAAGGAAAAGTGGTTCCTAAGAAGCAGTCTAGAGGTATTTAGTTTCTCATAGCAGTAATTTTGGACTTCAGTTACTGGTAATCCCTGCCTTGAAGTCACTGTCTTCACTGCACCAGAAAACAGCGTGCTGTTGCTTGGGCTGCCGACAGGACAGGTGGAAGGTAGGAACGGTGACGGACAGCCGGGTAGCTGCCGCCGCTGTGCAGGCTGTAGGAACCCCCCGGTAAGCCGGCAGTGCCCGCACAAACACGCGGGGTGCTCTTTGCAGGGGGTTGCTTTGATGCTGCAGATTTTGACCACTTTGTTCGTAGTGAGAGCTCGTGTTTTCTCGGGTTGCTTCACTTGCAGAGTACGTGAGGATAATAAACTAGCGGCGTCTTGATGACTTGCTAGTTGACATTCTGTCTTTAAACTTGCTGCGAGAGAATAAAGAATAAAAGTGGCTATCTTTTACTGGTGAAAAATGTGTTCCCCTACTTTGGCATCCTAGTGTGACCTCTCCAATCTTCCTTGCTCAGTCTTTTTTGCCTGTGGGTTGGGTTTGAGCGTAGTGCAACTCGGACAATTTTTTGTTGAGGGCACCATTTCTCCTTGCAGCTGAGTCCATGCCTTCTAGACCAGCCAGACAGCTTATTCCTGTACTAGATGGTATCACTAGGTGTGGAAAACACCCGTTTAGCCCCTGGCCTGCCACTGCCTGTCATTTAGCACACGAGTGGGAGGAGGGCGTGCTTTAAGCGAACTTACTCAGCTGCATAATGGAGCCAGCCTAGGTTTTGCAGTGCCCCCCCTCATCTCTATTTGTAGAGGTCTTCCCTAGGATCATGTGGGTGCTGTATCACTTTCCCTGTTTACATCGTAGGAAAGGATCTGCTTTGTCGTTCACGTGACTTTAAAATGTCTGTCTCAATTTCTCTCCCCTTTTTTTTTCCAGCTCACTCCCTGTGAAATCATAGCAGAATGCAAAACTGTTGCTTATCAAAGCTCTTCTAAAATGATTCATTAAAGAAGGAGCCTTTTAGCCTTGTGAAGCAGACCTCGGTTGCTTCTTAATAAATGCAGTGACAAATGGGAGTACCTTTCTCTTCTGTTTTATGCTTTATCTTACGTGCACACCCGTCTTTTTAATACCTTTCAGTGAGCCTTAGTCCAGCACCTAAACAGAGCAATTCCTGAACTCTCTCTACCTCTTTTTATAAAACTACAGCTCATTATTAGCCTCTTAAAAAAATACAGGTAAACTTTGATTTTGAATATGGATGCTGCCTGACTTTTTTTCCTCTGAAGTGAGGACTCATTTCCTTGAGCTCCAAAACAAACAGGAACAGCCCGTCCTTAGTGCTCGAGAAAAATCAGGGCCAGAGCACTGGAGATCTGTCACTGATATCGTTTAATCATGCTTCATTCTTTACCCTGAGATTTCAGACTTCTCCTTCCTTTTGTGTCAAAGGGAGGGGACTTTCCCTTTGAGTGGTGCTAGAGAGAGGGGGCAGAAAGGCACTGCCGGGAATAGCGCCCTGGGGGAGGCCGCGAGCAGGTCTGAAAACAGACTTACTTTCCTTGCACCTTGGAGCTGACTTTGCTCTGCAGAAAAGTGTTCCTGATGCGTTGGACCACTTCTGAGGTGTTTCATGTTCTTCCTCCACCCAGCTGTTAACAGCAAGCTGTAGAGCAGGCCCACGACATGTCTTCATTCTTTCCTCTTCCTCCGCAGAGACTCCCCAGCTGAACCCTGTGATGGAGCCCCTGTCCTGGATGCTGGGCACCTGGCTCTCAGACCCCCCGGGGGACGGCACCTTCCCCACGATGAAGCCGTTCCAGTACCTGGAAGAAGTGCACATCTCTCACGTGGGGCAGCCCATGCTCAACTTCTCGTAAGTCTCGAGGTTTGTCTGTGCTGGCAGCAGCTTTTGGATCGGAGCAGGTGTGGCTGCAGTGGGATTTGTTGGTTGCATTTCTTTTCCAGCTGCAAAGTAAACTGGTTTTCATCTATCAAGGGAGACAATGTAGCGGCACGTAGCTAGGTGGTCTGCTTTTATGGGGGTTGTTTTCTTTTAAAGCTGCTGATAAATCGGTGTGCTGTTGTGCTGTGCCCAGAGCTGCACACCTGCAATCAGTGACCGTTCACTAGCCGATACCCAAACGTACCGTGCGACTCCACAGAGCTTTCAGAAGTGAGTGCACACCTCTGGTGTTGAAGCGTATGTGCAGAGGGTCAGGACTGTGACTGTGGCACAACATGCACTTCTTGTGGCCTGCCTCTCTTGAGGGTTACACAGTGAGAAGCAACGGAAGGCGCTGGGATCAGCAACGAGATTGACCCCATCCTGAACACAAACATCCCAATAGTTTGGGCAAATTCAGTACCTGTCTTTGAAAGGTCAGTGATCCGTCCGCTTTAACATGCTGTGCGTATGTGTTAGCCAAAAGATGTTGTCCTTACGGCCAGAGAAGACACCGTTCCTGTTGCTGGTGCTGGCTGTTTCATTAGAAATGAATCCTCAAGTAGTAGTGTTACCCCACAACCACCATCACTCTGCTTTGTCAGGCTGACACGGATAGAAATGAAGGCACGGTGGCGTAGCTAACAGGTTTGTCCGTTTTAAACTGTGGTCCTCGGTCTTCACCGACGTGAAAAATTTGAGAAAAATCAAATGTTCAACAAGCTGTGCTGGGTATCAGGCAGACAGCTTAACTGCTTTGTTTGCAAGTAATTGTTCGAAGAGAAATGCAAAATCTGGAGGAGGAGAAGTGACATGTTAGCTAACGGTTCAGTGCTGATCCTTTGGCTGGGAGGGCTGAGATGGAAAGGTTGTTGCTCTGAGAACCAGAGAAAGGAATAACTACGAGATAGTGACGTTGTGGGAATGGTACCCTGTGTTCCTGGTGTGTGTCGCTTGTTGCGACAGAGCTGTTGGCAAGGCGTGATATTTCTAGTTCAGTTTCCAAAAGAAACAGGGCTGCGACAGTTGTGCTCTACACCCAGCATGCCCCAACTCCAGCTTGTGGCTCACTTGCTGGTCTGAGTTGTATTCTTTTGCTGTGGAAATACAGCTCAGAACTGCTGAACTCTGGGAAGCTTTGGGAAGGTGGGCAGGCTTGGAGGTGAGGGACCCGGCTCCTCCCTGGCTCCTCAACCAGTGCCCCAGGCCGTTACAAGCCACACGTCTCCCAGACACTCCAGGCACTGACAGCAGCCTTGAGTTCGTTCCCCCTTTGTTTCTCGACAGTCTCAGCGTGATGCACGTCTCCACAGGGTGCGCCGAGTGCAGAGCACGTAGGCCGGGGTGCTAGGGCAGTCCTTAGCATAGACGCAGTCCTGCACTGCTGGTGTCGGTCACTCCTGGTCCTTGTCGCCGTGGGGTTAGGAGGAGACGGCTATGTACAGAGCCAAGCAGGAGTAATTGTGTTTGTGCCCAGAGGATGCTGGGGAGCCAGAAGCACTTGTAAGCACCCGAATTCTGTAACAGCATGCCTGTGCTGTGCTCCTCCTTCCTTGCTTCCAGTTTCCTTTTACATTTCCTTTTGGGAGATGGCGACTTTGAGTGATTCAGTAGCTCTTACTTCATGCAGGAAGCCCTTTCTTTGGGCTTTTTGGCTCTTGGTGTTTCTTCACTAAATAACTGCTTCAGCTCACTGTGTGGTTCAATTCCATTACCTGCGTAGGCTCGGGAGTGCTGTAGCACTAACACAATATACAACCGTGTGTAATAATACGTAGATATTGCCCGTGACACGGCTGACCAAATGTACAGCTGTGAGGCATTAGGAAGAGTAAACAAGTATCCGAGCTGTTTTTTTTTCTTTTTGAGATGGGAAGAAATAAGTCTGCAGTGTTACTGCCTGCAGCAAGTAAGGTGCAAAGAAAAAAACCTGACAGATCTTTAAAAATTTAATAAAGATGTTATTGTAAGGCCAGCTACGTGTTTGAGAGAAGGAAATTTGCAACGGGTATGGCTTCAGCATCAGCGACGTGTCTTACTGTAACCCAAGGGAGTTTCTAAGCTAGTAGTTAGAGAGACCCAGGAGCTGTGGAAAATCGGAAGCCTGAACTTAAATAATGTCTTCCAGCTCTGTGGTGTAGCTGTGCACATCAAGGAACTGTCTTTTTACACACTTAAGTCTTCCAGCCGTGAAGTATTGTCAGTCTCTTACTCTTCAAATGCAGGCAGTCACGTGGTTAAATAAAATACAGTTTTCTCTGAGACAAAACCAGGCCAAACCCTGTGTTTTCAGTGCAACAATACAGCAACGTTTGTATTACGATTTCCCCTCAGGTTCAACGCCTTCCATCCAGACACCAGGAAACCAATGCACCGAGAGTGTGGGTTCATCCGCCTCAAACCTGACACTAATAAGGTGGCCTTCATCAGCGCCCAGAACACAGGTACTGCATCTCTGGGGAAGAGAAGAGGTCCTTGGCCTGCGGTGCCATTCATCACTCTCCTAGAAAATTACTGGACCTCTTTAACAGTTCCATTTTTGTTTATTTTCACTGTGGGCTCAGCACCAAAGAGCAGCAGCAGCATCTCCCCATCCTGCTGTTAATGAGCTAGAGTCAAAAGCACCATGTTTCTAGGGCTGGCTACATGGCTTTGCCCAGACAGCAAGGCTTTCTAGCTTTCTCAGACAGGAGAGGACTGCGAATCAAAATATCACTCATGAAGGAGACTTGAGGGATATCCTTTCCTAAAATGGTATGTTGGTATTTATACTTTGTAAAGCTTTTTGAAACAAAAGTACCCCTCAATTCATGACAAGAGTTGCAGCCGGGCCCTTAATCAGGGCAGGTGGTAAGTGGCCACTGGCATTCTTGTTGCCTTCATGGTATCCAAGTGTGGTTTTTGCAGGGAGAAAGGGAGAACTCGTACAGATAAGACGCATCATTCCCACTGTTCCCATGAGTTGGCCACAGTAGACCCTGTGGTAGAAACAGAGGGTGTAAGCCTCAGGTCCTGAGCTCATCTGTCTGGAGTCCTCCTATTGCTAGCATAGCGGTTGGCCTGCTGCTAATTCTGAGCACCGTCAGGTTCAGTGTCCCACTTAGATCGTTGTTACTGATGTTAACGCTCACCGTGTTTGATTCTGTGGTGCAGAGCTTGTGGCCCTGGCAAGGTGAGGCTGTGGTGGTGGTAAACCTCCCGTGCGACCTCTCCTTCGCAGAGTGCTTGGTGTGATTCATACCACAAGTTTCCTATTACAAACCCTGCCTGGCTGCAGCGCTGTGATGGGTAGCTCCTCTCCTGTTCCCTTTGCCATGTCCAAGAGTAATCTCAGTACGGTCCTCTTAGTTCCTAAACTAGGAGAATCTCCCAGTGGCCAGAATTACTGCCTGGGTACTCACTGTGCACCTGACAGCGACTGAATGGGAGAGAAAACTGCATCTACGTTACATGATAACCAAAGAACTTTTAAACCCAGTTAAGTAAGGATCTAAAACTAGAGAGTGTGTGCTGAAGGGAAAATGGCCAGTAGCAATGCGATACCTATCGTACAGCGTGTGAGTAAGTCTGGCTAGATCTTCCAGCATTATGTTTCTGAGGTTGCATGGATTTACAGTTGATGATGTGTGCTAGGTCAAATAAAAATCTTCTTCATCTGTTGTATAGCCTAACAGCTGTGACGTTGTTAATTAACCTTCGTAGCCTGGCATTTATGACCTTGCTTCTCATCAGGTCTCGTGGAGGTGGAAGAAGGGGAGGTGAATGGACAAGAGCTGTCTATAGCTTCTCACTCCATAGCCAGGATCTCCTTTGCCAAGAAGCCCCACGTAGAGCAGGTGAGTTCACACTCGGTTAGCAATTCAAATAATATTGCTAGCCCCAGGGGGTGTCCAGTTGAGAGGAGAGGCCGATTAATGCTTTAATTACAGATTACCCTCAGGTCTTCTTGGAAATACCGCACAGCATCCTTGCTTATTTTCTGTGTAACGGTTTTCAGAAGCTGCTTCACAGATTACTAGACAAGAAGGAATCATTAAGATAGGAACTGCCATGCTGAGTCAGACCAGCCAACCCAGAATCCTGTCTCCAGCAAGGGCAGTAGCAGGTCCTTAGGGAAGAAGATAGGAAAGTCTTGTCTAAATAGTAGCACTGAGCCCCCCGGGAAGGGCCCACTCTGCAGGTTTAGATCCCAGCCCTGCTGCCCTGCAGGATCCTTCAGTCACGGGTCTTTTCCAGGTCTGCCTTCCACACCTGTGAGACAGATCATTCTGGCTATTCCATTAGTCATCACAGATTTCCTCCTCTGCTGTTCGGTTTTCGTTCAGATCAGAGCCATATGCTGCTGGTAATGGGTCAAAATGAGCCCTTCAGAAACCCTCAGCTAAGGTCACGCATTGTGAAATAAATTCTTGTTAAAGATGAGTACATTTTATATTCTTTTATTTGTCTTTTTCCTGCTTCAGGAAGCAGCCCTGGTGCAGCACACAGGCTGAGCTGCAGCTGCAGCCAGAGGTAGCTGAGGATGGGTTGATGAGGACGAGGTGTTCTGAAGTGAGCAGGAGCACCAGTTGTGTGCTTGGCAGGCGCTGGCTGCTGAAACGGAAGGGGATGTGTTAGGTACTGGCATTAGGCGCGCGCTGCATGTGTAGGAGCAGATGTATTAACGGGGTTGGATGCTGTCTTAGAGCCTGCAGACTGGCAACAGCTTCTGGAAGTGCCCTGGAGTGACCTGCACTGGAAATGTACACATTTGCAAAAAACTCTTTCTTTCAGTGTCTTTGAGGCAAGCTGAAAGTCTAGAGCAGCAGGAAATCTGGTGTCTTCCTGCTAGCCTGGGTTAGCACACCCTCATTGCCTGTTATCCCCATCCTCTGACACAAGTTTATCTTGCTGCTTCCAACACTCCTACCCAGTTTGGCAAACTTCCTCAAACCAAATCTTCCTGGTGTGTGGCAGTGCGCTGAGATCACTTTGCAGCAAGCTCTGAGTCTGGAGATGTGTGAGAGAGCGGTTTGAAGAAGAGCTAGAAAATGGGATACTCTCTGTTTTTCAAGTCAAATACTAAATCAGCCAAAGCTTTCTTTAAGACAAAACAACAGAAAAAAACATTTCTTCTGGAAAACCAACTCAATTTTATTTCTGAAAGAAATGGGAGAATTCTATTGTCCTTAAGCAAGTTACTGCAGTAAAATGGAGGCATTTTGTGAAAAACAGCAGGAATGAATTCCACTTCTGATTCAACTTTCAACACAGTCTTTAATAGAAGCGCAGCGTCCTCTTTCAGCACCGATGGATGAACCACTGCAATGTTAATGTGAATGCAGCTCTTTGAAAAAGGCACTTGCTTTTTTAGCTGTTGTTTAAGGTGAAAGGGAAGTGGTAGGAATACTGATGTGTGTACACTTCAGCATATCCCCTTGGCAAAAGCCTTCTGGGGAGGCAGCTATTGTTTTGAAAGTGCTTTGTGAATCCATGGGATGCTTTTTGACTATACTGTGCTCCTAACAGTCTTTGCTTTCTTCTTGCTTGCAGTGCACTGCATTTTAGAAATTTCTAAATCAGGCTGATTTAAGTAACCGCCAATTCCTCATGCGTGCAGGTTATCCTGCTGTCCCCAGGACTTGGTTTCTGTTCATCCCCGGGACTGTGTTCAGCACGGGAAGCACCAAGTGGAACTAGGCACTCTAAACTGTTCTTTTGGATGATGTGCAGCAAATCTGCACCAAAATCGCTTGGAGGGCCAAAGCACTGTGTGTATGGGGGCCATGCCAGGCTGTCACTCAGAGGAGCTGCCACTCGGGGAGCTGCCGTGTCCTTTAAATCATCTGTATTGTTATATTGTCCTGCAGAGTCGGGCAGCTGGAGCAACACACTGCAGTGTTATTTTAAAGCAAGAGCTTAGTTTTAAATATAATGGTTCCACTTCTCTCCTTTATTTCATAGACACCTAAGAGCAGGCTTACAGCATGTGCTGTTCCCAGGCCTGAACAGTTTGGAAGCTGCTGAAACCTGGGTTCCAGCATGAAACCTGGGTTCCAGCTGAAACCTGGGTTCCAGCATCTACTTACACAGGTCCTAAGTTTTCTAGCTCCACAGGGTAACCACGGGTTGTCCCTCCAGAGGTTTAGTGCAGTACAAGCAGGCTCGCAGCCTGTCAGGTGGAAGGATGAGGAAGGCGTTGCCAGCCAAGCCCTCTCAGATGGACAGCAGTGCTTCCTGGGCTGACCCCAGGTCAGAAGGCTCCAGTCCAGCCTCACCATACAGCATGAACAAAGCCGTTCTCTGCTGCAGTTAAATGCTTTGCAGAGAGCCTGTATGGTTTTTGGAGGCTGCCTTGAAAATGTCAGCCAGGACAGGGCATCTCCCTGGGCCTCCAGCTGGGTGCCCATCTCCTGACGGACAGGTGTTGGCCTGTCCGTACCGAGGGGACGGCAGCGGTAGTGCCAAGACCTTTCCTCTCCCAGCACAGTGGCACCAGCCACGGCACCACTTTGCTAATTAATTTACAGCCACAGCAGTTAATTTTAGCGGAAGTTAATCTGTTTAATGCAGAGTCTTCCTGTTTGTTGACCCCACAAAACATCCTCACTGAAACCCATCATCACTCAAACAGAAAACTTGAAGTGGGGAATGTAACGCCGAAGCCACACACAAACCTGCTGTTTGAATGATTTCTTTCCTCAGTTAAAAATGCTTACATTTAAGCAAAGACAACAGGTGATTTATTTTTTTTTTTCAGGCCTTCCTACCACCACACTGTAGAGCTTGAACTCATCACAAGTGAAATCTGGTGTGTTACAGACTCCAGTAGGTTTATTTCCAATAACGCATGGCCGGGGCTTTGCTCTGTGTGAGTCCCTCGTTCTCCAGCAGGGATGAACTCTTACCTTACGTGCAGTGATAGTGCTGCTCGTGTACGGCCCGCTCTCCCTCTCCAGTCAAGACCTAACACCCAAGGCTACGGACGTTCAGAACATCTCCCTGCTCCAAGTAATCCACCTGTACCCCCAGCCACAGTTCTGTGCTGCGTGGTGTGCCACCAGCATGGCAGTACCCCAAGGAAGGCAAAAGCCTAACGACAGCAACGTGTCAGCAGGCGCGAGGGGCTGTGAAAGGACAGCTAATCACGAGCACGTTGGACGCCCACTGTTATTTGCTCCTTTTTGGAAGAACAGTTGTGTTTGCTCATTTTCCATGCTCCAAAAAGGCACGTAGCCAGCCCTACTTACGGGCAGCATGCTGCCTGCTTGTGTTGCTCTGGGGATGGTGTTCTTGGGGGTTAGACCTGGTATTTTGGAAAGAGCTGCCCCCTCTAGGAGAAAAAGCTGCTCATCGTTTTCTTGTATGGTTACAGTGAAGGTAGCCTTTCATTCACGGTACGTTGACAGCAAAACAAGTGTAGCAAAGGAAAGGCATAAAGCACAGTTAAGGATTTTTACCCTTAGGTGCCGTTTGCTTGATTTTATTATTGGTTTTCCTTATCTCCTTTTCAGATTACCAGAAAATTCAGGCTCAATTCTGATGGGAAGCTAGAGCAAACCGTCTCCATGGCAACCACTACGCAGCCCATGACCCAACACCTTCACATCACCTACAAAAAGGTGACGCCGTGACGCCCCGAGGGCCAGGGGTCTCCGTGCCGAGGGCGAGGAGCTGGACCTCGTGCCCCCAGAACAGTGGCAGCTCAGGAACGCAGGACAGCAGACCCTGGAGCTGGGCGCCTGCGCTCACCCCCGGGCGCTGCGGAGCTGCCCGTGCTGTTGAGAATGTTCCTCGGATGTTCCTGTAATGGTATATAAAAAAAAATAATAATAATAAAAAGCTTTTATTTTTATGGCTGTGTCTTTGGGTGCGATTGCTGAGCGATCTGCGCGTCCCTCTGCCCTGGCAGTGGCTACAGAGGGCTTTTTTAACGCGTGCTTGTTAGTGTGCTGTGGGGGTAGAAGGGGTTGCTGATTCAGCCTTCTGGTCCTTCAGCTGTAATCTGGTGACGCAGACGTGGCAGGATGAGGAATGGGTCTGCATCACGGGGACTGGCTGTGAGAACTCCAGCTCCTGCCTGATGAAATTCAGCGAGGGAGCACCTCTGGTGGTGGGACAGAGCTGCTGCAGGACCTGCTCCTGATGGTGCCGCTCAGGTGACTTGAAAAGACGTTGGGCTATGCTGTGCTTGCATGGGCTGGGGCGGTCCTGGAGGCAAGGACCAGACCTTCTCTGGCTTCGGTGCAGAGTATCACGAGTGTGGCTTAAGACCTTGAGTCAATGAGCATCAAGAGAAACTTTAAGTAGTGGGGATTGATCTCAGCAATTCTCTTTTTGAGCTTGGTATTCATGATTCAGCATTTGACCATCATAAAATGTTATCAGGTCCCTCAGCAGTGAGGGAGACTGAGGTCTAGAGCTGCTTCTGGTCTCCAGCAGAGACGAGACAAGGGTTTTCCCAGAGCTAACAGCGCGGGAGGTATCCGCGGGGACGGGGAAGGGTGGGGTGGGCGTTGAGCTGTGAGAGGCCTGGGTGCCACTGGGAAGGTTGGGCTGGGAGTCACGGGGTCCCGAGGGACTCGGTGCCAGCAGCTGCAGGAGGCTGGGCTCAGGGGTTTTGCCTTCAGGTGTCGAAGGGAGCTTGAGATGTCATGTTTAAACCTTTCCTTACAGCGTGTTTGAATTATATAAACAGAAAAATCTGTGATTTAGAACATGAATGCTGCTTTGGTAAGGTTACAGAAAAAATGTGGTGGGGGAGTTTTGTGTTCAGACAGCACTTCCTGAACCATCCAGGGTCAAAGATTTGGCCAAAGGGTGCGTGTCTGTAGGCGTCCAGGTGGCCACCAAGGTGGGCACCAAGGTGGACATGGGCATGTGTGGCACAGGGCCAGCGGCAGCAGTCCCCTTGGAGCCGTGGTCCCCTCGGAACCACGGTCCCCAGGGCATCAGCCTGCCCCGGGGGGGGGGGGGCCCGAGGCGGGCCCTGTAATGGATCCTCACCGGGCAGTTACCATTTGAAGGCTTTGATCTCCTGCTTCTTGATTTTATTCCAACCCCTCGATTGAATTTCCCTCGTGTAACTGAGCTCCGCTGATACATTCTGGCCATATATAATGGATGGAGGTTGAGTGAGGAAACGCAAACACTGCTGAATATCAGTAACAGACGTGCGGGCGGCGCGGCGGGCCCCGCTGCCCAGGCCCCCTCCCTGCTGGTGCCAGCCCTTGGTAGGGGCTTTATTAGCACGGGCTTTATTTAGCATTACTAAATACTCCCCCGATCCCCCAAACGCCCCTTTTCAGTGGCAGGAACAGAACAGAGCACCAAACCCGCCACCAGCAGAGCGATGGGGCCGTGCCCGCAGCCGTGGGTGTTGCTGTGCGCACACGGGAGCGCGTACGGCCCCTTGCTGGTCCGCAGGCACTCCGGGGATGTGGCAGGACCGGCGCTGCCACCTGATGCCCCCATCAAATATTAACGGGCCGTGGGCTGTGCTCTGCCCAGCCCCAGCCCTGCAGACACGGCAGAGCGGCGCCCCGCTGCCTCTCCTCCCGCCGCGGGCTGCGGGGCTCGGGGGGCACCCACAGCCACAGCCGGACGTTATCTGGGGCTGGATCATCCCTGCTTGACCCGGAGCTGCCACCAAGCAGCGCGGCGGCTTACAGCAGGACGGTAACTGCCAGTTTCTGGATTTCTTCCTTCTCCACGTCGCCCCGTTCCCCCCAAAACCCGTTATCGAAGCGGGCGAGGCCGCCGTATCAGCCGCATCTTTGGCTCTCGCAAAGGCACCCGCAACGGGGGAGGCGGCTGATGCCGGCCGGCACATTTGCTTCACTAATGAGGCTCCTTCTTTTCAAGGGCTTTAAGATAACACCTGGGGGCTGTGAGCAAGCAGCAGCAGGATCCGGTTGCTCGGTTTTTGCCTGGCACAAGGTGCGGGCAGCACCGAGTGCCCAGCTCCATGCCTCCTGGGGCTCACCGGTGCCAGCTCCCCACTGCCACCCTGCAACTGCCAGCAGCAGGTGAGAAACGCCCCTCTCGGCCTGGGGGTGCCCCCGTCACCCCAGGACAACCCCCCCTGGCTGAGCCCCGTCTCCTGCGTGCAGCCCTGTGAGCAGCACCCACGGCGGGCACCCTGCGGCAGCGAGCCCCAAGGTAAGTGGGCAGCCAGTGAGCTGTGTGAATCCACGTGTGGTGGGATCTCCGATCCCTTTTAGAGGTGCTGGATCGGCCCGGCAGAGCCTTTCTCCCCTGGGAGAAGGGACAGAGGGGCAGGGGTGCCAGGGGAAGGGCCAGCAGTGGCAGGGGTGGCCCCAAGGGGCTGTAGACACGGGGGTCCCCTGTGACACGGGCATCACCTGTGTCCCCCAGGAAGAAGGGGGGACCTGGGTCTCTGCATTAAAATGGGTCTCTTCCTCTGCATTAAAAGGAAAAAAATGTCAGGTTTGTCATGGGAGGGCCTTCCCCACAAGAGCCTTCACAGGAGGGAAGGGGGGGTGGGGGGAATTGCCAGGCTTGGGCTCTGCTTTCAGGAGCATTGCCTTTGGTTTGGGATGACCTGGTTTTGCAGCTGGAGCTACCGGTAGCATTTTATCTGGGGAAAAAAAAATAAAAAAAGAAAAAAAAGGAGTAAAAGGGGAACATGAAAAAGTCAGACCAGTTTGCTTTAGTCCTTATGATGAGTGAGCGGTTTAAGCCCCTCCGAATTCAAACAAAATGCTTCATTTCCACCCCTCCCAGAGCCTTAACAGCCTGGGGCAGCCGCTTTCCCTGCATTTCGACTCAGCTTGGCAAGCAGAGGAATGCCGCCCGCTGGCACCCACCCAAGCAGGTCAGGAAAGTGTCTGCGGTGGCCGGGGCCACGCTGGCTCGGCGGGGTGGGAACGCGGCCAGGAGAAGCCTCCCCTGCCCCAGACGGAGGCAGGGAGCCTGCCGAGTGTGGTGGGTTGGCCTCACCCACCACATGCCTTGGCTGTGCCCAGGGGTCAGGCTGGGTTGCAAACCGTGCCCTGGACGTGCGAAAATGCAGGTCTGCCCATGGGGAAAGGCTGTGTTTGTCTAGGAAGAGCCCTCCCGAGCCTGCCCTGCCAGGGGTGATGTGCTGGGCATCACCGCCAGGGCCGCTACCCAGCGATCACCCGGTGGGGTGGGGGGGGACACAGAGGGACTGCGACTCCTCCAAGAAAATCTCCCCTTCTCTGCACTCCTCCAGGTCCACCAGCGAATGAATCCTCCTGCTGGCTGCCCTCTTCAGGACAAGGGGCTCTCTCCCCACAGCACCACCCTCCTCCAGCACATCCTGGCTTCGCCCTGTGGCCTGGGGTCAGAGCCAGGGTCCCCAGGCTGGGGCAGCGCGGCAGCAGCTGAGGGAGCCGCTGGTCCCCCACGCTGCCAGGCCACAAGCGAGCGCATAAACTGCAAGGAGCCAAGGGCTGCGCCACCACATGTTTTCACGGCTTTTCCCAGTTCTCCTCATCCACCCGCGAGCATTGTTCCCTAGAAAGAAGAAATGGCTGTAAATGCTTGCCTACCTTCACGCTCCTGCCAGGCAGGGGATGGGCTGTGCTGACCCTCCCCCTGCCTCCCCAGCAGAGCAGGGATGTGAAGCCCATCCTGCTCTGCTCCCGCTCCCCCATCGCGGCCCCGCACCTCTCCTCCCGGCAGTGACCCGGCCCCGAAGGGGATGCAGCCCAGCAGGTCACCGCTGCCGGAGCTGAAGCTCCGCAAACCCATGCAGCGGGCCAGGATCCCGGCGCCCTTCATCAATCCGGTACGTCAGCTCCATCTGCCACCCGCTGCTTGCATTTCTGCCCTTTCCCTCGGCTCAGAGCCCGCAGGGACCACCCCATGCCCTGGCAGGACCCCCCCAGCGCTGCCGTGCCAGACCCCGTGGATGTGGACACCCTGGTGCCCACGCACGACGAGCGGGGCCGCGCCATCCCCGAGTGGAAGCGGCAGGTGATGGTGCGCCGGCTGCGCGCCCGGCTGGCCGATGAGGTGGAGGTGTGCGACCAGGTACAGCCGGGCTGGGGGTGGGACGCGGCGGGGCCCCGCCGGCACCGCCATCTGACGGGCCTTCTGCCGCAGGAGCCGGGTGCCTGGCGCTTCTCACCATCCCACGAGGCGGTGCTGGGCCCCTTCGGGGAGCTGCTGACAGAGGGGGACCTGCAGCAGCTGGAGTGGGCGGTGGAGAGCCTGCGGCTGCGGCGGCGCGGCGAGGCCTACCAAGGCGAGCTGCAGCGCCTGGCGCAGGAGCTGCGCGCCCTCCTGCCCTCCCCGTTGCTCAGCATCACCGTCCACAGCCCCCCGCCTGCCCCGGGGCAGCCCCTGCCCCTCTGGTGCGGCCGCCTGGCTGGCGTGGTGGGCAGCCTGGCTACGCTGTTGGCCAACGCTGAGGGGGCCCGCGCCACCCCCGCGCCCACCCCGCTGCCTGCCCCGCTGCCCGGAGCCTCCCGGACGCCGGCAGGCAGCCTGGCACAGCGGGAGATCCGGCAGTGTGGGGTGAGCGTCCGCAGCCTGCGCGGCGCCTTCGAGCACCCCGGTGGCAGCGGTGGGGAGAGTGAGCCCGCGGCGGTGGAGGCCGCCAGCGACTCGGGGATCAGCTGCGAGGAAGCGCTCTCGGATGGCAGCGGGTCGCCGGTGCCGGAGTCATCCGGCCTGCGCAAGGAGCGCATCGTGCTGCTCTTCCTGAGCCACTGGAAGCGCTCGGCCGGCGGCCCCAACCCGTGGGCCACGGCCTGCCGGGCGCTGCAGGCCCAGCGGGACGCGGCGGGCGCTCCCAGGGCCGAGGAGGGGCTGAGCAGGGTGGGCCGCCTGTCGCGGCAGAGGAGCGCCATCCAGCAGCTCCTGGGCAGCTGGAGGGACGCGGCTGCACACCCGCCGCCGCCACCACCTCCCATCGGCGGCCCCCGCACCACCCTGTCCCCCGAGCAGTTCGTGCGGCGGGCGGACGGGACACCGGCCGACTATGACAGCCTCACCCTAGACCTCTTCATGCTGGGCTACTTCCGCCTCTTGGAGCAGGACCTGGCCCCTGAGGAGCGCCGGGGCCGGCACCTGCTCTGCTTTGAGGTGTTCGACCACCTGGGCCGGCATGGCTGGGAGGCCGCGCGCGCCTTCCACCGCGCCGTCACTGACGAAATCGCTGCTGGCCGGCGCAGCTGGAAGGACAGCTTCGAGGACATCAAGGCGAGGTATTTCGGTACCACCAAGGGCTCAGCCTGGCTGCCGGGGATGGCCAGGGGGAGCCCCCCGCAGCCCGGTGCCCGCAGGCCAGCCACGGGCACCACCAGGAACGAGGAGATCTGCAGGTGCATCGACCGCAGCTTCGCCTTCTGGAAGGAGAAGGAGGCCGAGATCTTCAGCTTTGAGGAGTGACACCTCCCACCACCCTGCTCCCCCCAGCAATGCCTGTCTGCCCTCCCCATTTGTGTAGGGCTTTTGTCCCGTGGGGGCTTAAATAAAAGCGGTTCAGTTTTGTCTTGAAACAAGCGCTGTGGGGGGAAGGGCTTTCTGAAGGAGCTCAAGAGGTTTTGGGGCGATGGAGAAAGCCTTTGGCCCCGGCCTGAGTGCTCCGATGCTGCCAAGACCCCGTGGGGCACCCCGCGGCCCCGGTGCCAGGCAGGCGGCGACTGGGATTTATCAGCTGCCGCCCGTGGGGGGGTCAGGGCGCGTGCAGCCCTCCGGGGTGAGATAACAGCCTATATTTAACAGCCAGCCCCAGCCGGGAGGGAGGGAGGCAGTGGCAGCAGGTCGAGATGACTGATGGGTTTGGGGGGTGTCTTGTCCCTCGTTACGCACAGCAGTGGTCCCGCTCGCCCGGGGAGGGACATGATCCCCGCATGTACCCTCGGGTGCTGCCGCACGAAGCAGCAAGGCCGTGGGACGAGCAGGCTGGGAGGCTCTGCCCTGACGGTGCCTTTAAGAGCAGATGGCTGGGGAAGAGCAATGTCCCCACGCCAGCTAAAAATACCCCCCTGGCTCAGCCCCCACCACCACCCTGGGTGTCCCTCCCAAGCCCCGGCCACTTCCCTCCCAGCGAGGGCAGCTGGATGGGACACGGCGCGCTCCGAGCGGGGCAAACCCAGGTAGGAGCAGGGCAGCTGTAGGGCTCAGCCCCAATGGAGGCTGCACACCACCCGGGGGGATGTGAGGGGGTGTGGGTGGGAGGGGGCCATCCCCAGAGGCACTGAAGCCTTGCTGGCTGGGCTGGCTGCTTGGGCTGAGCCGCACTGAGAAGGGGGTTTTGTCTCCATGTGCCCCCCCGGGCACCGTAGGGGTGCATCGCAGAGGGTCCCAAGGGGAATGCCCCAAGCTCTGAGCTGAAGCAAGGTGACCCCAGCCCCCAAGCCACCCCATTCCCCGGCTCTCCCTGCCCTCCCTGAAAAATAGGTGGCAGCCCCAGCCGGGCAGCTCAGCACCATGACACGGGGTGGGGAAAACGCAGCCACCGGGGAGCTGCGAGCAGAGGGGGGAGCACAGGGCTCCTGAAATCCCTTCTCCCGCCCCAGCTGACGCCTGTAAATCACACGGGCGACGCGAAGAAGGCGCAGTTGTGCCAGGAAGGAGGCATTCGTCATCGCCTTCTCCTGGCAGGAACGCCCTCGCCACGCTCAGCCCGGGCTCATTCCTCCAGCTGGGACCCGTGGCCGCCCCGGCCGAGCCCAGCGCCATGGTGAGGAACGTGGATGACTTTGATTTCTGCCTGCCGTCGCATGCCCAGGGCGTGCTGGAGGGGCTGCAGCGGCTGCGCACCCACCCCAAGCTGTCGGATGTGCTGCTGCTGGCAGGGGGGAGGGAGTTCCCCTGCCACCGTGGCGTCCTGGCCCTCTGCAGCCACTACTTCCACGCCATGTTCTCCGGAGACTTCGCCGAGAGCATCGCGGCACGCGTGGAGCTGAAGGAGGTGGACCCGGATGCGCTGGAGACGCTGCTGGACTTTGCCTACACGGGGAAGGTCACCATCAACCAGGGCAACGTGGAGGGGCTGATGCGGACGTCCAGCCAGCTCCACTTCCCCGCCATCCAGAAGGCCTGCAGCCGCTACCTGCGGCAGCAGATGGACGCCACCAACTGCCTAGGTATCTGCGAGTTCGGAGAGAGCCACGGCTGCCCCGAGGTGTCCTCCAAGGCCTGGTCTTTCTTGCAGGAGAACTTTGAGGCCGTGTCTCAGCAGGAGGAGTTCCTCCAGCTCTCCAAGGAGAGGTTGGCCGTCTACCTCTCCAACGAGCAGCTGCAGGTGCAGGAGGAGCAGAGCGTGGCCGAGGCCGTGCTGCGCTGGGTGCGCCATGACCCGGGGCCCCGAGCCCAGTTCCTGCCCGAGCTGCTGGAGCTGGCCCACCTGGTCTCGCTGCCGGACCAGTACCTCCAGAACCTGCTGGCTGCCGAGCCCCTCGTCCGCGACTCAGCCGCCAGCAAGGCCCTTGTGGCCCGGTCCCGCGCCGCGGTCAGCAGTGGCGGGGTCTCCACCGCCCCGCAGAAGCTGAGCCCACCGCAGAAGCTGGAGGAGGTGCTGGTGGTGGTGGGCGGCCGGGTGCTGGAGGAGAGTGAGGATGAGGAAGGGGGGCTGGAAATGCCGGCTGCCCCCAGGAACTTTGCCTTCTACAACCCCAAAAGCCGTAAGTGCCAGTGGCAGGAATGGACGGGGTGAATGCACACCCCTGGTGTGTTCATTGCCCCCACTCTGCCCCAAAGACCCCCCTGGCCCCGCTGTGGGACAGACTGGTGGAGGGTTCGGCTCCTTCCCACCGGGCTGAGATGGAGAGAAGCAGCAGGGGGGAAATTCCCACTCCCAAACCATCCATCAGCATGGGGACATTTTGGGGAGAAAGCTTGAAATAGAGCTAGTTGAAAGGTGTGGCCCCTGAGATGCCGCGCCCACCCCCGAGGGACCGGGCGGGATGTCCCCAGCCTGCGAGCGGGGCTCACATCGTGGCTCTGCTGGGTTTCAGGGCAATGGATCGCCCTGCCTGACTTCCCTGACTACAACAAGTGGGGCTTCTCCCTGGTGGCGCTGAACAACGACGTCTATGTCACAGGTAGGTGCTGGTGGGGAGGGTCCAGCATCTCCCCAGGGACCAGGCATGGTGCTGCGATGCGGGCACCGGCCTTGGGCTACCCCCGTCTACCAAGCAAAGCCTTCTCCTTGCTCTTTTTTTCGGGCGAGGGACGTGCTGGGGTGGCTGCTCTTGGCGGGTGTCCAGCCCAAGCCGTGTCCCTCCCCTGCTCCAGGTGGCTCCCGGGGGTCCCAGAACGACACGTGGTCGACAACCCAGGCCTGGCGCTTCTGCCCCAAGGACGGAGCCTGGACACCCATCGCATCCATGCTGCGAGCCCGGACGAACCACACCAGCGCCGTCCTCAACGGCGAGATCTACGTCATCGGGGGTAAGGTGCTGCCGGGGGGCGGGCAGGCGACACGGCGCGGCCCCGGGGGGCTGCAGTGTCCCACCGCCCCGCAGGGACCACGGTGGAGGTGGTGGAGGTGGAGCGCTACGACCCCTACAACCAGAGCTGGTGCGCCATCAGCCCGGCCCTCAAGTACGTCAGCAACTTCGCCGCCACCGGCTGCCTGGGCAAGCTGTACCTCGTGGGCTCCTGCGCCGTCAAGTACAACGCGCTCACCCTGCAGTGCTACAACCCCGTGCGAGGTGAGCGCCTGCCCCAAAGGCACGGGAGCCTCGTCTCAGATGGGGAGCACGGGTGCCGCCCTGCCTGGCTGCTCCGTGCCCTTTCCAACTCCCCTGGAAATAGCCGTGGGGCTGGGGGTGCTTTTTAGGGGGGGGCTGGAGGTACAGCAGCAGCCCAGCCTGCGGTGCGCTCGCCCAGCACGCTGACGGCTGCTCCTTGCAGATCTGTGGAGCGTGATCACGTCCCCCTTCATCCCCAAGTACCTCTCGGCCCCGCGCTGTGCCACCCTGCATGGGCTCATCTACCTCATCGGGGACAACACCAAGAAGGTCCACGTCTATGACCCGGAGGCAAACATCTGGCAGAAGGTACCGGGTGCTCCAGGGGCACGGCCTTCACACCGTGTTCCGATTTTAGGCAGTTCGTGCTTATTTTTCCAGCACCACCCTCCCATGGGGTGTGTGGGGCTGCTGCATGCACAGCCCAGTGGCCCAGTGCCATCCTGCCTGGCCCCCCCGAGCCCCCCATCCCACGGGATCCCAACCCTTGCTTCTGCATGAGCGCAACGTGGGGACGCTGCCAAAAGTTAGGCAGAGTCACGGGTGAGCCGTGGGCCCGGCGGGACCCCGAAGCTCACCGCCCCCAAACCTGCCCATGCCCCCGGCACAGGTGCAGCTCCTGCACACGCTGCATGAGAACGGCGGGATGGTGCCGCTGGGCGACCGGCTCTTCGTCACCGGTGGCCACTGGAAAGGCATGGACGGGGACTACCGGGTGGAGATGGAGGTGTACGACTGCGCCAAGGACCGCTGGACGCGGGAAGGCTCGCTGCCCTGCCTCTGGCTCTTCCACAGCTCCTCCTCCATCTTCATGGACACCTCCAAGTGGACAGAGGCTTTCCAGGGTGACCATGGGTGGTAGGAGCGCCCGCAGCGGTGCCTGTGGTGCCTGCGGGCTCAGCCACAGCCTGGGGGGAGTCGCTCGGGCTCGTGGCCCCGGCAGCACCGTCACCCGGTGAGCTGACCGCTCTGGCTCCCGACCTGGCCCTCCCTGGGGAGGGGAGGTGGGAACACGCTGTCACCACACAGGAAAAGGCTTTTCCTTCCCACCGCACTTTGGCCGGTGATTTTTTTTTAGTTTGTTTTTTAAGGACTGCCTCTTTGCCCTCTGAAATCCCCAAGCTTTTTGTGGTCTTTGGAGGGAGACGCGCGCACCCACCACACCACTGCTTCCCCGTGGCTGCAGCACTGCCTGCAGCCTCCCCTTCCCCATGGCTTTGTTTTCCAGAAGACAAGGGGGATTGGGGTGCAGCTTTCCATCCCGATGCCTCCCCGTGGAAGCTGCACTTCGGCGGCTCCTTCCCAGCTCCGGCGCTTGTTGCCCTGTTCCCGGGCTGAGCGTGAAGCAGCACCGCCCCCGAGGCCAACGCGGCCCCCAGCAGCACGCCGCCGGGCTGCCAGGGTTGTTTTTTCATGAAGCTGTTCCGTGTTGTGGTTGTTGCTTTGTGACCCATTAAACGTGCACAAGGAGGAGCTCTGCGTGTCGGGGTTGGTTGCCCTGCTTCGCTCGGGGCATCCCGAGCACCCTCCCCAGTGGCACAAAACTGCTGCCGGAGCTATTGGGGAGGGGTAAGTGCAGTGCTGGGAAGGGGCTGGAAGCTTGCTCAGCCCCAAGGGGGGCACAGAAGGCTCCTGCACAGCTCCCCCCCCCCCCCCCCCCCACGAAGGGGGGTGGTCCCAGCCCTCACCCCGGTCCCTTGATGGTGCCCAGCCCAGTGGCAGGGCCGAGTTATTTGCAGGAACCCCCCTGCAGACCCCACCCTGCCGAGAACCGCAGGCAAGCTGCTGCCTGGCTGCCACTAGAGCTTCCTGCCCCCCAGCACGCCCTCCCGAGCCCTGCCCGCCGAAGCTAAGATACAACCCACTCCACAGAAATAGTTACTGGCAGTACCACGCCACCAAGTGCCGCGTGCCTCCCCGGAGGCGTGCTGTCAGCACTCTCTCTAAAAGGCAGGAGAGGAGGGCAAGTTCTCCTCCTGAGACCTGTTATCAGGTTTTCTTTGGCCAGGGGCTGAATAAAACCCTGCGTTCTCTCCAAATTCAGCTTGCAGGAGCGTCAGCACACTGCTAACCCGGGCAACTCCCGCGGCGCTCACAGCAGTGCGGCCTCGTGTGGGAACAGGCGTGCAGGGCTGGGAGCAGAACGAGCCGGGAGAGGCGAGCCGGGGCTCCAGCACAAGACGTGGAAGCATTACTGAGTCCACAACAGGGCCATGAGGGGTGAGCAAGGGGCTCGAGCACCTCTGCCATGCAGACAGGCTGAGGGAAGTGGGGTTGTTCTGCCCAGAGAAGGCAAGGCGCCGGGGGGACCTCATAGTGGCCTTCCCGTGCCAAAAGGGGGCTGTATCAGGAACAAGCTCCATCCGCTTTTCCCTGTATCAACAATTAAGATAAAAAAACCTCAAACACTGCTTTCTGCATCAGAGGAAGGCACGCTGCTGCTGCTGCTCTGCAAGCAATGCCTGGGTCACTCAGCTGGGTGCGACCCCAAAGCCCAGCGCCAGTACCAAGGACTTCCTTCCCAGCACCGGGAGCACAGCCACAAACAGGCAGCCGGGGAATCTGACCAGATCGCCCACCAAGCCCTTAATGCTCAGAACTCTCCCTAGGCCTCACACAAAGCTCAAGGAAACCACAAACCTGCACCATCTGAACAGGGGGCTGACTGTGCACAGAGATGCCTGCTCTCGCCAGCACCTCCACCACTCAGATTTATTGGGTTTGTCAGGACATCTGGGGGAACGAGGGGTGACAGGACACAAGATTCCCCCACTGCTCGATCCGCTACAGCAGCCACTCAGGAAACACTGCTAGCCAAGTGAACTAAAACTATTAGAAAAAAAAAAAACTTTATTTACACTGAGGAGCACCCAGCAGGAGCCTCCCTCCCCCAGCCACGCACGCACCCACGCCAGCTTCTCCCATCGTGACATCTGCCACAAGCTGGGGCCCTGCTTGCCCCTCGTCGTTCAGTGCTCTATCCGGACCACCATGACCGTAACGTTGTCTGCTGACCCTCGCTGCACCGCCTTGTTGGCCAGCCTGTTACAGGCAGCTTCGTATCTAGCATCTGCTTCCAGCTTCCCTTCTCTCACCTGGATGTTCTTATCCTGTCGGGACAACGAAAAGACAATGCCGACTGCTCGCAGCCAAGTGCATCGCTCCAGCACGTGGCTGTTTCTGAGCACAGGAAGGCAAAACAAGCAAGGACAACCCCCGGTACAGGGAGCAGCCCCTGGCAGAAGTACGCTTCTGCCCCGCTCGCTCATTGTTCAGCTCATTAGCCTGGAGGGAGCAAGTCACATCCTATTTCATGCCTCCTGCGCTGACAAAGGGCTGCGTGAGTAACCCAGCCCCCAAGCTGCCTTCTCCTCACCTCCAGGCAGGATACGATGAAGTTCACAGCTTCTTCTGGGGTAAAGACTTTAAAGAGGCCATCACATGCTATCAGGATGAACCTGGAAATCAAAGACAGGTTTCAAATAAAGTCGGGTTAGAGGCTGAAGCTTTGACTCCCCAGCTAAAGCAAACTGCCGCCCTGCAATTTTATGAGTACCCATGCTTCAGTCCAAAGGGCCAATGCCATAAAGCTCATCTGGGCTGTACTGACCCGAATGCAATTGATCATCGCCAGCCGTTTGTTGGAAAAAGCATCTCAAAACTTCAAAAATCAGAGCTAAATATAACGGTATGTGTGGGCACCACAGCTGCTGGAAACGCATGGGAGACCCAAGGATTGGATCCAGGATCCAAGCACAGGGATCCGAGGATTCCAGCTTTAGCCAGCCGCCTGAACACTGGTGTGCGAGGTTATGCAGGGCACAAAGGCAGGCTGAGGCTTATGTGTGCGACCACCGCTGTGCGCCCTGTTTCTGCAGCAGGAGCTTTCGCAGCGCCTGGGCAGAACGGGGCAGCAGCGTTACCCCCACGTACTGGTGTGGAATGGGAGCAGAGGGACACCAGCAGCAAGAGAGCAGCTTTCACTTGGGGGCGATCAGTGCAGAGTGCCTCAGCCCCGGCAGCAAAGCACAGGGCGTGCAGCTCGGGACTCTGCCGAGCAGGGCCAGGACACGGCATCCCCCCGCACGGGCCCGGCGTACCTGTCATTGTGCATGAGCTGGCAGCGTTTGATGTCTGGCACGGAGATAACACCGCAGCGTTTGTACTGGCCGTCCCCGATGGAGCGGGAAACCTCCAGCACTCCGAGGACTCTGCCATCCCTGGACAAGGAAAGAAAACGTCAGTGCCCCCCGAAGCGTGCACATCGGCCTGACGGGGCACTCTCCCCCAGCCGGCGTTCAGCTGCCTCACACAAATCCCACCCCAGCAAGGTCACATCTTTCCTTCCAAGTCTCCGTCTCTTTCTGCACACTTCCCAGTCCTTTACACAAATAAATGGAGGAGGAAAGGAAGAAGTGAAGTCAGGAGAACTCAAAGCTGTTTTCTTCCTCCCTGCACTAACTGGAGTCCTGCCCAGCCTAGCAAACCAGCTAAGCCAGAGCGATGTGAACTCCTGGAATTCTCAGGCTGTTTTGTTAGCAGGGTACCAAGTACACCACATTTCAGCGTGAGTGCAGAACAGCAACAGGCAAGACCAGGACCGAGCTGGCAGCCCCTCCTGCGTTCTGCCGGTCAGGACCCCAGCCCCTGTAGGTTAGCTCAGCTGCCGGCAGTTCAAAGGAGCAAGAACTACAGCAGCTGCTCCTTGGTCTTCACTAACAAAAGCTCATCACAGCAGCCAGCCCTGTGAAATCCGCATTACAAACCTTAGGAAGCAGCCTTGGCTGTCAAACCTCTCTAATTAACAGTGCTGCCCCCACAGAAGCAGCTTCCCACACTCCACCTTCCGACGACTGAGCATCTTCTCCCCCAAGAAGATTATTTCTGTGCACTCTAGAAAGACGTGGCTACAGTCCAGCCAGCCCTGCCCCAGATAGAAGCAAGAGTGAGACGTGTCACAGAAGGGATCCGATGCTCACGCGCTTTGCTACTTATCTCTTAGGTCCAAAATATGGAAGCACGATGATTTTGTAACAATTTTAAATCTACCAGGGGAGAGGCAGCTGGGGAGCTGTTCCTCCAGCTCTGAGAAGAGCGAACAGACTGCCCCACCTCCTGCCCGCGTGCAGAGATGGATCAGTGCTGAGCAGAAGCAGCAGCACGCGCTCTCCAGAGACAACAGAACGAGGCCCTCCAGATGTTGCAGCGAGACAGGACTGAGCTCACTGCACGCTGCCCCTGCAGGTGCTGAACAGGCCCCGAGACCCCTCATCTGCACCCAGTCCTCTCTGGCACAGATGTCATTAAATCAAGACACAGCCTTCAAAGGGAGAGAACATCACCAGCAAGCCAGACACCGCTGCTGTGCTTAGCACCAGCCGCGCACCCCTACATGCACAGCTGTGTTCCGATAATCTCATCACAGCTCCAGATCTTCCCTTCTGCTCCGCACAGCCTCACTGCGGCCGCTAACCCCCAGCGGAGCCACACCGACCGCGGGCTGCGCGCCCAGCCGGTGAAGGCACTGCCATGAGGCCAGGCACTGAGCGACCCTGAGCTTTCTCAATCCCTCTCACAGGACAAGGAGAGGGAGAGCTGATACTGCAAGCAGGAAATGAATTCCGCTCGGTGGCACGGTGTGCAGCCAGTGCAACTTAAAAATCAAGTCTAATTCTGTTTAGCTTAAGTTTAAGAGCTTCCGTGCTGGTATTACGCTGTCAGGGTTTCAAACAGGTTCCTGCCTTTGCAGCACAGCACCCTGCCACTGTCTTAAGGCCCTGGGAAACCAAAGCCATCAGACAACTCAAACTACTGCCTCCTTAAGACACCTCAGAGATCACTGTGCTGCCTGCAAGCAGCAAGGGATTCCCTCTGGGCTGTCACTAGCAGGCGGCCATGCGGAGACCCAGCAGCTCTGTTCTCAGGCCTGAACTTGGACCAGGGTTTGGATTTGCTCACTCACCACCTTTAGGCACTCACCTGACATTTCCCCCAGCTTTCTGTATCCGCATGCGCTCCTCGTACTGGGTGGGGTTGTGCTCCTTGCTAAGGCTTAAGGCCGTGTGCTTCTGACTCTCCTCATTGTACCGACACAGGATCGCCTGTGCTGACAGAAGACCCGCGTGAGTAAACAACAGAACTGCAGGAGGAGCTTCTGCGGAGAGAGCCGTGGGGTCAGGCTCTCTGCACATCCAAAATGAAAGACAGCTTTAACCCAGAAAGGTAGCTGTCATCTTCCCAGCACGGAGTACGTAAGGATTGCAGCGTTTCCCCTGTATCACTTGCCCGCCAACAGTAAGGAAGGAGCAGATGTCGCCCTGCAGAGCTAGTGAGGCTTGCAAAGGAACTGAGACGCTTCTCCGTTCCGCTTACCCGGCTGTCCCCCAGGTTGGCGATGTAGAGAATGTTGTCGACAGCTAGGACACAAGTCGCTGTGGAGCCATCCTTCCACGCCGGCTTCCTGAAGGGAGCAACAAGATTACTAAGGGGGAAAACAGCTTTCGAGCATTTGGTGACGAAATACTCCTGGGGACCGAAGGAAGAAGCGCCGCGCAGTGACACGCAGCAGCCAGCGGCTCGGAAACCACAGGTGGTGAGCAGCAGGCTGGCTAAGGACGGAGGAGCTCCGCAGACCACCACCTGAATACATCCCCACACCACCCCTTCCTCACGCTCGGCTGCCAGCAAAGCTCATCTTTGGCTGCAGCAGGCTCAGCAGCGACACACACCCAGAAGCTGCAGCCCTGTGAGCAGGTGAGAATCCCAACCGCCTCCTGAGAAGGCTCCTTCTTTGCAGCAAGAAGAAGGAACAGCCAGGGCTGAGCGAAGTCGCCTTCCTTTCTGCCTTTATTTCCCTCCCTTTTCTCCCAGCACCCTCCCTGCTCAATCCAGCCCTCGCCCCAGAGGTGCCATCGGTCACTGTCGCGCTGCCCACGTTCCATCTGCTGTAGTTAAGCTTGCGCCTCCAGAGCTCCAGGTAAGCTGAGAAGCGTTTCTCAGATTACAGCTGCCACACCGATCCTTCCGTAGTGACACCCAGCTAACACACCGTTCCGTGCTGCAACTAGCTTTGAGAGATCCCTGGACGTATTTTGTCCAGTTTCCCCTAACTGGGAAGGTGCAGATGACACGGGCTGTACGTGTTCAGCAATACAGCTGCTGCCGTGCAGAATCCCTTCGCAGCAGCTTTGTCCTGTGTCCGACCAAACAGGCTGCTTTGGGAACTGACCCCGCTGTAACAGACTCAGAGAAGCTTTTTCCTTCTGCCTGGCCAAACGTTTTTTAACAAAACCCAATTAGGCTGAAGAAACAGAGCCAGTTTTTAATTTAAAATTGGATCAGAAGGAGATGCACCACCAGTCTTTCCAGACGTGTTGGAGGTGCCGCTATGAAACAGATGAAAAGTTTAAAGGTCTGGTGACAAAGTGATATTATTTCAAGCACAATCTGCATCTTCCTTAGTCACAAAGCACAGTTAATGCGTGAGTCCAGCAGAGACAGGGAAGGTAGGGGGGGTTACACTCAAAACCCAGCTGGGAGATAGCAAATACTTCCTGTGGGGTGAATGCCAGCCTGCACTTCCCAGCTTTGTTTTAGAAATAGTTAGAAACAAGTTTAAGATGAGGGACGTTTTCTCATCAAATCATCCGTTCTCAAAAAGAGGTGGAAAAAAAAGCAAGATTTAATCTTAAGTTGAGAGAAAGAAATCTTTCAACACGGGGCATTAAAAACAAGCAGATTCCAGCCTGGTGAGCACATACGAACAGAAGTGCCTCTGCAAGCTGCTGGGCGCACCCTCCCTTAACGCCCTGCTCTACAAATCCCCTTTCATGCTGTCAATAGAGACCCCAGCTCATGCAGGACAGGATGTGGCACTTCAGCAACACGCCGTCTTTAAAAAGAAGGCGACCAGGATGCTCTGCTACGGACAGAGGTGGGTTCTCGGGTCATGGTTCGGTTCCTTCCTTTGCCATTAACTCAGATTTTACCCTCGGGGTCCCGCAGACCCCTTGCTGCAGAGGAAGCCCAGCGTGTGCCGTGACGCAGCTCAAGCAGGCGCCCAGCTGGCAGAGCCACGGCTCAGCTTCACGGCGTTTCCCCGAAGCAGAGCCCCGACTCGAGGCTTCCTCCGACCCGCTCAGAGCTGAGGCCTGCGAGCCACAAGCTACGGAACACAAACGCACGGGAAGCATTCGCACTTACTGGCTGGACGCCTGCTTCAGAAACTCTTCGTCTGTATGCTTGAAGGTGTCCAGAAGGCATCTCTTCACCGTCTTCTCCACGCTGGCCACCTCACCTGCCAGGCAGGGCAAACAGCAACTGAAGTCCTGCTACAACATACCCGACCCACCTCTCCCCTCACCCAGCGGGCGATTTGGCAGCGCAGCGCTCAGATCTGCGCGGAGCAGCTGGAGCACGCCGCAGGCTCACGCTACAGAAAGTCTGACTGGGAACACGTACGGAGAATTTATGGCGCACCCCTCTCCCCCGGGCGGGTATTTTTACTCTTCCTTTTCTCCCAAAGCAGCGCTGCCAAGCCTGGCAACTGCACATCTTGTGCTTGCTTAGTGGTTTGCTTTTGGCTGCTCGCACCCTCGTGCCAAAAAGGCTTCCAGCCCTCCTCCCCAGGAGACAGCCCAGTCTCTGGGCACACAAGTCAGCTTGGAATGGGGAATGGAAACTGCAGAACTATTCCCCGACAGATCCATTTGCTTAAGCAGCAGCCACAGTCTCAGCACAAAAGGTGACTGTTGTCCCACAGCCCTTGTTCCAGCCCTCTCACCTTTTGGAAACTTCTTGATGAGGTTGAGGTGCAGGTTCTGCGCCGCGAATTTGGAGGCTCGGACTCCCCCGTGGCCATCAAAAACAGCAAAGTAGGAGACGCGCGTGCTGTGAGGGAGCAAGCGGCAGCAGAAAGGGCTGAGAAGGGCCCTTAGCCAGAAGGTGGGGCTGAATTGATACTGGTATTTAATTCACTAAGAGGTTTTAACTTCTCAGATGAGAGAACATCCATTTTGTCCTTTTCAGGCGTTCTCCACTGCCACAGTTGGGGTTTTTACACGCTGTAAAATCCCCAAGGCAACAACTGCTGTGCCTACAGTGAAACCGAGGGTCCTGAAACTTCATTTGGGTAAGAGAAGCTCGATACCCAGAGAGCTCTTATAAAGTCAGCGACTGAATCCCCTGAGCATCACTCAGAGGCATCTAAACACCATCTAGTCCTCTGGCTCCCCCAGGAACACAGCTACTGATCTGAGCCCACTCCCCATTAAAGGCCCAAGACGTACAACGCGAGGCAGGCTGTACTCCAGAGCTCCAAACAGAAGATCAGGCCGCAGGCTTCGCGGAGGCAAGCTGGAGCTCCTCCACCCCCGCGGCGGCTGCCGCCTGCAGCTCCGTCCCCTGGCCTTGGCGGGCAGGGCTCACTTACATTTGGGAGGGCAGCGGCCGACACTCCTCCGTGATATCGTTCAGGATGACGTGGGCGTCCTGCATGTCTTCCCTTTCACCTTTCCTCTCCGCCACGTAACCCTTCAGTCCGAAGATGCCCACTGAGCCTACAGAGGGGCAAAGCAGACACAAACAGATCAAACTCCCCCACCGCCTCGGCTCAAACCAAAAAGGGGGGGTAGGGAAGGAATGCAAAGTCTGCTGTTCCCAGAACGTGCCATCTCCCTTTCACTGAGGGCATCTTTTTCCCCAAAGCTGAACGTAACACGTGGGCACCTGCACTGAAGTCAAGCGCGTTATACGCCAAGGCAAGTCTCTCCCTCTGGCTTTCTTAGCAGCCACTCAGGGGAGAGATCTGGAAAAAGAAGCTGCTGTGGCTCAAGCCTTCCAGAGGCTTCGTACCCAGTCCCCCTGCTGGCAGCACAGGCCTTTCTCCTGGGGATGCCAAGGCACGCCGGCCGCCCAGCTTCTGCCCCTCCGTCAGGACTGGAAGGAAGGCCCAGCTGAGGGAGGCAGCGTGCCAGGGAGCTTGAGGGGCTCCCCCGGCAGCAGCTTGCCTCCCTCCACGAGAGGCTGCAAGTGCAAGCGGACCGCAGAGCCAAAGCTCAACTTCGGTCTGGACTTACTCAGCCCAACGACAAGAGCACAAATCGAGTACATTTGTTTTCAAACTGTCTGAAAACCTTTACAAACTTTCTTTTCCACAAGTTCTTCCCTGCCATTCTTCTCTTCCTCCTCCAAGGACTTCCTCTTCTCCCCTTTCCCCTGGCTCCCTGCTGAGACCTGCTCGGTAGCGCTGGAGGCTGAAAGAGAAGAAAAGCAGAGGGAGCTGAAGACTTCCAGCTCGATTTTACTTACCGGATTCATCACATCCTTCTGCACTGAAGCACTCCCCTCAGGAGCACGGACCCGCGTGCTCACACAGCGTGAGGTGACTGGAGTTACACCTGTTTTCACCAACCGACCGCAGAGGCGAGCACACGCCAGGCAGCGCGCGGCGGCACCTAACCTGGCACGCGCCCAGCTGGGCTCCCCGAACGGTGCCGCCCTCCCCCAGGTACGGCACAGCCCCGGCTGGCTGGCGGGCTGCTGATCCTCCCCACCGAGCCTCTGCTGCAGTTAACTGCTCAGGAAGCTGGTGTTCCAGATCGGAGCACCGCTCACTTTTAATTATTCCTATTTGCTCCTACAAATCGTAGCCACAGCAACGCAAGGAAACGCGTTTTGTTACTCTGCAGCGGCGTGGTGCACTCGTTACGGATTTCAGAAGACAGGTCCCAAAGTAAAGCTACCAATCGTCAAAGGGTTCCCAGGGCACCACAACCCCGGCCTCTTCCCTCTAGGGGCTGGTTCCCATGCGGTACAGCTCTTGCTTTATCCGGGCTGCTCCCAGGTGCTAGCAGAACGCCTCCCCTGCCCGGGGCCCGGCTCTGCAGGAGCCTATGGCGGAAGGAGGAGGCAGTTCGGGCTCGCGAAGGAAAAGCAACGCAGGGCAGGAGCCGGCGCTGCCTCCACGCTCAGCGAGCGCACGGCGGTCCCCGGGCGGCGAGCCTGGCGCAGGTGATGGGGCTCACCTGGGAGCCGCAGCGCTCCGGGTGGCAGAGCCGTGCGGGCCCCTAGCGGGTGACAGCGGGTTTGGGTGAGGCGGCCGGGACGGGGGCACCGGGGCACGGCCCCGGGGCACGGCACCAGGCCGGGGCCTTTCTGTGGGAAGCACCGTGGCGAGGCGACACCGCCGCTTACCTGGCTCGCCGCTGCTGGCCGGCGGGAGGTCATCGAAGAGCAGCGAGCCCCCTGCGCCTGCGGGGCGACACAGAGCGGGGCTCAGCGCCGCACGGGGACCGGGACAGGGGGGAGGGGGGGGTCGGGGCGGGGCGGCACGGCCCTACCTGTCCCGGCGCTGCCGGCCGGCGGGAGGTCGTCGAAGAGCCGCGGCCCGCCCGGGGCCTCCTTCCCTGCAAGGCACCGCCAGGGGCTCGGCACCGCCTGGGGCCCGCCGCCGCCTCACGGGGGCGGCCTGCCAGGCCTCAGCCGGGCCCGGGCCCAGCCCCGGTGCCCCCCCCCGGTTCCCCCTTCACCCCCCGTCCCCTCCCGGCCCCCCCCGTCCCCTCACCCCCCGCCGCCCCGCCGGGCTCGGGCAGGTCCCCGAACAGGTCCATCCGCTGCCGCCGCCACCTCCGTCGCCGCCGCCGCGCCCCCGCCCCTGCCAATCACCGCCGCGGGGCGGGGCCGGCGCCGCCCGCCGCCCAATGGGCTGCGGCGGCAAGGCCGGAAGCCCGCCCCCGAGCGCGGCGCGGCGGGGAGCGGAAGTCTTCCCCCCGCCGCTCCGCTCCGCGCCGCCGAGGGGGCGGGGCCGCGGCGCGCTGTCCGCCAATAGGAAGGCGGGGCCGCGCTGCCGATCAGGCAGGAGCCGGCCAATGGGGGCGCGGCGCGGACTGGGGGGGGGGGGGGCGGGCGGGGCGCAGCGCCCCCTGGCGGCGCCTTGAGGGAGCGGCGGCCGCTGAGGGCCCGCGGAGCCCCCCCCGGAACGGCGACCCCGTGACGATCGATCCCCCTGCCCCACAGTGAGGGATCCCTTCTCCAGCCCCACAGTCGGGGATCCCTCCCCCTGCCCCCATAACAGATCACTCCTCCCAACCCCCCATCAGCCTGCTCCCCACAATAAAGGCTCGCTCCCCCTGACCCCACAGCCGCAGATTCACAGAACCCCGGAATACCCCGGGTTGGAAGGGACCCACAAGGATCACTGAGCCCAACTCCTGGCCCCACACAGGTCTACCCAAAATTTCGGACCATGTGACTGAGAGCACAGTCCAAACGCTTCCTAGACCCCGACAGGCTTGGTGCAGTGACTGCGTCCCTGGGGAGCCTGTTCCATTGTGTGACCACCCCCTCGGTGAAGAACCTCTTCCTGATGTCCAGCCTGAACCTCCCCTGCCTCAGCTTGACACCATTCCCCCTGGTCACTACAGAGAACAGATCGGTGCCTGCCCCTCCACTCCCCATCACGAGGAAGCTGCAGGCCGCGATGAAGTCTCCCCTCAGCCTCCTCTTCTCCAGGCTGAACAGGCCCAGTGACCTGAGCCGTTCCTCGTACGTCTTCCCCTCTAGTCCCTTCACCATCCTTGTAGCCCTCCTCTGGGCACTCCCCAGCAGTTTAATGTCCGTTTTGTACCGTGGTGCCCAGACCTGCACACAGTGCTCGAGGTGAGGCCGCACCAGCGCGGAGCACAGCGGGACAATGCCTCCCCTTGACCAACCAGCGATGCCGTGCTGGATGCACCCCAGGGTATGGTTGGCCCTCCTGGCTGCCAGGGCACACTGCTGGCTCATGGTCAGCTTGCTGTCAGCCGCAGCCCCCAGATCCCTCTCCACGGGGCTGCTCTTCAGCGTCTCGTTGCCAGGGTTGCCCCATCCCAGGTGCAGGACCCGGCACTTGCTCTTATTAAACTTCTTGTGGCCAGCTCTCCAACCTGTCCAGACCTCTCTGCAAGACCTTTCCACCCTCAGCCGAGTCCACAGTTCCTCCAAGTTTGGGGTCGTCGGCAAATTTGCTCAAAACACCTTCTAGTCTTACATCCAAATCGTTTATAAAAACATTGAAAGGACTGGCCCTACAATAAAGGATCGCTCCCCCCAACCCCACAATAAAGGATCGCTCCCCACAATAAAGGATTGCTCCCCCTGACACCCCGATAAAGGATCACTCGCTGACACCCCAGTAAAGGATCGCTCCCCCCAACCCCTCAATAAAGGATCACTCCCCCCGACCCCCCAGTAAGGGATGGCTCCCCCCACCCCATAACAGATCACTCCGCAGCCCCCCAGTGAAGGACGCTCAGGCGGCTGCGTCAATGCCACATTTATTTCAGAACCGAACAAGCCTGGCGCACACGGGCGGCCGGGACCCGAAGCTCCAACACGGGGGTGTGGGGGCACGGAGGGGGGGTGCAGGACGGGGGCCAGGGCCGGGACACGGCTCCCGTCCCACGGGGGCCTGGGGCTGCGGGGCAGAGGCCGTCTCACACCTCGGGCCTCGCCTGGAGGAGGGCGGCACGCCGGACCCCGCCGCGTGCTCTGCAGGTTGGCTGGCCTCAGGCACGCCGCGGGGGGACCGGGACCGCGGCCCCACAGGACCCTCGGCCCCGTGTCTGGTCACTGGCAGACACCGGGCCCGTCCCCGCGGGGAGGGCTCCGCCGGGAGCTGCCTTCACCCCGGAGGAGCCTCCTCCTCCTCCTCGCCCCCTGGGCAGGAGTTTTGCCAAAATCCAGGATGAGGAAAACGGTCAAACGGGGAGCTTCTGCCCGAGGGCACGAGGGACTGGCCGCCCCCCAAGCACGGCTGTCCCCGTCCCCAGCCGCCCCCGTCCTCCATGTCCTCGCCAGCTTACAAAGGAGCAAACGGCGTGGAGGGACGGCCTCGGCCCCGACACACACAAGGGACAGCGTGGGGACGCGCGGTGGAGCCGAGGCTCGGCCGTGCTGTGCAAATTAAGGTCGGCTGTGAATGCGTGACGGCAAAGCGGGGCCCGGCGGGGGGCCGGGGATGTGCGGGGGGAAGACGCCTGCCTTCCTGCCCGGAGCTGCGTGGGCTGCCCGCGGGAAGCCCTGAACTGAAGCACCCCCGCTTGGTGAAACGACCAACAAACGGAGACGGAGCGAGGAGGGACGCCGAGCAGGGGTGGCGGCGGCTGGGTGCTCTGCTGGGGAGGAGGAGGCCGCCATCAGCGGCGGAGCCACCTCTGTCTCGGGGAGCCCCCCGCCAGCACGGCTCTTGTGCCGCGGCAGATGGAGCCATCTACGGAGGCGGGGGGAGGAAGGTGAGATTGCACTTCTGGAACGGGGGGAGAGGGCTATGAAAACGTCAGCTACAAAAGCGAGGAGCCCCGGCCCCTCTCCTCCCCAGCAAACCCAGCCCGGTGCCCAACGCTGGTCTCTGCGCTGCCTCAGCCCCGCTCTTCCTGCAGGAGGGGACAGCAGAGCCCGTGGGGGCGAGGGCAGCGAGGGGCCCCGTGGCTGGGCTGGCTGCTCCCAACCCCGGCTCCTGGGGGTCTTTCTCACACGGTTTTGGGAGCAGCCAGCCCGCCCGCCGTGCTCCCCGGCTGCCTGGCAGGAGGCCCCAGGGAGGGGGCAGCGGCGTGGCCGGCCAACGTGGGCCGAATTTCAGTCTTGGGGCAGAAAAAGGAGCCAAAACACAACTTGTCCTCAGCACACGCCCACACCGACGCGCAACCGTCCCGCGGGGCTGCTCGGGGGAGGTTGGCTCGTCCTTGTGGACGTGGGAGCCCTGGCCACCGAAATTGGCATGCGTCCCCCTCCAGAGGTAGATGGGGCAGGGAGGAATTGCCTCGCTTGGGAAGACGTGGTGCCTTGGCCGGTCACTGGGAAAAGTAGTTTAAGCACTGGGGGGGGGGAAAGCGGAGGGTCGGGGGAAGGACGGGGGGCGAGGGCGAGAGCACTGCAGTCACCAGGCACGTCTGCACCGCAGGGGACAGGGGACAGGCCCGCCGCACTCGGTCCCCTCTCCCGGGAGAGGTGTCCCTGGGAGAGGGGACGCGGTGGCCCTGGCACCAGCCCACTGCCAAGGCTCTCCCCGGCCCAGGGAAGGCGTTGTCCAGGGGCCGGGACCCAGCGTGTGGGATTTTATGACGTAAATAGAAATAAATACTTTATAAATATAATCTTAAACTACTGACACCTGATTTTGCCCTGCCATCTTTTTGTCGACACAATAAATTAGGAAATCCCCATACCTAAACTACCGCTTTCCCTTCACGTGGAAGCAATTCCTCCTGGTTTCTCACCTCTGAGCTTTACAAGACGCCTACCTCTGTAGATCAAAGACCAGCTTTTAACCCAATCTACCCTCCTTGCTCCCTCCCCTCCGAAAGGAACCTTTCTGGAGCATTACAGGTTGTGTGACATGACGGTCACCCATGAGGGGATGGGCAGAAGATCACATGCACACGAGAAATCCTGCCCAGGCGGGACCGGGCGTTTGCAGCTACGAACAGAAATGAGTTTCCCCCGTGAAGGTGTAAATCGAGACAGATCCTTCCATGGAGCAGGCAGCTGGGGCAGCAGATGGTGTGAGATCGGACGTTAACATGGGGACTCTTGAGGCAGAATCAGCTATCTTGATCCTGCTGGCAGACGGATGAGGTGGAGGGTGTTTTTCAGGTTAGATTCTCATCTGGGCTGTTCTCCTTCTGGACAGCTTGGATCTGATTCAGAAACCGAGAAACAAAAGAAGTCAGAGATGTGGAAAGGGAGATTTGGGATCCCCCGGCTGCAGGCTGGTGCTTGAATCCAGCCAGAGCCAGCAGGGCAGGGGGTTAACAGCAGCACTCTTTTGCCAGAGCTCGTGAATTTCTGGGCATTTATTCCTGTTCCCCTGCTCCTGCAACTTGAGATGATCTAAACAAGTTCTTGAGATGATCTCAAGAAGAGCAAAGGCTCAGTGTGCCGCCTGTGGGCGTTGCTTTGAGCTCAGTCTCTGTAGCAGCCGGGATCTGGCTCTCAGTTAAGCGGGGAGGAACGACCCCTCGCAACTCCAAGGGGGCAGAGTGAAATCCAAATTAACAAGATCCAAACTCTGCCTGCTGAGAGCCTGTCCCAGCCAGGCTCAGGAGCTGCTCCCTATGCTTGGCCAAGAAGGACAGCAGCTCGCCAGCCTGAGCACAACACGGGGACAGCATCTACCAACCCCCCCGGCACCGCAGACCCTCCGCTGAAGCATGGACCTGCCCCGTGTCGGGGGCTTCCACACACCCTCTTACCTTATGGACCCAGCCAGGAGGGGGTTGAAGGCGTAGAGCCAGTCGTGCATGTCCTTGTCACTGCTCGCCTGCAGCAGGATGCCCCGGTGCTCCGTGCACACCGCGAAGGTGTTGGGGGTCTGCTGGGGGAGAGCCGGGGGTCAGCCCCTTGCCCCGTGGCGCCGAGGCTCCCCCCTCCCCGCAGGGGCTGCACCCACCTTCAGCATGGCCTGCTGGTCCTCGCTGTACTCCACTTGGGCCTTGGAGAGGTTGAGTATGGCCCTCTCCACCGAGTCCTTGTCCGAGTTGTAGATGTAGACGTACGGGCGCCTGACCACCACGAAGCGCTTCACCCACCCGTTGGTGTGGGGCTCCAGGAAGTGCAGGTAGCCCTTCTTGGAGACGATGGGGCTGCAGAGGGGGGACAGTGAGGAGGTGGCTGTGCTAGGGCGCCGTCTGCCCTGCCCCAAAGCACCGCCTGCTCCCCCTGCCCCTATAGCGGTCCTCTCCTGGCCTCCCCAGCGGCTCCTACCTGACCCGGATCTCCTGAATGTCGGGCACCAGCAGACGCTGGGGCTCCTTCTCTTCCTCAGGCCGGCGGGCTGGGGACTTCTTCTGCTCCCCTTCCACCACAGGCTCCAGGTCAGGACTCTCCACCCTGGAGGAGACCTGCAGGGTTCTGGGTGGGAAGGAGAGAATGGGGTTGGAGGAGGAGCGCAGGACGGAGGACGCCCGGCAGCCACGGCCGCGTCTGAGGGGTAAGGCCACCCTGCTCGGTGGACAACGGGGAGTCGGCCCGGCCTCCTGCCCACCTTCATACCTGACTTCCATGGCATTGTAGCGTCCTTCCACCAGCGATGGGCAGGTTGAGGAGGGGGTGAGGGTGGTGACCCCGAGAGCTGACATGGAGGGATCTCTCATCAGGGTCACAGACATTTCAGACAGCTGTGGAGGAGCGGAGGTGTGGACTGGAGTCTCTGCCCGAAGCCGGGCACAGCTCTGGCCGGGGCAGGGAGAGGAACATGCGTATCGGTGCTCTGAGAGCATCCGGGCGGGCAGAGGGTGGCAGCAGGGCCACCCACCCGTGCCCTGCCAGCCCAAGTCCCCACGCATCCCTCCCGACCCCACAGACCCCAAAGTTTCCCTCGCCGCCCCGGTACCTTGCTCTCGCTGGCGCTGATGCAGACGTGGCTGTGGCTGTACTCGCGGTTGAAGGTGTGCGTGAGCAGGCGCAGGCACTGCGGGCGGACAGGGAGGACGGTGGGGCAGGAGGCACCTTCCTCCACCCCTCCACCTTCCTCGCTGCGTTACCGCCGCCACCCGGGACCCCTCCCCGGCTCCGGGGCGCTACCTTCACAGCCAGCTCCTTCTGCCTCTCGCTGGGGGTCTCGGGCAGAGAGGTCCGTCCCTCCGGGGCCCCGTCGGCAGACAGCGGGGAGGAGACGCAGGAGGTGCTTCGAGACTCGGAGTCCTCGCTGGAGCACGGGGACAGGCTCTCCAGGCCCAGCCGCTGGGTGGTCTCCAGCTTCTCACGCAGCAGCAGGTAGTGCCTGGTCTTCTCCACCTGGGCAAGGGCAGCCCCGCTCAGTGCCGGGCCTCCCCACACCCAGCTCGGGGGCATCCTTTAGGAGAATGCACTTCCCACGCCTCGTTAACCCAGCCGCTCGTTAGCTGGCACCCGGCTAGCAGCGGCACGGCGGGGACGGAGCCGAGCGCAGCCCCGTGCCCCCAGCTGGGACACCGGGGTGGGGAGCACAAAGCAAAGCGCGGCCTCAGCACGGCGCGACCCTTCCCAGCCCTTACTTCTTGCAGGAGGCTGAGTTTCTCCAGCTCCCACTGATGGTCGAGGATGAGGCTGTCGCTGCGGGGCCGCCAGCCGGCCAGGTTCTCCTCTCCCCTGACGTAGGCTACGGAGGTGTCCAGCACACGCCGGCGACGCCTCTGCATGCCTGTGGGGACAGACGCACAGCTCGGGGGACAGACACGGGGACGGGGGGGGGGACGGACGCACGGCTCTGCAGCTCGCCCCGCAGCGTTGGAAGGCAGAAGCAGGGCACCCACCTGGACTGCCGGCGTCCGCCACACGGCACAGGCTCAGCTCGTAGACGCCCGTCACGCGGTTGCTGAAAGCAAAGGGAGGTGTCACCTGGCTGCGTGCCCTGTCCCCGCACCCCGAGGATGTTCCCCACGCCGCTCCAGGGCAGCTCCCGTCCCGTGGGTGCTGGCGGCGTGGCTTCCCCCCAGTCCTCCCCCCCAAAAACCCAGGAGGGTGAGGGCACCTCTCGGAAGCCCGCAGGCTGCCGCTGCCGAAGAGGTTGCGGATGGAGCGGGAGGCAGGGAGCTTGGCGTCGCGGGAGTAGAAAACCATGCAGAAATCTTTGGTGATGACGGCGGGCTGGGTGCAGTTCTCCATCTGCAGCAGGGTGGGGAGAGAGGAGAGCAGAGGGGCATCAGTGTCAGCCAAGGGGGGGGGGGTACACCCCAGTGGCACCCCGATAGCGGGCCAGACACCAGCCCTTGTTCGCATTCCAGCTGCACGGAGCCGGATCCTTGCCTCGATGTATGCGGAAAGGGTGATGTAGATTTTCTCCCGGTACGGGGTGACGCGGTTGAGCAGCAGGGAGTTGTGCATGGAGCTGTCCCACGCCGTCTCAAACTGGTAGAAAGTCCTGCCGAGAAAAAGCAGAGCCGCTGAAACGACCCCCCCCCCGGAAACTCGGGCCAGGGAGCGAGGAGACGGCACCCCCCCGGCAGCGCTGCGGCAGGCCTGCGGGGACACACGGGCATGCACGGGACGCTTGGGGACAGCCACTCCGGGGGATGCAGGCTCAAGGCAAAGCCGAGGCAGGATGGGTGCAGCGGGAGGGGGACACGGCGCCCCCGCAACGGGAGCGGGCGCAGGGGTTTGGGGTGGAGTGGGGGGCTCAGCTGGGGTGCGGGGCGAGGCGGGGAGGTGGGGACGGAGGGACAGAGGAGGGAACGTGTCCCCAGCGCTCGGGGGGAGCTGTCACCCCCAGCACACCGGGGCCAGGGCCCTGCCACCCATCCTGGCACCCCGGGAACGGCTGTCACCGCTCGGGTGACGATGGCTGGAGCAGGAAGGGGGGCGATGCTCGGCACAGCGGGGAGCAGCTCAGCGGGGGCAGCCCCCCCCAGCCCGTGGGACCCGGGGAGCAGCATTCGGTGCCCGTGGGGCTGCCTTCCCCTGCTCTTGCTGTGCCCTGGCTGCTGCCCGCAACGTCCCCACTGGCCGCCCCGCTCCCCTCGCTGCGTTTCCCATCTCCCCACCTCTGCGCTGGGGGGGCCGGGCAGGAGCCAGCGGGGTGAGCACTGGGGGGACCCCACAGAGGACAGTGCAGAGCAGCGGCTGCACTTTCGGGGTGGGAGGACGAGGGGGAAGCAGGAGGTGTCTCAGGGTCAAGAGTGCTGGGGACTGCAGCGTCACCCCCCCCCCCCCGCTGCTGGAGCCCCCCAGCTCCGGCCACCCGCGGTCACAACGGGCCCGGGGCTGCCCCAGCCCCGGCTCCTGCGTGAGCACCCTCAGGAAGCCGTGGCACAACGGCGGCACGGCCAAACCACGTCCGGGGGGGGCAAGCAGCAACGCTGTGCCGGGGCCGGGAGCGGGGCTTCGGCTGCGCCCGGGGACGCGCTGCCACCGCCCCTGCTCGGGACGCCACGCTGCGCAAGAGCGAGTCGCGCTGGGGAAGGCGTCGCGCACGTGGAAACCACATGAGACAGAGTCGAGGCGAAGGATCGCTTTTCAGACACAGACCACTTGAGAAGAGAGAGCTCCCAAGGGAGGAGGATATCAGAGAAGAGGAGAGGAAGGGGAAGGGGGGAAGAGAGCAAAAAGCAAAGGAACGAGGCGAAGGAGAAAGAGAGAAAAGCAGGAGGGACCAGACCGAGCGAGTACGCGCGAAATACCTAGTGTCATTTCCGAATGAAATGCTATAAGTAGAAGGCAACCCAGGACAAACACACACACGTACACACACAGAGAAACGAAACGTCAGAAAGCGTCGTCCGTACGAGGCCGCTGCCGACACGCGCCCTGCGGCGCCCGCTGCGTGGGACGGGGCGCGCAGGGAGGGAGCAGCGCGGCGCCACGGCTCTGCCCCGGGGCTGCTCGGGGGGCTGGGGGGGCCCAGCAGAGCCCGGTGACCATCAGCGTCCAGCTCAAGGCCCACACCGTGGGACGGACGTTTCATGTAGGAAATGCCCCAGCAGGCACGGTGGCCGTTTCCCGTGCCACACGGGGCTTTGACACCAAGCTCTGCATCGTCACTCGCGCTCCCCGGACTGCTCCTGCTGGCACAGCCCCCAAATCAGGGCCCCAAAAGAGCTCAGCAGGGCAATCCCGAGGTTCACCCGCTTTAGGGACGTTGCAGAAAGCCCTCTGCAGCCCCAGACCTTCCTCCCTGAAGTCTGCCCTCTCTGCAGGACCCCTGAGGAGGCGGCAGGTCTTGGAGCAGCCTCCCTGCTCTCCTGGGGCCTGAAAGGTGTCCGTGGTCAGGCTTGGCAGGGCAGAGCAGCTCGCCCGCCTCCGCCCAGGCAGCAGCAGGGGGTGTCCTCGACCTTCCCTGCCACACCAGGTGAGCGTCACCCTGCAGCAGCCTCAGAGCCCACGGGCAGCGCCAGGGCAAGCCCACGCGCTCCTGCGGCCATCTGTGCCGTCCCCGAGCACCCTGCTGGGACAGGGTGCCACCGCAGGGACAGACAGACAGACAGACAGACGTCCCCTGGCATCCCCAAGCGGGACCGGCCCCGGGATGCTGCAGGTGGCACTTGGCAGGCCCCAGCCCCAGTCTCCCCGATGCAGCCACCGTCGCCCCCCCGCCGTGTGTAGGCTGCAGCTACGCAGGCAGGAGGGCTGCACGGGTGCTGGCGGCCCCCACGGCTGCGGGGTGTGCGCAGGACACGCACACGCTCCCACGCAGCCCAGCACCCAGCACGGGTCCCCAGCACCCTCCCCACGCAGGGCTGGGGCAGGAGCAGGGGGGACGGAGCCACGGGTCCCTGGCCGGATGCCGGAGAGCAGCGAAGTGAAAAGGCGAGAACAAAACCAAAACCAGGCGATGGGAGCACAGGCCAGCGAGAGCGAGAGCAAGGAGGAGCGAGATCGCGATCCAAACAAACAGCAAAACCCGCGGGGAAGGGGCGGCGTGAGAGAGAGGTGCCCGGGATGTGGTGAGAGGAGGAAGACGTGGAGGGGGGGGCTGGAGACCAAAGTGCCGCCACCGGCGGGAGTGAGAGTGCTGAGGTGCGGGGGAGAGAGAGGGAAAGAGCAGAGGGGGGTGGAAAAAAAACCAATGGAAACAAATAATACCTAGGCATATCCGAATCAAGAAACTGCCTGCGAAAACACAAAACAATCACATGGTTAGTGTGGGCTCGGATGGGCAGCGGCAGCAGCGGGTTTGGAGAGAAGCAAGGAAGGCTCTTGGGCGCTGCCCGCCGCACCCCAGCGCTGCCCAGGTATGCGGCGGGCAGGAGGGGGGGTCCCGGGGAGCGCCGAACGTCCCTGCGGGGCGGCCCCGCTCCTGCAGCCGGCGGGAGGCTGCCCCAAAAGGTCCGGGAGGCTGTGGGAGATGGGCAGAGGCAGGGCCTGCTGTCGGCGATGGAGGCGGCGTGGCGGCCGGTAGCAAAGCGGGGAGCAGAAGCAGCCTGGGAGGAGGGCGAGGTGGGCGCCGCTCTGCCCGCTGCCGCCCTCGGCCTCGCGTCCCCAGCAGGCGTCTGGGGTCGGAGCATGCAGGACCGCGGCGGGATGGAAGCGCGGGGTTGCTGCAGCGAGCGGCCCCTCGGCATCTTGCTGGGAGCCAGCGTCCTCCGTCCCCCGCCGTGCCAGCCGGCACCTGCTGCTGCCCCCCGGCCCCGCGCCCGGGCTCCCCAGGGAGACGGCGGGTACCCCACGGCCCTGCTGCGGGGCTTGCTCCCAGGCAATCCCCCCAGCGCGTGGGCGAGACCAGCTCCTGCAAGCCCCACGTCCCCATCTGCCTGCTCCCCTCCCCGAGCACCCCCGGGAGATGCGCGGAGCCTCCCGCCCCGCACGCGGGGGAAGGCAGGAGCCACGTTCCCTCTGCCTGGCTGCACCGGGGATGCCGGAGACCAGGTGTGGCAGCATCCCAGACAGCAGAGGCTGATGCGCATCAGGGCAGCCCCGCGAGCCCGGCTGTCGCATCCATCCGGCTCCTTTACATCTGGCAACAACCGCCATGGCTCTGCCGGCCTGAATCCTCCTCGCCCCGCCGTCCCAGGCCACCAGCCTCCTGCCTGGCCTCACTTTGCTGTCCCAACGGGTGTGACAATGCCCGACGCTCACACACCCCGTGCCTGGGCACTCCCTGCCTGCGCTGCAGGGTGGCACCTCGCAGCCAGAGCTTTGTCACCGAGACACCAGCCTCCCCGGGGAGGAGTGACCCAGCGGTCCCAAAAATGAGGGGAAAGACGGTCCTGCTGCCATCCGGGATGCTCCTATGCCGGGAACTGCCCTGCTCACTGCTCAGGACCAGTCCCTGCCGCTCCCCGAGCCACCAACGCCCAGCCCCACTCTCATCCCCAGATGTCACAGCACCCCCCATGCTGTGACCACACGGGGTGGCCACACTTCAGCCTCGGTGCGGGGACAGCCCTGCCAGGGCAAGCGTGAGGGGCTTTCCCCCACGGCCCCAGGCGCCATGGGCACCAAGCAGCATTTCCAGCCATTTGGCCGGGACGCAGGGCACGGTCTGTGGCAGGGTCAGCACAACCTCCTGTCACTGTCACTGAACAGGACCCTGACCCCGACACCCCACACGGCCACCCGCGGCCTGGAAGGGCCTCAGGGAGGAGGAGGAGGAACGGGGCTGGTGTCCCAGGCTTTGGGGGCTCCGTGAGACCCTCTGCAGCTCGAGAAAAGCAGCAACCCCCCCCCAAAGCAGCAAGGGCCAGCAGGACCCTGCAGAGGGGCTCAGAGCACCCAAGGGAGAGGGGGGTCCCCACATCTCCCCCAGTGCTGCAGTCGGGGGAAGAGCGAGAGAAGCAGCGGCACGCACCGGTCATCCTGGGAAGGATGGATGTAGCCAGAGGACAGGATGTTCAGGGACAGGATGTTGGGGTCGATGAGAGACTCGTCAGCTTCTGGGGTGTTCCGGATCCGACCTGCAAATGCAGCACAGGGACCCGCTCAGGTCCCCTGCCAGGGTCCTCGTGACCGCCGTGCCCTCCCCCCCACCTGGGTCCCAACTGGTGCCCAGGACCACAATGGCCCCGTGGTGGCACACAGGGAGCAGTCACCTCTTTGCTATTTCAATCCTAATAGCAGGCAAAAAGTGGGAAAGGGAGAGGGAGAAGAGGAACAAATCCCTAAGGGATGTGGGGAGGATTCTGGGGGGAGCTCCAATGCCGCCCCACCCAGCTCTGCTTACCCACAACCAGCTCCCGCACTTCCTTCCAGCGGATCAGGCTGCCCGTTTCATGCACCAAGGTGACGGTGATCCTCCTCTGGATACCCTGAGGCCCCCGAGGGCAGCGAGAAAAGGGCAGTGGTTAGTACAGCGCCTGGGCAGCGAGGCAGGAGCCAGGCAGGGTGCAGCAGGGACTTGGGGAGCGAATACCTGGTGGAGCAGGAAGGTGCCGTGGCACGGCATGCCTCCGCGGTGGTCCACAACGGCCGGGATGTAGCTGGAAGAGAGGATGGTGATGGGACACGGCTCTGCTCGTGTGCCCAAGCCCACCGTGATTCTCTTTCGCCACGGAACCGCAAGCAAGCAGCACCCAGAGAGGGTGCCGGGGCACCTCGCGTCCCCGGACGCTCCGCACACCACCTTCGGGGCAACTGATCCCGAGGAAGAAGGAATCCTCGCCGCTCGGGGGTGCCCCTGGGAGCTTGCACATGCAGGCGTGGCTGTGCCCAGGGCCCACAGGCAGGACTTACTCGCCATTGGCCTCCAGCTCGCAGATCTCGAAGAAGACCATCAGGTCGTACTTGCACTGGCAGGGTCCGGCGCTGGGACGAGTCATGGTGCTCAGTTTGGTGGCAGGCACTGCAGCAGGTGGGAAGGACAACTGAATGTCGAGGCAGGGAAGAGGGAGGTTGCTGCTGAAGTCTGGAGCCCGGCACATAGCAGCAAGCAGGGGAAGGCAGAGCAGGCAAGGGCCTGAGCAGGAGCTGGGGTCAGACAGGCAGAGCCACCAAGCAGGGCAGCAGCAAGGCAGAAGGCAGCGTGGGGGGGGACGCTAGTCCAGGGGGACAAAGCCCCATCCTGGGGACCTCGCTGGCCATCGTGTGCTTCCTCCCACTCCCAAAGCAGAGCAGCAAGAGTTCAGGATGGGGCTTCCCCCGGAGACACCCATCCCAGCCCTGCAGCCCCAGCAGGTGCAGGGGCAGGACCCAAACCACACAGCACCGCTCCAGCACCAGGGGAGCCGGAGAGGGGCAGCCGGGCATATCCCTCGGTGCTGGAGCGGGATGTGGGCAGGCATCACAGCAAACCACCGCACTCGGCCGAACCAGGGCAACTCGGGTCTCAGCAGCCAGAGGCAGTGGAGACTCGCCCAGCCCCTGCAAGGGCGGCTTCAGGAGCTCCAGGCACTGCGTGCCCCAGGGGACGGCTGCGGCAGGAGACCCGAGGAGCCGCTGGCTCTGCTACAGCCCCGTGCGGGCACGAACCCGGCTTCTGCGCCTTCCCGACTGCACGGTCCGTGGCGGGCAGGGGCGGCGGGCAGGCGGGCTCCTCCACGCCGTGCCGCAGGAGGGAGGTAGCGGCGGTGGCGGCTGCCAGCACGTGCCCGGAGAGCGTGTCCAGGAGCGAGCCCACCAGAGCAGCTGGCACCGAGCAGCCGGTGAGCCGGAGGGGTTTGGTGTGCTCTTGTGGGGAGGGAGGGAGGGAGACAGAGAGGCCAACACAAAGCAAAGCGGTTACACGCAGACACTTGGCATGAGGGAGGGGGACCACGGGGCTGCTGTGAGCACAGGGGAAAAAGCACTTGCAAAGGGGTTTGTGTCAGCCGTACACTGAGCGAGTGGGTGCTGAAGGGCCTCCGGGTGCTGAGGTGCACAACACATTTAGTGACACCCCGCAGGCCCTGCCCTGCAAGCCCATGGCAGGAGGGCGCAGGGAGCAGGGCGCAGCAGGGGACCTAGTCTGCAGCCTGGGGCCTGCAGGAGAGGGGCAGGACGTGGTCTCCTACCTGGCTTGGAGAGCGGCATCACCCGGGGGAAGTGGCGCCGGGATGGCCTCAGTGGGCTGCAGAGAGAACAGGCTCAGATAAAAGCACCCGCAGCAGGAACTGGCAAGGGGTCCCCAAATCCGCCCTGGGGCCACCTTCCTCTGTGAAGCCAGGGTGCTCCCCCAGCCCAGCCCCACGGCACCGCTGGGGGAAGGCAGAAAGACCTGTGCGTGGCCGGGGGCACCCACCTGAGGACGTCCTTGCAGAGAGGTGGGAAGGGGTGTTGCTGATAGTGCCCAAAAACTTCAAATACGATCGGCTGGCTCTTGATGTACTCGATGAAGGACTTGGTCACCTCCACAGCAATCTGAGAGAGAAAGAGCATGCAACCACGCTGCCTGGTTTAGGAAGGGATGGGATGCGCTGAGAAAACAGGCGCTGGGGAAGAAGGGGTGGCTCTGGGGAGAAGATCTGCCTGACACCCTAGGGAGATACCAGCAGCTGAGGGGGTGACGGGGTGCCCAGAGGCAGGTACTCACGTTTTGGACGTGGTAGAAACCCAGCGGCGGCCCTCGCCCTGTGTTCTTCAAGGGCTCTGTTGAAAAGGCCTCGTCGTGGCGATGGATGAAGCTGCAAAGGGAAGGGAAGGCGTTGGGGGGCTGCAGGACAGTGCAGCAGCTGGATGTGAGGGAACAAGGAGGGGAGAGAGGGTCGGGGCCAAGCCTGCACCCCACACAGGGCTGTGTCCTGTCACCTGGCCTGGGCTGACACAGAAAACCCGCCCCACACTAATCTGCAGCCCCCCAGCGCCTATCAGACGCTGCCTTCAGCTTTCACCAGTGACCAAATGTGTGTCCAGGCTAACACACACCCTCACCCCGCACCTCTTGGTTTTGCCTCCCCTTCCATGAAAGCCATGGAGCAGAATTAAGGACGAGAGCAGAGCGTGGGATGAAGCTCCCAGCGCTACCCCTGCCTGCCTCCTCCTGGGGCGACCAGAGGAGGTGCAGGCCAGAGCGTGGAGGGAGATAATGGGCTGAGGGCCACCGTGGTCTCACTTGAACTGGCAGAAGATATCTGCATATTCTGCTGAGATGCTGGAGGCTTGCAGGACAGTCACTCGGAAAGTGAAGATGCTGCCCAGCTTCAGGTGGTCCAGAGCTGCCTCCAGGGGCCCATCCATTGTGGACTTCTCTGGGCTGTCCAGGAGAAGGTCCTCTGGTGTCACTGCGTGGAGAAGAGAGCCCTCGGACGTCAGGATTTGTCTTCCTGACGCCTGCCTACAGCTCTGCACTGCTGCTGGGCACGAACTGCCAGAGGCGTGGGCTCGTAGTGCTCTGATAGCCCCGGTGGTGAGTGCGGGTGGCTCGCCGCTCACCTGCGCAGGTGTTGTTGTTGACTTCGTCGGCGGAGGGCCCCAAGTCACTGATCTGCCCCTGGCCTTCGACGATGCGCAGCTCCTCCTGGGAGGTTCCCGAGCGGGACATCCCCACGGCGGGGCAGGACTCGGACTGGAACTGCAGGGGGGCGACGGGGAAGTGTGCCTGAGGGAGGCTGGCGGCGCCGCCACCGCGGTACCGAGCACGGGTACAGCCACGCGGGCAGCTCCGGCTCGTCCATCGCACCCCGCAGCAGCCCCCCCAGGACAGGGCTCCTTGAGCAGCGGGACCAGGGCCAGATGTCACCCGGGGCGTGCTTTGCACCGCCCGATGGCTGGGACAGGGCAGAGAGCAGCACGCTCCTTCGAACCCCACGGGACAAGCACACCTCGCAGGGCAGCGGCTCTGCAGACAATGCCCCCGTGCCACCGCCGCGGCCGTACCTTCTCAAAGTGCTGGTCGTCAAAGGATATCTTCGCCGTCCCCGACTGCCGCACTCCGGAGCCATAGTCCGGGGCCTCCTCGTCGGCTGGGGGAGGAAGGCGTGGAGGCGTTAGCGGGGGGCCCCGGGGGAACGCGCGGGCCGAGGCGATGCGGGGCCTCGCCTCCTACCTGAGATGGCCTGGACGGCCACGCGCAGGAAGCCCTTCACCTCGCCCTTCTCGCTGACGATGGCCACGCGATGGACCAGGGGCACGGGGTACAGCAGGTTGCTGAGGTACACGAAGGCCCTGCCGGGGGGGAAGCGACACGGGGAGCGCCGTCACCGCCCCCGCCCGCGCGTCCCCAGGCGCGGGTGGCGGCCGCCGGCGGCCGGGTCCCAGGTCACCACTGAGGCCGCGACGGCGCTGCAAAGCAAAGCCATGAGGGGCAGCCAGGGCCAGCGCGGGGCAGGGAGCAGGCGCGCCTCGCCGGCCGTCCCCTCCGCTGCGGGCGGGAGCGCGTCCTGGGGAGGGGAGGGGATGGGACTGCGCCGGTGCCGCAACAAGCCGGGAGGAGGACCGTCGTGGCAGTGACGAGCTGGAGGACGGGGGCAGGAGGTGCTGTGAGAGAGCTCGGGGGTGCTGCGGAGGCAACAGGGAGCGGGCGAGGCGAGGCCGGGGCGGGGAGGGAAGGGGCGAGGGAGGGGAGGGAGGAGAAGGTCCTGCCTGGGGGCCCGGAGCCTCCAGAGGTGAACCTGCCCTGGGCGGCGGTGGCCGGAGGTGGCTGGGGAGGCTGCGTGGCGTGGCTGGTGGCACTGGCGGCGTGCATGTGTCCCCCGCCCCGTCCTGCCTGGGGCCTTGGGGTCCCAGGCCACCCGCCGGGACATCACCGGGCGAGGTGCCACCCCAGGGCTCCGAGATGACAGCTGAGCTCCCGGGGACCTCCTCCTGGCGGTCGGGCTGGGGACAGGCACGTGGCCGTGTGGCGCTCCCCATCCCTCGGGTGTTCGGCCTCCTCTTGCTGCCTTCCTCACGGTGGCGGCCAGCTGGCTCGGTGCCTCCCTCCCCGGCTGTGAGCTGGGGACCGATTTTGGTCCTTTCTGCCCAGGTCGCAGCGTTTCTTCTGGCGCTCCGGTGGTGGAAGCACGCCGTGCCCTCGGCCCTGCTCTCCTGCAGCATCCTTGTGCTCCGTGGTCAGGATCCCGACGACACCCGCCAGGACACGTCGGCTTTGGGAGGCTCCCGAGGGGGCTGCAAACATCTCCAAGCAGCTTGGCCTTGCTGCTCACGGCTTCCTAACCTCGCAGGCATCCAAACAGCATCTGAAAGCACGGCAGGGCTCTTGCAGGAAGGCCGCAGCCCTGCATGTGAAGCCCAGACCTTGAGGTTCAGAGGTTCTCCCTGCTGCTGTAGCTCCGGCCGACCTCAAACCGCTGTCTGAGCCTTTTTCCACCCAAAGAGACTCCACGAGGGACTGAGGCACGGAGCGCGATCCCCCGCCAGGCGTCCCTGTCTTGCCCCGTCTCTTCTTGGAGGCCGGCAGGGCCGAGGGGCTGGATGGAGCAGGCACGGGCTGGGGAGCGCCCGCACGTCTTTGTCCTGCCCCGAAAACACCGGGCAGCTCATCGGGATGCAACCGGAGTGAGGTGGGGGGTGAAGGAGGAAGGGAAAGGATGGAGGGGAGGGAGGGAGGGGGGGAGGAGGAGGAGGGCAGGGAGGAGGGGGACAAGTGTGTCACTAGAGGAAGGAGGGCAGGGACACTAACCACAAGATTGGTGAGGTGCAAAGATGGCATGCTCAGACCAAAGAAAAGCCTTTCCAAAGTAAGACAAAAGTGAAATAACCCCAATTTTCGCTAAAGCTTTGGAGAGAGAGAGCCAGCAGCTAAAAATAAAATTAAAAAAAAAAAAAAATGAAAGAAAGAAATAAAGGAAAAAAAAATAATCAAAGACAAGGATCCAATCATAAACCAATCAAAGCACACTTCACAAGAAATGTGGCCAGCACAGCTGCTGCGCAGGGAGCCAAACCCGGGGCAGACTCAAAAGAAGTTGGGAGAGCCCGAGGGGACGACCTGGGGGACCGTCCCCCCGGCGCAGAGCGGGGCCCGTGGCCACGGAGGCTTGCTCGGCAGGTCGGTGGGTTTGTTTTTGAGGTGCCCCCAAGAGTTTTGGTTTTGCTTTTGCTTTTTGAAAAAAAATGAAAAAAGAAAAAGGAAAAAAAAAAAAGGCGGAAGAACCCAGCTCTTTCGGTCTGAGGCTGCAGGGCTCTTACCCCACCTCCTCCCTCTCTGCCTGCGCTGCTCTGTCTCCTCCCCACCTCGCTCCCCGTGCCCCAGGTTTTAAACACAGCGAGGAAGAGCAGCCCTGCTGGGGGGGGCGCTGCCTTCAGTGAACCCTCCCAGCCCCCGGAGTGGGGGCTCTGGGTCCTGCTCCAGGCACACGTCCCCTTGTCCCCTTGGGAAGACTTCTGCAGCAAAACCAGGGAGGCCAGCATCACCCTGCCCGCATCAGGAGGGCGTTTTGGGGATGGGCGACTCGTGATTGAGTCTCAAGGCACGGCTGGAGCCTGAGGGGTTTCTTCAGGCCAAGAGTGACTGAGCCTAGGGCTCTCCTGGCAAACAGGGAGGAGAAATCGAGGCTCTCGTCCATTCCTGCTCCCGCAGCCCAGATCCCTGTGTGCCGCCACCCCTGAGCATCCCCTGTGCTGGCGGCTGCCAGTGTGCGGGAATAGCCCTGAGCTGCTCATGGGGCACGGGCAGCAAGAGCAAACTGCTTTCAAAGAGTCCTCCTTCCTGATCCCAGGCTCCCCTCACTCCCATGGCTCCCCCAAGCCACCTGAGTGCCCCCCAAGTCATCCCAGGGGCTCACGCAGACTGGCACAGCCCCATTTCTCCCTGCTGTGCTGGGACAGCTGCGAAACTTGTGGCCTCACAGCACCTGCACACCGCTGCCCCGGGACGAAGACGCAGAGCTGTGCGCTCACGGTCTTCACTGCGACTGGCAGGAGGTGACCCTTTCAGGGACAAAAAGGCCCAGACCCCATAGCACAGGTCCTGCAGCACACTGGATGCCAGAGAAACGGTGACCTGATGTTTTTGGGGGCTGCCCAAAGCAGGGACCTGCCTAAGGGGTCTTGCGCTGGGTCAGCGCGCTCACTCTGCCTCCGTGGTCCCTGTGCCCTTGGCGCCGTGCTCGCCACAGCCCTACCTCGGTGGCCCCGGCCGCGGCGGCTCTCGTGGCCAGCCAGCCACCCCTGCGCCCGTGGGATGCCCTGGAGGTGGGGGTCGTGCCAGAAAGCAGTTCCCTCATGCGAAAGAGCTAGTTCCTTCCCGGCATGCTCTCCTAAAACCTCACCAACCTTCCTACTAAACTGAACAGGGGGGAGCGGTCGTAAAACGGATCCCGGCCATCACACAGCGGGCACTCCGGAAAGATGTCTTCCTCCAGGTCCTCCGCCTCCTCCTCCTCCTCCTCCTGCCCCTCGTGCTGCTCGTCAGCAGGCTCGGTGATGTCGGAGTCGGGGTTCGAGAAGGTAGGGGAGGGGGTGAGATCAGCCATGCGCTCGCTCATGCATGTGTTGAAAAGAGGAGAGCTGTTGCAGCCAGAGATATCTGAACTAAGGTTAGTACAACAAGATAGAAGACAGGTTAACACCAGCTGTTCCAAACAGAGAGAGCAAGAATAGGAATTTTGCTTTGCCTTTTTTTTTTTTTTTTTTTTTTTTTGGTTTGGTTTGGTTTGGTTTCTGCTCAAACCGAGGGATGTCGGGAAACAGAGACCTGCCCGTCCAGCACATCTTTAAAGGAAGCCACCAACGGCCGTCAGCTATAAAGTGTAGAAAAAAGAGTGACCCAACAAACTGGTGCAAACACGGGGATTCCCGTCGCTGGCTTTGCAGGCAGTGCAGCACAGCGGGGACAGAGCACGAGACACGAGGCTGGGCAATGCCCCACCGCCGAGGGGAATCCCGCTGCCGGCAGTGCCGTGGCACGGGGTGACACCTCTGCGGCACACACGTCTGTGTGTCCCCACCGGGGCTGCCTGTCCTCGCTGCCGGCACCGCGCGGGGAGCGCATGGAGATGCACGGCACGGGCGGCACAGACAGGTGCTTGGACACAAACACCTACGGCTGGGCTCACAGACAGGCGGCAGGCACGGTGGCACGGGCTCTCCGGCCACCCCTGCCTGCAGCCTCTCTGCTGGCTGTGCCCTCCTGCAGCTGGCAGCCCCTGCGGGGTGGCACCACTCCGTGGCAGGCAGGAGAGTGACCAGCCACCGCGGGGTGCCAGAAGCAGGCGCGGCGCGGCCGTCGTGAGCCAGAGGCCGGCTTTCTCTGGCAGCAGTGCTGCCCCAGGGGGACGCCGTGCCCCCGAGCTGCGTGTTGGAGGAGACAAAGCGCTCACCTGCCAACCAGCCTGAACCACGGGAAGCGGTCGTAGAAGGGATCTCCGCCGGTCACCACGTTGTCGCAGTCCTCGATGACGCTCGAAGGCACTTCTGCTGCACGGTCGTACATTTCGCGCATTAGGTCCAGGCGCTGCCTGCGGGCACAGGGACACCAGGTGGCTGTGAGAAACCAGGCCGGGGCCGGCCAAGCCCTCCCATCCTAAGTCAGCCCAGCGTGGGCATCTCTTGCCCCACCTGAGCTTCTCCAGGGTCCAGTAATGCGTTGCCCCGTTCTTCTGGTCCTGCACCTCCACAGCCACGATGGTCCGGGGGAACGGCCGCTTCTCCCGGTCCTTGGCAGCATCAGGAGGCAGCAGGTCGGGAGGGAGCGGCGAATACAGCGTGTCCGTCAGGAGGACAAACTGGAACTGGACCTGGAAGTGGGTAATGAGGGTTGGCGACCTTGCCAAGAGGACCATGGCACCGTCAGCCTGGGCTGTCCCTGGCACGTGCCCCAGCTACACCCAACCATGCACACTCGTCTGGCTCAGGGCTCTGCTGTAGGTGCCATGCAGAGTCACGGAGCAGCCCTAGGACCAGGCTGACAGCCAGAGGAGGAGGACTGCGCACCGTCCTGTCTAACGGGAGAACTAAAAGTGGCCTTCAGCAGGCTCTAACGGAGGACAAGGAGGGGCCCTGCAGCAGGGCTCACCCTGAGATGTGGCATGCAGGAACACTTCAAAAGGCAGGCTCAGAAATTCGTGCAAGAACTGTGTAGGGTTAAACACAGAAACGCTGCCCTTGGGTGAGGAAGCTCCCTGAGTCCTGAGTGAGGGGCAGCCAGCCCTGCTTCGCCCTTGGCCTCTGTTCTTCCTGCCCTGCTGGAGCCAATTCTCTCAGGCTTCCCAGGCATGGCCGCATGGGGACACGCACAGCAGTGTGATGGATGTGCTGCAGCCACCCGCTCTGGACTCTTAGCTCCCTGCCAGCACACAGCTTTGCGCCCACTCGCTACGCCTGCAGTGGCAAGCAGCAGCACCGTGCGCCCTCCAAAACCCCAGGGAATTCGCTCCCAGCAACGCCGCAGCGGCGACAACCAGAAGCTTTGGCTGGCAGCAGCAGGCACCCACCTTTTTCTTCAGCTCCACGCTGATGGCGTTGGCTTCCTTGAGGAAGATGGCGTTGCCCCACAGCAGGTCACGGAGGGAGGTGAACTGGTACCACTTCCACTTCCTGAAGGCCCAGAGGGCGAGCTCGAACTCCCGCTCCGTCCACTGCACTGTGGGATGCAGAGGGACAGTCACCACACGCGCCCTGCAGCCAGGCAGAGGACACGGCACAGAGGTGCCGGTGTGCCCGGCACTTCTTCCCACAAGGAGCTTCTGTGCCCCACCGCGGTGCCGTGGAAGCAACGGCAATGCAGCTCTACCCTACCTGCCGGCACCTGCTCGGCCATCAGGCAAAGGAGGTGGGGAAGGGGTTTGGGTGCAATAATGGGCAAACCCGTCACAAAAAACCCTCCTGGTGACTTCTTACTGACTCACCGAGGTGCTCTGCAGCCAGTTGTTGCACTGAATTTTTTGTTTGGTTGTTTTTTTTGGTCGTTATTCTAAAATCCATTCTCTTACCAATTTTCTGGCTGTTTTTTATTAATGCCTTCTCGAAAGGGCTGACAGGATGGAGGTGAAACCCTGACCATACCATCTCCCCTCCCCAAATACAGCTGCAGATAACGTCAGTGCACAGCACGCAACACAGCCAGGCTGCCCACCCAACTCCTTTCATCCCTCCTTCCTCACCAAGCACTCACCTTCATCTTCAGGTTCTTCTTCTTCCTCGTTGGCCTCAGGGTAATACCTAGAGTCCATCTGCTTCTGCAGAGCCTCCAATTTGCTCTCATAGTCCTGGGGAAAGCAGGGAGAATGATGCAGCCCACAAGATGTGATCTTCAGCCAACCTCTGCACATCCCCCCTTCCCTTGCAGCCTCCTCCCTCCTCCAGGTCCACACAGATGGGCAGCCCCGGGAACGACGCATGGGTTTGCTGTCTTCTTGAAGTTGCACCGAGCCACCCCACAGAAATTTCAGCTGGGGCTTGGCGGTGCTCAGGGAGCCTGAGGAGGAGCCAGGCCTGGCCACCTACCAGCCTCTGCTGCTCCAGAAGGTAATTGGCCTCCTCCCTCTCCCGCCGGTACTGGTCCTCCAGTTCCTGCAGCCTGGAAGGAGCAGGGAAGATGGGGATAAGCGACCTGGGCTCCTTCCCTCCCCTTCCTCCCAGCCCCAGCCCCACCTCCCCACCTCTGCTCCATCTCCTGCTTCATGTCGATGCCCTGCTTCTCCAGCAGCTCTCTCTGGGCAAAGGCCCAGTCCACGGGCTCGGCGGGCGTCTCCGCACACGGCGTCCGCTCCCGCTCCTGCCGGGCCTGCTCGGGGTGGTTGAAGCGGAAGACGTGGCTCTTCCCCATGATGATCCGGTTTCCTGCAGCGGGGACAAGGGCTCAGGTTTAGGGGCAGGGAACCCGCGCGGGGTGGTGGGCCGGAGCACCCTCCTGGGGACCCACCTGACCGCAGGACGCTGGGCTCCGTCACCTTTTTGCCATTCACGTAGGTGTCGGCGCCTTCGCAGGGCTCCAGGGTCACAATCACTGCATGACAAGCAGCAAGTGGAGGGGCAGCCCCGGGTCCCCGGGCGCATCCCCACCACCACAGGCAACGAACGGGGCTGGCAGCAGTGCTTGGCCAACCTCACGTCAGCCCCAGCAGGCCCCAGGACTAAGAGGGCGGTGTGAACCCTCCTAGGTCCAGGATGAGCCTGGGCAGCTGGAGCCCCTCGGGACAAGCATTACCTTCACCGCCCGTCCTTGTGTCGCTGCGGAAGAGGCAGTGCTCTTCCTTGATGAAGTGCCCGCTGAGAACAATGTCCTGCCTCTTCTCTGCATCTTCCCGACCAACCCTGATGGGAGAGAGACAGCTTGAGCCTTCAGCTGGCTCCGTCCTTCCTCAAACCAGCCCCTCGGTGAGGCTGCACCCAAAAACATCGTCTGGGCTCCCACCAGCAGCCCCCTTGGTGCACGGCAAGACTGATGTCCCCCATGAGATTGCCCTGGACACGCATTTTTCCCAAGCGGCCACACCACTTGGGGGATGCCTGGGGAAGGCGCAGGAGGCCAGGTGCCCACCGGCACTGAGATACGGGCTCTGCAGGACCCGGCCCTCACCTGGTTATCCCGTCCTTGATGTAGTAGAGAAGGCACTCAGACATGAGCGGGTCCTCGTTCAGGTTGACCAAGTGGGGCGTCTGGGGGAGGCAAGGACAGAGTCACCCCGGTGCACAGCAACCCCCCAGCCTCGCCACGGGGCCCCCCAGCTCCTGCAGCCGCCCCGACCTAACCCAGCGTGGACAAAACGAGGGCTGGACTCCAACTCTGCCCCTCTACACGTTTCCCTGCCTTCCTCTTCCAAGGACCGAGGTCTGGGCAGCTTTTCCTTGGTTGCTTGGGAAAATTTGTGTTGTAAGCAGGCCCAGCACGGAGCTGGGAGCTGCACGGGGAGTCCTTGAATGGAGGTGACTGTGTGTCTGCTAGGATAAGCAGATAGCCAGGTGCTATCACAACCCCCAGCTCCATCACGGAAGGTAAGACAGAGACTATTATTTTACAGCAGCTGTTTCAGGATAAGAGGAACTAAAAGCTCCAGTTTCCCTCCACGGATGGCACGGGGACAGATGAAGCACCCAAAGGAGCAGGTCCCAGCCCGCAGGCTCATCCAGAGCCAGCAGCAGAGACCTGAAGCCTTGCCCCATGTTGGATTGCACTCCCTGGTCTCCCTCCTGTGGGTTCCTTCCCACCGTGTTCCTCCCACGAGCCACAGCCACTTTGCTTCAGATGAGAGGGAATTTACTCCCGGGGCCACAGCCCGCTTGGCTCGTCCCACTGCCAGCGGCTGCGATCGCGCCTTCAACTGGCAGCAAAGCCCTGGGAGTATCAACGGGTGAAGCTCCGAGTTTCCCAGAAATAAGAGACACTGGAAGAAATGTGGTATCAGCCTGCTGGCACCCAGCATGCAGAGGCGTCCCCGGCAGGAGGAACCCTGACGGACGCAAGGGACTCACTCCAAACAGTGCAGGAGAGCTGGAGGTGAAGGGAAAACACAGGCTGTTCTCCATGGCGGCTGGCAGGAATAATGGGCCACAGCACGTAACCTGCAGACCTCTGGGCAGGCACGTAGCCCCTGGGTCTGAGAGAGGAGCTCTGAGACTGTTTTAGTTTGCAATTTCACTCCAGATTCGCAAGGTTTGGGGAAACGGTCACCCCAATGATGGCATATGGCAGGGCAACAATGCCCGGCTAGGTTTTTCTCTCAGTCCAAATGGGTTTTGCAGGCCTTCAGTGCTAACTTTCCTTGCCAGCAGCTGGAGAAGTCAGGGCAGTTGTCACCCACCAGAGAGCCGAAGAGCAAGTCGGCACCAAGACCAACACAGCAAGGCCACCTTCCGGACAAACCTGCTTTGGGGAATAAACCCCCACGCTTCCTACGCACACATCGGGGGGCCTAATGGGCAGCGGCTGCGATGGCAGATGGAAAACAAAGACAGCAGTGTAAAACCTGTCGGAAGAGCCACGCCGAGGTCCCAAAGGGCTTGTTGCTGCTTATCCTGGCAGGGGCTGGGGACAGACCCTGCTCTCCTTGCCCTGCGCGTCTCGCAGGACGCTGTCTGCCAGGGGCACTTAGCCCACTGCAGGCGCGGGGTGCCGAGGAGCAGCAGGGCTGTGCTGCTGCTGGCACCTGGCAGGGCTCATGGCCAGATGAGCTGCTGGGGGCACAGCCAGCTTTTGCTCCAAAAACGCTCTCTGGGATGCTACATAAAACAGCGGTATTTAATGCTCCTGAGCCTTCGTTTCTCGGCCAGGATGCAGGGTGAGAGCACCATGCAATGCCCCAGGGTGTTAACAGCTGACACAGAGCCCAGCGCAGCCACGGTCCCTGAGGCTCACCTGTGTCCCCTGGGTGGGGATGGCATCCTCCACATGCCAGGTGATGGGGAATGACATTGAAAATTTAGCCACGTGCTTCTATTGAAACAGCCCGCGGTGGATGTACAGGGGTGGCACTGAAATGTCCATCACGGGTTTCATAGCAAGGAGAGGTCAGTTAACACCTCTGAGAGCTCAAGGGAAATATCTGAGGCTAGCCACCAGTGGCAAGGTAGGTTTGAAGGGAACCCCGTGGGTACAAACCCACCCTCATTTACCAGGGAAAATAAGACAATCCTACCTTTTTAGGAGAGAAAACACCCAGGGTGCCTCCGTCCTCTCTCATGGCCACCCCCATCTCGGCCAGCAAGGCTTCCCTGCAGGAGCAGCAGGAGCAGAGATTGTCAAAGACACTCTGGACCCCACAGCCACCCGCCACCACCCGCTGCATGTCCCCACTGGTGGTGACCCAGCCCAGGCGATGCCCCACGCCCGCTGGGTGCTGCAGCCCTGTGCAGAGCAGCCAGGGCAGGGCTGGAGCCCACGAGGGGATGGTGGATGTTGCTGGGGGGGCTGGGAGGCACCAAACTGCCCCCATCCCATCCCACGTGCCGAGAAGCTGCAGGCAAGAAGAGGGTCAGGCGCAGGGACCCCGACCCACCTCTCCATCCGGATCGCCTCTGTCCTGCGCAGCTTCTCCTCCCACGTCTCGTTCAGCTCAGCAATGATCTTCTCTGTTTCCTGGTGGGGTGAGCAGGGCTCAGCATTTTGTATGGTCCAGCGAGCTGTGCACCTGGGCTGGGCTCAGCCCCCGAGGGAGCCAGCCCTGCTTTCAGGCTGCTTTCAAGGGGCTGTGGCAGCACTGCCCTCACGTTTTCCCTTCATGCCCTCGCTCTGCTGGGAGTGCTTGTCCCACAGCAAAGGCAGCCCCGGCTGGACCCTGCTGCGCCAAACCCGCTCCCTATCCAGGGCACCTCGTGGCTCTGTGTCCATAGGATCACAGAGTGATTGAGTCTTCTGGGTTGGAAAAGACCCTCAAGGTCACCAAGTCCAACCATCAACCTGACGTGCCGAGTCCCATCCCTAAGCCCTGTCCCTAAATGCCACGTCCACGCGTCTCTTAAATACCTCCAGGGATGGTGGCCACACCACCTCCCTGGGCAGCCCGTTCCAACGCCCAACCACCCCTTCTGTTCAGAAATGCTCCCTAACGTCCCATCCAAACCTCCCCTGACACAACTTGAGACCGTTTCCTCACTTGTCCTACCACGTGTCACCCGAGAGAAGAGACCGACACCTCGCTGCAACCTCTGTTCAGGTGCTTGTAAAGGTTGGGGGGGCCTCCAGCCATGTCCAGCAGGGTCCTCCCCACCTGTAACTCACTGTCCCCGTAGCGAGGCCCCAAAGCCGGCCGCAGCGCTCAAGGTGCAGTCTCACAAGGGGACAACCAGCTCCCCGGTCCCACTGGCCACGCTGTTTCTGACGCAGGCCAGGATGCTGTCGGCCATCCTGGCCACCCGGGCACAGCGCTGGCCCATGCTCGGGTGACTGTTGACCAGCACCCCCGGGTCTTTTTCTGCCGGGCAGCTTTCCAGCCACTCTCCCCCGAGCCACAACAGGGTTGTGGTGACCCAGGCGCAGCACCCGGTGCCCGGCCTCGCTGGATGTCGTGCGGCTGGATGCGGCCCAGCCAGCCAGCCCGTCCCGGTCCCTCCGCAGAGCCCTCAGGCAGACCACCGCTCCTGCCCAGCCTGACAGCCCTCCGCCCGCTCGCTTCCAGAGGGTAGAGAGGAGCAGAACACGCCAGCCCCCTACCTTAAGCCTCTCGATGGCCTCTTCGCTGCCTGGAGCAAACATGATGCGCTCGTGGAGGCTGGCAACGGAGGCGGCGCGGCTGGAGAGAGCTGACAGGGAGGAAGAGGGGCTGATGCCGGCAATGGCGTTGGTCACTGTGGAGAGATTGTCATGGCGTTGGCTCAGCTCTGCCCCACTAGTGCCATTATTGTTCTCAAAGTCGGACACATCTACGGGCGGGGAAGGAGAGGGACGGGATGGGGGGAAGACACAAGGGCAGGAAGAAGGAAGAGAGAGAGAAAGAAGATAGAGACAAGAAAAGCTGTTGGGAAAAAAAAAAAGTGGCAAGAAGAAAGGCAAAAATCAAAAGAAAAAGGCACAGCATTGGCAGAGCAGGCCAGCAGCAGGGTACGGCTCCCATGCCTTGGCCCCGGCCCGGGACTGTTGCTGGAAGCAGCGCGGTAACGGCCTGGGAGCCCTTCCTGGCCTACCGGGGGTGCTTGTGGCAGCACGGGGTGCCCAAACTGCCCCTCTCAAGCACTCAGAGCTGCCCCATACATCCTCCCCCCTGGGCACGGGGCGCTCTGCCCTGCCCTGCTGCCCCAGACTAGCTGGATTTGAAGGTGAGCGGTATTTGGGGAAGGCAAGGAGCAAGCCCAGTGCCCTTCCCACGGCGCAGGGAGGCAGCCCAGCTCCCAGCACAGAGGCTCACGGGCACAAGCTCCCCCAGCTGCACTACGCTCTTGCTGTTTGCCCCGGTGTCAGAAATGCTGTTCTGGCCCCAAGAAGTCTCAGTGAGGAGGAGACAGGACAGTGGCACGCGCTCCCGGTGGCAGCTCAGCCTCCAGCAGCCCGGGCAGGTGACCAGTCCCGTCTCCCAGCGGGATGCTCGCAGCCGCTTCCACTGCCCGACCCACGCAGAGACGGGTCGGGATCCCTTATCTGGGGGGCCACCGCTTCTAGGGGACAGCCAGCTCCCGATGGAGAACAAGAGCCCCATCACTTTGTGGAGCCCCCCTGCCTCCAATTCGTCCTGTTCCTGCTATGCCCCCCGAATGGCCCTCAGCAGGACTGGTCACCGAGGCGTCCCAAGGCCACTCGCACCACACTGTGCTTTGCCTGGCGCTTTTTTTCTCCCGGGAGCACAGACCGTGCCCGCACAAGCAGCGCCAGCAGCAGCAACCAGCCCAGCAGCAGCAACAGCAGCAGCAGCAGAAGCAAAGGGAAACACAGTGACAGCATGGGAGAGCGGGTCCTTTTGGTGAACGCACCGCTAGCGCCCTGCCTGGCAGATTTGCAGGGCCTCACCCTGCAGAACGCGTGTCCTGGGCTTGGCGAGGGCACGGGCACAGTGCAGAAATGTCCCTGTGCCACCCGTCCCCCCAGTGGGGCACCAGGCTCCACTGCTGCCCCTTCGCTAGCGCCCTGGGGCCAGCTCTTGCTGCCCTTTCCCATGCTGCACGCATGCTCCTCGGCACAGCCTGCGCCTCCCAAAAGCAGAGAAGCAACACAGAATACCAGTGATGGGGAATACACACATTTGGATCCTTCCGCAGCAGGATGGGCTAAGAGAGAGAGAGGGCAGGGAGCAGGGGGGAAGACAAAGAAAACAGAACAAGAGTGGGTTCATCTCGGTAGGATTCATGGCAGCCTGAAAGCACGGGGAGGAGAGGACACGGACCCCGAGCATCCTCCTGGCGCCTCGGCCGGGCGCCCTGCGGGATGCTGGCAGTGGGAAATGATGGGGGCAGGGGGGCTGCTGGGGCAAAGCAGCTCCTCCGGGATGGCACACGTGTGTGCAGGGCCCACCGGAGGCGTCCCAGCAGGGGTGGTGGCAGCAGGAGGATGCAGCCGTGCCCCCTGCTGCATGGCAGGGCGGATGATGAGATGGCCGAGGTACAGGGCAGGACACGGGGTGGCTCTGGGGACGTCCCCTCCGAGACACCAGCCTGCCACTGCCCAGCGCCGCCCTGGCGCGGTACCTACTGTCAATGATGTCCCCGAGACCCTGGGCGTAGAGGAGGTCACGCAGGCGGGCCACCTCGTCCTTCAGCTCCCGGATGAGCTTGTTGTTGGGGTCCTCGTTGATGACGGCGTTGCAGCGGATCTGCTTGGCGCGATCAGCATACCTGGGGAGAGGCACAACCCTGAGCAGCTGGATCCCAAAACCTCCCGTTCCCTCGTCTACCTCTCCATCCAGAGCCTACCTTAACGTGCTGAGGGTCTCATCGTAGTTGATGTCGGCGGGGCTGAGCGCAGCGACCATGGCGGTCCTGGAGTTGCCCCCTGCCCAGAGAGATGCCAGGCTTCAGCAGGGCGGCTGTCCCTGCGGGGGCCGTCACCCCCTGCCATGCCCCCCGCCAAGCCCTGTGCCCGTGTCCTCACCCAGGTTCTCCCGCAGCAGCCAGGTTAGCACCGAGTCCCGGTAGGGGATGAAATCCGTTTTCTTCTTCTTCTTGTTCTGGGGAGAGGGAGCAGAGGGATGGGCTGCCAGGCTGCTCGCTCTCCTCCGAGCAAACACCGCGGCCGGTGCCAGCGCTGTCCCCAACAGTGGGCACCCCGATGGGGGACGGCTCTGCCGGGAGGTGCCTAACGAGGGCTGTGCAGCAACCAGGACACAAAGGGATCTGCCCAGCCACAGGTGCCTGGGTGGCACCTCACCCCTAAAGGACTCGTTGCAAACCACCCCGCAACCGGCTCCCACCCTTGTAAACCCAAATCCACGCAGCCCTGCCCAAGCACATACCTTATTTGGCCCTGAATCCTGCAAAGAAAGCAGAGAGACTGTTTAGCTCTGTTGCAAACAGAAGAGAGCAGGGGGGAGGGAGGTGACAGCGAGCTACTCCCCTCCTCTTCACCCAGCACAGGACCCCAGGTGCTCCATCTCTGGGAGACGGGAGCTTGGGTGCTCCATCCTGGATAGCTGGGCGTCCCACCCCCCTCCAGGCACCTACCATTTCGGCCAGAGCAGAGATGACTTTCCCCAGTGTGGTCAAGGACTTGTTGATGTTTGCTCCTTCCTGGTGGAGAGACCAAAAGCCCAGATCCTCAGGCCCTGTTTCAGAGCAGCGCTAAAGCCCGGTGCACCGAGAGGATGGAGAAGCCCCAGCGCAGGGTGGGCAACCAGCAACTGGTCTTACTGGGCAAACAGCACCTCCCAGCTGGGGCTTGCGGGCCCTGCTGGCACCGGCACTGGGCAACTCTCAGACAGAACACCGCTGAGGATGCGGCAGTTTCCAATGTAGCGTGCAAGGAACCAGGCAGGGAAAGGACAAGTGGCACCCAGGGACTGCCTGCCGGACCTGTGCCACGCTCTCACCTTCAGCCTCGTGCCCTTCGCACCGGTGGAGTCAGCTCGCTCGCTCCCAGCCAGGTCCACCAGGCTGATTTTGCTGACCTGCGGGCACAGACAGCAGCTGTGTTGGGCTCTGCTCATGCCTAGCTCGTGGGCAAACTGCCCCCCACCACGGAGCTGTGCCGTCAGCAAGGTGGGAGAAAACACCTTCAGAAACGTGAGCCTGCTCTGGAGGCGGAGGTGGATTTGGCCAGAAGCAGGGCTCACATTCTTGCCAGCAGGGACAGTGGCCACATGGGGCCAGAGATGTCCCACCACGGTGGTCTGGGAGCCCAGCGTGTGGCTGGGATTAACCCCATCGTGTTTCAGCCCCCCACCAGCCACACGGTGTCCCCCCAGGCGCTGCGGCGCACGGAGCCCTTGCAGCGTTCCCCTGGGGCTCTGCCCTCACCTTCTCGGTGGTGATGTCCGTCTCGGCGTCGTGTCGCTTCTGGGTGAAGATGATGTTGAAGACGGCGTGTGAGCGGCTGCTGGTCTCGTTCATGTTGGTGGCAGCCACCGTGCTGTGGAGAGAGGAGGGCTGAGGGTGTGACACTCTGCAGGGGACAGCAGAGCGGCTGGGGACAGGTTCAGGACAGGGAAGGTGATGGGAAGGCCACTGCGGCCACGAGAGGACTCTGGGCTCCAGGAGTGACCGGTCAAATCGGGTCACAGCCTGCCTCGCCTGGGGACCTCAGGCCCTGCCCACAGCACCAGGGACACAAGCTTCAGCCCACATGTAGGTGCCTGGGGAGACCCCTTGGGGCCATCTGGAAGCCCTCCAGATCCCGGTGTTCTCCTGCTCCCCCACTCACCGGGCCTTGTTCCCTGAGTCCATGAGATCCTGGATGTCATTGTAGGAGGTCACAGCCAGCTTGGAGAGGTCCTCGACATAGGGGCCCATGAGGGGATGCTCCCTCACCCGCAGGTTCCCCTTGTTCTTGGGGTTCAGGAGGTCTCTGACCCGCTCGCAGTATATCTCCATGTAGCTCACCTAGGGACAGCACGCGCGGGGCTCTGGGCTTCACTCGGAAGTAACACACGGCCGGGCGCACGCTGCCATCGCCTCCGCCAACCCATCCCGCCCCCGGGAGGCTCGGGCCGGAGCAGACAGGAGGCGCGGAGCCTTACCTCCACGGAGTAGGACATGTTGTCGTTGGTTGTGTCGTTGATTCGGGAGAAGAGGTCCTCACACAGCTGTGGGGAAAAGAGCCAGGCTGCTCAGTCCCAGAGCACAGGGATGCTCCACTCTGGGGCACCCAAGCCACAAAGATTTCCACCTTCTTGCCCCAAAAGCCAGAGCAGCAGCGATGGGACAGCTCTTGGCGGGGTGGCAGGAAGGCCCCTGATAATGTGGAGGGGACCAGCACCCGCAGAGCCTCTCCCTGCTTTGTAGGGACTGGGGCACAGTCCCTTGCTCACACAAACACCCACCTCACAGCCCGACCAAACCTCTGCTCCACCCACCTCGAGCCCTGGGGCCGGGGTGAAGCTCCCCGTGGTGTCCCCTGACCTGCAGCTCCCAACCACCCTTTTCCCTTGGGCACTCCGCGGGTTTGGGGGAGCCTTTCTGCAGGCCGTACCTGTGGGATGATGCCTTGCTGGTCCTTCTCCTGCTTCCCCATCATGGTGTAGGATTTGCCAGCCCCTGTCTGCCCGTAGGCAAAGATGCAGACGTTATAGCCTTCGAAGGCATGCTGCAACATCTCCTCGCCAATGTCCCGGTACACCTGCTTCTGGGATGCATAATTGATGTCTGCGGGCTGCAGAGAGGAGAGAGGAGCCATCAGAGGAGGTCATCCTGCTGCATCCCAGCCCAGCTGCGGGCTCCAGCCAGGCTCTGGCTCCCCGCTGCTCACCGTGGTGTGGGACCAGTAGGAATAGTCAAAGCTGAAGCTTTTCGGTGTCTCTTTGGGTTGCTTCGGGTTCAGGATGGCTGGGGACAGAGAGAGGGGTGTGAGGAAACCAGGTGGTACCATCGCCTCCTGCATCCTGGGCAGGCTGTGATGGGCTTGGTCCCAGACAGTTCCCCAGACGGGGACCCTCCAGCTCCACGGTGGGGGCCAGGGAGAAGGGCAAAGGCTCTCCAAAACGCCCCGGTGAGCGCGGTGCAGGGAAGCTGCTCCTTCCCGTGGGCTGCCTCCTGCTCCATCACGCACCCGCAGGGACAGCCCCTGGCACGGAGGTCCCAGCCCCCCCGGCCCCACAGCCCTCCCCGGGGGCCACGGGTGGGGCAGGAGCAGCCGCGGGGGGCTCTGCCTCCTGCTTGCTCCGTGTTTTATTTTCAGTACCTGATCTCCCCGCAGCAGCAGGGTGATTAATGCCCTGTGTTAAACCACCAGCGGAAACAAGAGCCTGCTTTTTCCCATCCCCTGGTGAAAAGGACGTTGCCATGGAAATTGGAGACTGCATCTCTTCTCTCTCTCACTCGTTCGATGCCTTTTTTTTTTTTTTCCTCCCCACCCCGTAGAGTGTTTATGATGGGTTTATTTCTGAAATAACAGGCACTCGGAGAGATGCGTCAGAAGAAACCCAAAGCAGCAGGGCAGTCACGGGACGCGGCGCTCAGCCATCTCCAGCGACATTGAAACGCCCTTGCGGGTCGGGAGGGGTGCCACGGCCCCGGCCGGGCTGCACGGGGGGACCGGGGGGCGCAGGGCCCACGAGAGGGGCACACCAGCAGCGTGCCCTGCCTGCACCGAGGCACACGGTGACCCAGCGCGCTCCTGCTCAGGATGGCTGGGGGAAAAAAACCACTTGTTCTCCTGCCCTCCGTACAGGCTGGGTCCTGAATTAATGATGAAGCCTGCCCACGAGTGCCAGGGTCGCTAGGGAATGGGCTTGGCCGTATCAAATGGACAAGGATGGCCTCGACCACGAAGCTGACAGAAGAGGTGAGGGAACGGGAGGAGAGCTGCCACTGCTCCTGGCTGCTGGTCCCAGCACACCGACACACGCTCACCGCGTGCAGGGTCCTGCGCTGGCCAGGACAGACAGGGTGACACCGGGCTGTACGTCTGCGGCTGGACCGGAGCCAGAGGCTGGCTGTAAAGGCCAGCAGGGTGTGAAACGGGGTCAGGACCGAAAACCGCAGCAGGGAGCTGCCGGCAGCCAAAGCTCACGGCCACAGCCCAGGCTGCGCCTGCAGAAGGGGTTCAGACATTCTCTGAGCTGCTGCCAGGCGCAGGTCCCTGTCAGGAGACCCGGATCCTGAGGCCAGGGATCACCCACCCACGTGTGGGGTCCCTCTGGGCAGGGGTGGCTGCAGGGGCAGGCCGAGCATCTCCGGTGCCTTCTGGCCAGACGTGCACGTTGTGGGGCCGACGGCCTCGTGGGGCTCTGGGACTGCCCCGGGAGAAGCCGAGGGGTGGATGGGAGCCTCAGACGTGTGGGGGCAGCGATGGGAAGGGGCTGGCATGGGGAGGCTGCTGCCGGCACCGGTGCCATCTGTGCCGGGCACGGGGCTGAGGAGGAGCCGGGGATGGCACCGAGCGGCTCCGGGTGCCTGGCAGCCCCAGCTGTGGCCGCCCAGCTGCCGGGGGGGGCAAGTCCCCAGCCTGGACGGGGCTGGGAAATGGAGGATGGAGGAGAGGAAGCGTGCCACAACCCGCTGTGTCTCCCCTCCTGTCCCCGAAGCTGAGGCGCTCTCCGTGCCCCTTTCTTTTCTGGTTATTTGCCACTGAGTGGATGGGCGATGCCGGGGGCTTTCCCTCACCGCCCTTCCTGTTACTGCTTGAACCCCACCTGTGTGAGGGGACCCCGGGGGTTTTGCAAAGCTGGCCAGAGGGGAGGGGAAAAAAGGAGGTGGGGAGGAAAGAGAGACAAGAGAGGGAGGAGGAAAACATCTGGAGAAATCCCTCGGCTTCGTGACAAACAAGGGACAAGTATTGAGCAGGATAAAGCAGAAAAACTGCACGGAGAGAAAATAATCATCATATTTTAAATCCCTGTGTTTTGCCATGACAACTAACATCTCACAAGGCCTCAGGCTAGAATAAAACCCTGGAGAGCCAATGTCGTGGAGGGGGAATGCCTGGAAAAACGCCTGGGCTGGCAGCACCAGCGGCCGGGCTCCTCCTGCCCCCGGCTCCCAGACCCCTGCCATTCAGCGCCGCGCTCGCCCTGGGGGACGCGGCTCCAGCCGGGGAATATTAATGGGCTCATGGGAAGGCAGCCGGGGTGTCCCCCCCCCGGTCCCTGCAGCACCGCCACAGGAACAAAGCAGCAGTGTTGGTGGGTGGGTGGGTGGCCACCGCGAGCCAAAGGGGGCGGCGGCTGGAAATTTGGGGGAAAAAAGGGCTGCAGAGAAGGGCTGGCTCCTTCCTCCTCGTCTCCCTTCCCCAGCCGCCCCCTGCGCCCAGCGGGGCTTAGTGAATTACGGCGAATGAATTATGCAGAGCACAGACCCCTTCCAGCCACGCCAAGGGGATCAGCCTGGGCTTTGTCCATTCATCGCCCAGCGGCTGCAGCGGGGCGCGGGGGAGAAAAACCTCGCAGTCAGCAAAGGGCCAGCCGGGAGCTGCGGCTGTAGCGCCCGCGCTGGGGGCAGGGGGGACGTGCCCGACTGAACGGCTGCTCCGCTCCAAACCTGATCCTTCTTGCACCCCGGGGACCTGCCAGACGTCCCCAGCACGTCACGCTCGAGCATCCTCGCCGGCGGCGTGCGCCACGGGGGTGGCTCGCGCCGGCGCTTCCCCCGCCGCCGGCGGTGACGCAGGAAGCTCCAGCCCTGCGGGCGGGCGGGAGTTATTTTAGATGCCATCCCATCTGGAGGCTTTCGGAGCCAAAGAGAAGGGACGTGGCCACCATTTCCACCACGAGCACCTACGGCCCGTTATTTAAAGAGGGGTCGAGCCCTGCTCCAAACCCCTGCCCCTCCATCGCATCCGCACGGCGACTCCCGGCCCTGCTGAGGCGGGGTCGGGGGCGTGCGTTATCCTGACCCCCCCACCCCGGTTTACGGGGGTGGCCCCCGGGTCGGTACTCACTGGTGGTGCTTCCCGACATCTGGATGATGCACTTGGACTCCCGGCTCATCTCCCGGGAGTTGAAGGGCCGGACGCGCACCGCCACCTTGACGGACGCTCCCGCCATCGCGCCAGCCGGAGGTGGTGCTGCTAACGGGGAGCGGCGGCTGTCCTGCGCGGGGGAGAGAAGGGGTTAGGAGAGCTCGCGTGTGAATCCCCACGTCGTGACCCTGCTGGAAAAAATGGATGAAAGGCCGAGCCCAAATCAAGCCAAGAGGACGGGGCTTGCAGTGGGAATAAGCCCTTTGGGAACCCAGCACCGGCGCCTGCCAGCCACACACCCCGCGGTACCCCTCCTGGGTTCCCACAGCCAGGGGCAGGGCTACAGGGCACAGCCAGCACCACAGCGACCCCAAGGGCAGTTCTTCCACCCTGGGTGCCGACCTCAGGGAGCAGCCGTCCCCTCGCCCGTCCCCAGAGCCTCCTGCCTCCAGCCCCCGCACGGCAGGACCGCGGGGAGGAAAACCAGCACGTTTCGGCTCAAGGGCAGGGGGCAGGAGGAGGCTGACGGACAAGGTCAGACTGGATGATCTCCGAGGTCTTTTCCAACCCGAGCAATTCTGTGACCCTATGGCAAACATTTCTGCGTGCCCATCAGCGTGCTCAGTGCGGACTGACGGCCCCGACATCCTGCCCTGCGCCACAGGGCCGGCACTCAATAGCTATTTTCCACTTAATCTAGCTAACCCAACGATCAATTATCTCACCAAGCAAGGGGCATCTCTGCCAGCGGAGCCCCAAAAGCCTCCGGGAGCGGGCAGGGGAAGGCAAGAGGGCAGCACGGGAGCAGGGGCACGGCGGAAGGGGCAGTGCCTGCGGGAGATGCGCGGGGCAAGCGCTGGCCCGGCTCCGGCTCCTTGAACCACATCTAGCGGCAACCAGAGCAACGCAGATGGGTCCTCCTCAACACATAGACGGCCCTTCCCGGGGTACGAGTGAAAATACAACTCAATTTGTGGAAAATGTGGAGAACCCACATGACAGTCCCAAGAGACGGGAACCGCTTTGAAAACAGCTGGGTTTTGTCAGTTTGGTTTTCGGTCCCAAAATGGAGAAAAATAAAATAAAATAACACCACGCATGCTCTGCCCAGCGGCAGGTGTGCTCGTGGTGCAACGGAAAATTTGCAGCCAGAAAGTGGGGACAATAAACAATAAACTATGACCAAAAGGAAAGAGGGGGGAGGAAAATGGTTTTTTTTTTTTGCTTGTTTATTGGGGGGTTGTTTTGGTTTGGTTGGGTTTTTTTCTGCGAAATGACACGATACATCGCTGGGTGGGAGGGCTGCAGGGCCATTTCCCCCCGCAGCCCCCTCCAGCCCCATTGCTTCCCCCCAGGGTTTCCCCAGGTGCTCTCCTCGCCGCGTGGCCTCGTGCCGCGGCCATCCCTCCCCACGTGCTGTGCTGGTGCCCCTCGGTCCTGCCGGCTCGGGGTCCCACCCTGGCCTGACCCTGGCCTCGTCCTCAAGCTAAAACCGTGCCTTCTGCCCTCCTGGAGGCCCCGTGCCCAGCACGAGCTGACTGCTCCAGCCCCCTCCTTGCCTCGCCGCTATTCCCAGCCCTGTGCCCGCTGCAGAGAAGCAGCCCGGGCTCCATTTTCTGCCTCGAGCTGCTCCATCCATTTCCTTCAGCTTCCCCAGCTGCCAGCGCAGCCTCCCCCTCGCCCCGCTGCGCCTCGGCGGTCCCAGCGCTGCCATTCTCCGACCCGCGGCCGCGCTCTCACCGCGGCACCAAGACAAAGGCTGCCTGTGCCTGAGCCAGGCTGGCGCCGGGCCGCAGCCCCTCCGCGGGCCTCCCCCTCCCCGTGATTTGGGGTCTCCGGCCAGCTGCAGCCCCCCACAGCCACGGGGGCTGCTCCATAGGGAAGCCCGATGGACCTGGAGCTGCGGTTCCCCAGCAGGGCCCGCTGCCCCCAGCCACGAACCCCCGGCACCCTGCGGAGAGCGGTGGGCGCGTGGCGGCGGGGAGCACTGCTTCCAGCCCCCCCGGCCCCACTGGCACAGCCGGCCGGCGGCTCACGGGGCCGGGCTGGCAGACGGAGCGCGGCCCCTGCCCAGGGAGGGTCAGCCAGCGCCCGCTTTCATCCGCCGTCGAGAGAAATTCAATAGCGCAGTCGGGCGGCGCTGGGAGCGGTCCAGCTCCCGGCGGGATCGGGGTGGGAGGCACGGAGGGAGCCCCCCCGCGGGGCCACCGCGGCCGTGTGGCGCGTCCCCTCCCGGCAAACCTCCCTCTCGGCCACCCCCAGCCCAAGAGCACGAGGGCTAGAGAGCAGCAATTAACGGGATCGGCTAAGATTAATTGGGCAGGGATAAACCAGAGAGGGCTCCCGTAATCCCGAGGCTGCCCGCGCCAGCCCTGCCCCACCCCGCCCTGCCACCGCCAAGGTGACCGGCGGGATGGGGCGCGCTGTCCCCCGGTGCCACCCGTCCCCCGGTGCCACCCGCAGGTAAACACCTCCCGGAGGAAGGCCGCGGGGACTCGCCACCGCCCCTTCAAGGAGAAACCCGTCCCCCGGCTGCCGCAGGGTGCCCAGCCACAAAAGGCTCGCCCCTCCCCAGCCCTGCGCCCCCCCGGGGGGCTCCCCGCTGGGGTCCCTGCCCTTCCTCCGGGGACCCTCCCCACGGGGCTGCCGCTACCCCCGTGATGTGACACAGTGGGGGGCGGCCGCCTGCCCCTCCCAGCTCGATGGCAAAGCCCCTGCGTTGTCCCCGTCACCCAGGCCCATAGGAATTGCTTATTTTTTTTATTTTTTTCCCCCTTTCGGTGGGGCTGCGCCGCCTCCGCCCCGAGGGCCGCGGGATGCCTCTCCCCTCCATCCACCTGCCCTAAAATCAGCCCCCGGGGCTCCCCCTGCTCCCTGGGGGCGTCGGGGCAGCGCCCCGGCCCCCCAGACCCCACCGCCAGCAGGCCGCCCCCGCTCCCCATCCCTGCTCCCTGGGCGCGAGGGGCCGTGACGGTGCAGTTTTTCGCCCTGCGGCACCACGCGGGCTTGGGCAGCGCCCGGAGGCGAGCCGGGCCCCGCGGGGACAGCACGGGGCCGACGGCTTTGTCCCCACCACGGGCCACCTGCCCCGCTCCTCCCGGCCACCCCGGCGTGGGACGCGGCCGTGGGGCAGCCTCGTGTCACCTGCACCTCGCACGGCTCGGATTTGTGGGGGCACCGCTAACGGGGCTTCTCCCACCCTCAGCCGGCCCCGGAGGCTGCGGACACCCCCACGGGGGGGACGCGGGGTGCCGGCACCCCACGGGGAGCTGCGGCCACCCGTGGGGACGGCGGTGGCGTGCGTGCCACCGCGGCCACCCCCCCTCCCTGACAACATGGAGGAGGGGGCACCAAGACGAGGGGCTCGGCGGGGACGGGGACAAAGGGGGCTGAGCGGCGAGGCCCTGCGGCAGCCCCCACCCCGCAGCCGCCCCCCCCTCCAGCCATCGCCCCCCACGACACGGCGGCGCTCCCCTCCGGTCCCCAAGGTTGGCGGCGGCAGCTCGTCCTTGCTGCGCCCTCCGCCGCCGCCCCCCCGTGCCCAGAGCCCCCCCCCGGCCGCCTCCGCCGCCGCCGTTCACTCTGGAGCGGAATGACGGCGGGATGGCGCAGCGGCACAGCGCCGGCCACCTGCCGCGGGGAGC
>NC_048901.1:11528955-11529327 GCF_011077185.1 Oxyura jamaicensis
CCGGGGGGGGGGGGGGGGGGGGGGGGGGGGCAAAGGGAGCGGGCGGCTCGTGCTGAGCTGCCGAGCCCGTTACCGGGGCCGGTACGGCGGGGACCGCGGGGACATCCCCCCCCCACCCCCCGGCGGGATCCTTCTGGAAGCCGGGGCGGCTCCCCCGCCAGCCTCGCCTCGGTGCCCGCAACATGGCCGCCGCCCCCCACCCCCTCAGCCCGGCGGGGGGCGGGGGGGTGGCGGCGGCCGCAGCCCGGTGCCGCAGCCCCAACCGGGCGCGGCGGAGCGGTCCCTCCCGCCGCCGCCCCTACCTGTGCCCGGTGCCCGTGGCCGGCGGGGCGCTGCGCTCAGCCGCGGGCGGGGGAGGCCGGCATGGGGCCG
>NC_048901.1:11529727-11540578 GCF_011077185.1 Oxyura jamaicensis
CCCCCCCCCAAAAGGGCCCGCGCTGCGGAACCGCCGCAAGGGCGCGGGGAGGGGCGGGACCCCCGCGTCGCCGTGGCAACCGCCGCCATGGCAACCGCCGCCATGGCAACCGCCCCCTCCGGCCTGGACGTGGTCCTTCCCCCCCCGCATCCTCTCCCCGCAGGCCGCAGCTCCCACACCCGCTGCCCCCAGCCCGGGCACCGGTGCCCACCGTGACCACCCCGGGCAGCACGCGCTGCCCCACGGCACCGCCTGCCACCACCGGCACCATGGGCGCAGCGGGGCTCCGTGAGCCCCACCAGCCGTGGTGGCACCCTGCAGCCGTCACACGGGGGGCACGGGGACATTTGCAGCGGTAGCCGTGCTCGTGGACATTCATGAACCCCCGACGGGAGCGTGCTGGGGCCGCAGGCCGGTGCTGGTGGCACATTAACCGGGCCACGAGGAGGCCAGGGCAGAGTCCGTGGCGGCGGGGGGAGTGCCGCAGCCTGGGGTCAGGGTCCGGGGGGACGCGGAGCGCCACTGGCAGGGGATGCGCCGCGCCACGGTGCTGGGCGCCAAGCGGGCCACGGCTGCCACTCCTCTCCTCTGGGCTCAGCTGCGGGGCACGGCGGGGCACGCCATGGCCACCATGCCACCACCCCGGGAGCTGCTGCGGCCGCTGGCCGTGCCGCAGAGGCTACTGCTGGGGCCGGGCCCCAGCAACGTGCCCCCCCGCATCCTGGCGGCCGGCGGCCGGCAGCTCGTGGGCCACATGCACCCCGAGATGCTGCAGGTGAGGCGTCCCTGTCCCCGCCTCCCACACCCCGTGGGGGGCCAGGGCGAGGGGTGACAGCGGCGCCGGTCCCCACCGTAGGTGATGGACGAGATCAAGGCGGGCATCCAGTATGCCTTCCAGACCCGGAACCGCCTGACGCTGGCCGTCAGCGGCACCGGCCACTGCGCCATGGAGGCTGCCCTCCTCAACCTGCTGGAGCGCGGCGACACCGTGCTGGTGGCCGTCAATGGCATCTGGGGACAGCGTGCCGCCGACATCGCCGGGAGGCTGGGTACGTGGGGACGGCCAGGCAGCGCCCTCCAGGCTGCGGGCACCCGGCTGCGGGGGGCTGCTGGGACGTGGCCTGCTCCCGAGGTCCGGCTGTCCCCACCCTGGTGGCGGTGGCCTCATGCAGTGGGCTCCGGGCTTTGGTGGGGCCACATCCCCCTGTGTCCGGTGCCTTCTGGCGGGCCCCTGGTTAACGCCTGACCCATGCCCTGCGGCTGGAGGCGAGCCCGACCTCCCTGTCCCTCTGCTCAAATCCCTCCCAGGTGCCAAGGTCCGCGAGCTGCTGAAGCCGCCAGGCGAGTACTTCACCCTGCGGGACATCCAGGAGGTGCGGGGCAGCTGCGGGGCAGCAGGCGGGGGCTGGCCCCTCGGTAGCATTCACCCCCCTGCTTTTTTCCCCCAGGGCCTGACGCGGCACAAGCCCTCAGTGCTCTTCATCACTCACGGCGAGTCCTCCACCGGGGTGCTGCAGCCTCTGGAGGGGCTGGGCGAGCTGTGCCACCGGTCAGTGAGCCCCGACATCCCCTGCCGGGGCCGGGACGTGGGGATTTACGTGCTGGTGACATGGGGGGTGGTGGCAGTAGGGGGTGGCAGGGCCAGGTGGCAGCGGAGTGGGGCTGAGTCCTGTCCTCCCCCAGGCACGGCTGCCTGCTGCTCGTGGATGCGGTGGCATCGCTCGGGGGAGCACCCATCCTGATGGACCAGCAGGGTGAGAGCCACGGGGCCACCATGGGCACACGGGGGACCAGAGGGGTCCCACAGGTCAGGGCTCACACCCCCACCACTGCTGCTTCGTGCTGATGCTGGCAGTAGCTGCCCTGGCTGCAGCCGCAGGCCCCGTCCCTCTGGGGGGACCATTGGGGTGCCAGTGCATCCCCCAGAGCAGGGCAAACACGACCAGCACCCACAGCGCATGTCCCCTGTGCTCTCCGCTGGCGGCAGTGGGCTGGGGGCTCAGTGCGGTCCCTCTCGTGCAGAGATCGATGTCCTGTACTCGGGGTCCCAGAAAGTCCTCAGCGCCCCCCCCGGCAGTGCCCCCATCTCATTCAGCGAGCGAGCAAGGTAAGGGCGGCCCTGAGAGGCGAGGGGGTTGGGGGCACGGGGGGGCTGCCAGCCCCCCTGCTTTGCCAGCTCTCTGCCAGAGCCGTCCCCATGCAGCGGGGCCAACCTGATGCTTGCTCTGGGGCTGGCAGGGGGTAAGGGGGAGCTCTGCCCTCCCCTCTGGTCTGGCTCCAGCCCTGCGCTCCGCTTTGCCAGGGAGAAGATGCTGGGGAGGAAGACAAAGCCCCCGTCCTTCTACCTGGACGTGGGCTGGCTGGCGAACTACTGGGGCTGCGACGACAAGCCACGCATGTGAGGGCAGGCTGTCCCGCCACGTGTCGCTTCCCTCCATCCCCAAAGCCCCCCTCTCCTCACCTCAGTGCTCTGCCCCCCTGCGTGGGTCCCCTCGGCGGGGGCAGCAGGGCCCTGCCGCCCCTCCCCATCGCCCGCCCTCCTCGCAGGGTCAGGCACCAGCCCCGGGGGGCTTGCACGAGCCGCCCTGCGGGGGCTGAGCCCACCCGGGTGCCGCTGGGCTTTTGCAGGTACCACCACACGGCGCCCATCAACAGCTTCTTGAGCCTGCGGGAGGGCTTGGCCATGCTGGCGGAGCTGGTGAGCGGCGCGGGGCACCGGGACGGCTGAGACGGGTGCTACCCGTGCCGTGGCAGGGTCTGCGGGGAGCCGCAGGCGCCTGGCTGTCCCCGGTAGCAGCGGCGGGGACCGACCGACTCCTCTGTGCCTCCAGGGTCTGGAGAGCTCGTGGGAGAGGCACCGGGCCAACTGCACCCTCCTGTGCCAGGGGCTGCGGGAGCTGGGGCTTGAGCTCTTTGTGAAGGAGGAGGTGGGTGCAGGGAGCCCATCTCGCTGGGCTGCGCGGTGCCGGGTGGCCGGGAGCGTCCCTGGGGGGGGGGGGGGCTGGATGCTGGAGAGGAGCCCCCGGCCTCCCTGCTGGGCTCTCCCCTCACGGGGCTCGCCAGGGCTGGGGAGGCAGCCGGGGGCTGCGGGTTGAGCCCCGTTCCTCTCTCCACCAGGCGGCGAGGCTGCCCACCATCACCACCGTCAGGGTGCCCGAGGGCTACTCCTGGCAGCAGATCACGGCCTTTCTGATGAACGAGCACGGCCTCGAGATCGCCGGGGGCCTGGGGCCCTCCGTGGGCAAGGTGCGCAGCGCGTCCCCCTCCCGCCGCCCCCCGGCCCCGCAGCTCGCCCAGCCCGCGGCCGTCAGTGGGGTGCCCCGCGGCCGGCCCGTGCACGCTGAGAGCCAGCTGCGTGCCCCAAGAGGGGAATTGCTGCGTGTCATCGAGCAGCGACACACACAGTTAGTGGGGTCACACGCCTTTACTGGGACTGAGAGTGATAAATAGGGAGAAACAGGGATGTGAGCACGCATGCGTGTGCACGTGCTGCTCCTCGCACGCCCCACGGGCTCGCTGGGCACAGCCCAGGGTGGATTCGGCAGGGAGAAACTCGTCCTCCTCCTCCCAGGTCTTGCGAATCGGCCTCATGGGCTACAACTCGACCAAAGACAACGTGGACCGTGTGCTCGGGGCCCTGCGCGATGCCCTGCAGCGCTGCCGCCGGAGCAGGCTGTGAGCGCCGCGAGCCGGGGGGGCTCCTCTGCCCACCGGGGGACCTGGCAGGAGGCGCCGCAGTCCCCAGGGACCCACGCGGGGCCACATGGGGTGCACAGGAGTGGGGCACGTGCTGGTGGCGGTGGGCGGCCTGCACCTGCATGGGACCAGGCGTTGGATCCTCGTGTGCCAGGTGGGAGAGCAGCGTGTTGGCAGGACACGGCGCAGGGGTGGCTAAAAGCCTTCCTCTCCATCCCTCACGCAGGGTCGCTCCTCGCCCCGGTGCCCTGGCCCCACATCCCCATCCTCTCCACCTCTCCCGGCCCCGACGCTCAGCAGCCCTGCCGTGAGCTGACCCGTGGGGTGGAGGCAGGACCCGAGCGCAGGGCCCTTCCCCTCCCGTCCCTTCCATCACCACCACCACCACCCAGCCGCAGACGCGTGCTCCTTCCCTGGCACCGCCGTTCCCGAATAAAGCGCCACGGCGCCACGCTGCTCCCGGCCCCGCGTCTTGCCTGGTCTCGATGAGTTTCAGGGCCACGTCCAGCCCCCCGTGTCCCCCCTTCCCCGGGCGACAAGGCCCAGAGCCCCATTTCCCCTCTCCCTGCAGACAGCGGGGGTGAGCAGGGGGCGCCTGGACGGGGTGGCAGCGGGTCCTGCTCAGCTCCTCGTGGGGATTTCTCTCTGCACCTTGGCGAGGAGCTGGGACATAGCCGAGCGGCGCGCGTCGTCCTGGATCCGGTAGACCTGCAGCTGAGCAGACCCACGGGTGGTGAGGGAGGGGAAGGGAAGGGGCTCCCCTCTCGGCTCAGGCCCCGCGGGCTGCAGATGGGGTACCCCGCTGCAGCAGCAGGGTGGGCAGCGGCTAACAGGAACTGCCGGGGGCTCCTGGGGGCAAACCCAAGCCCGTGCCTGGCACCGTGAGTGGAGGGGGCAGGGACCCCCATCGCTGCCCCCCGGTTACCTGGCTGAGCAGGATGTCAAAATAGGCTGTGTCCCAGTACGCCCCGTCCTCGGCAGGGAGTCGCAGGAGGGCTCTGACCTCGGGGTCTGCCTGCAAGCCCTTGGCGCTCGCGGGGAGGCCGAAGTGGAAGCGAAGGAAGCGCGGGGGGTCCTGGGCGAAGGCCTCCACCTTCGGGTAGAGCGAGGCGAGGTCCAGGGGCTCCCCGTGGAAGAGGTTCTCCTCCGGGCGCAGGAAGTGGGGTAGGCGCCGCGTGGCCAGGCAGCGCAGGAGGACCACCAGCAGCCTGTAGACGGAGCCCTCCAGGTCCTGCCAGTCCTCCGGCGAGGGAAACAGCTCCGTGCTCCACAGCAGCACCGTCTGCGGGGTGGGGAGAGGGGGTGCAGGCCATGCCGGGGGGAGCCCGGCCACCCCACCAAGGCTGCACCTTCAGATCCCCAGCAGGAGGTGCTTTGTGAGGGGTAAACACCTACCGTGCTGGTTTTTGTTTGTTTGTTTGTTTAAAACGTCAAAGAGCACGGTATGAAATAAAGCCCACTGGATTTGCTTCCAGCTGGGGCCGTTCCCTCGTCAGCGATGACTTTGCTGCTTTCTCCACCTCCGCCCCGGCGAGCCAGCACAGGGCAGAGCACACCGTGATTGTGACACCGGGTGCCCAGAGTGCCACAAACAGGTTCGGTGGGGAGAGAGGCTCTTGTCAGAGCAAACCCCGGCCCCAGCCCTCCACCTCCCGGCACAGCGATGCCGTCCCCAGCAGCGACTGAGCCGCAGTGGGGTCCAGGAGCCCGCCGGGGCACGCGGCACCGCACGGCCTGCGCCAGGACCTGCCCTACCTTCAGGTGGTCGAAGGAGAGGCCGGCTCGCCCATCCTCCTCCCTCCAGTCCTGGCTGCTGAGCTGCTCCAGCAGGCGCAGGCTGTCCAGCCGAGGTCCCTGCAGGGTGTCCACTGCCCAGAGCAGCTTCAGGACGGGGAGGTGAGCCGAGGATCTGGAGAGAAAGTGGTCTGCTGAGAGAGGCTGGAGACCCCGCGGGGCCCAGCTGGGGAGCAGGGGAAGGATATCTGCAGCGCCCAGGGCTCTGCTCTCAGGCACTGCCACGTGCTGGCACCCTGGAGCCGAGGTTCCCCAGAGCAGAGGCCACATTTAGGGCCACAAGCCTGGCTGCACCTCGACAGCAGGGATGGTGGGGTCCCCGCGGCACACGGAGGTTTGCAGCAGGTCCCTCCCCGGGGTCAGCTTCCCCAGAGGAGAGGAGCTGGGAGCAGCTTCCTGCAGCCTCCCTGCAGCCCCACTTGAAGCCTGGGGTTTGGCCACAGCCCCAGACCCGCCCTGCTCACAGAGCAAGCCGGCTGCTCGGCCCCTCCTTGGGGCTGGGCGGCTGTGCGGACAGGAAGGCAGGCGTCACCCCAGCCCCTTGCAGCTTCACCCCACTGCTGTCAAGAGGCCAACGTGCAGCAGGAAGCTGAGAGACGCCACCCCGTGCGCTGGTTTAGCTCCTGCAAGCGGCTCAGGGGCCTCCTTTGGCACCTGAAGACCCTGCTGGCACGGCCTGGCCCGGGCAGGCGAGCTGTGGCAGCGGGATGCACGGCACACCCCACGTGCCAGGAGGCCAGCACGGCCCTACCAAGGGCACAGGGGCTGCTTTCCTGTGCCCCCCAGGCAGGAAAATCACCCCGCAGTTGGCTGGCGGCTCTGAGCCTCTGCTCTCCCACCCTTTCGGTGCTGCCAGCCAGGACGGATGGGCAGAGGTAGGGCCAGCGCCGTGCTGTGCGCGTGCTGGAGCCACTCACCTCCAGCAGCGGGGAGAGGCTGGGACGAAGTGAGCCTCCGCCGTGGCCTTCTGGAGGCTGCCCTCGGGGAAGCCCCTGTCGCGCTGCCGCCCCTGCAGCCTGAGTGGCTCCTGCTGCCTCCTCACCACGGGGACGATGTCGAAGCGGACGGTCTTCCAGCCACCGCGGACCAACAGGGACAGCTCCATGGCATCTTCCTGCAGGTTTTCGGCGCTGAGGTCGCCTGGATGTGGAGGGTTTGGCCACATGGCAGGAGGAGGAAGGTTAGGAGGTTACCGCAGCCGGTCCCGCAGGCTGAGCTGGGTGTGCACCACAATACCTGCGGGCTCGTCCCACCCCGCTCGAGTCATCCCTCTCCAATGCTGCGGTTTGGCTGCGGTTCCCCAGCGGATGCCATCTCCAAACCCCGCCGGGGTCGTTTTCAGGAAGGAGATGCATCGCTGCCGGGGGGCTCGGGGCCGGGCCAGCAGAGCGGGCACAGCAGGTACCCACGCAAACCCCGAGCGGCAGAACAGGGCTGCACGGTTTGGCAGCTGAGCCGTGCCAGGAAAGAGAACGTGACCTATGAAATATTGATCAGGAAAGGTCTCAGGCTGCAGGGGCAGAGGAAGAGGAAGGACTTGGCTGAGGAGGAAGGAGGGAATGGTGGGCGTGCTGGGGCCAGGGTAGGGCACTTTCGGACCCTCTCCTCCCCTAACATCCTCTCTTACAGCCTCCTCCAGGGGCTGCCTGCGCTGGGCACTGTCAGAAGCCAGCAGAGCCAGGAGTAAAGCAGCTGGGGCAAGCCAAGCACACCGATTCCCCGTGGAAAATGCAGGGACCAACAGGAGAAGCATGCCCATGCCAGCACCCAGCGAAGGGTGGGCATGGCAGGGAGAGGTCGGCGTCCCCTTCCTGAGCGGGGAGCCAGCTCCCAGCCGGGGACGTGCCCCGGTGCCATACACACCTGGCTGGAGAAGGGAGCGGCGCTGACAGTGCACGATGGCCGAAACAAGGAGCTCTTTCAGGCGCTGGAGGACTTTGCCCGGTGCCAGGTGCCGCACCGTGCCACCTCCCCGCTCCGTCTCACCCGCGCTGGTCCAGTCCTCCACGCCGGTCACCACAGAGGGCACTTCCAGGTGGCAAGTGCCCGGATCCCCGGGCTGGCACGGCCGTACCCGCAGCGCATCGCCGTCGAGGTGCAGGGGCACCTCCACCGTGACGGCGTCCTCGGAGGCGCGGAGCGTGAACTCGAAGGCTTCCAGGTTCCTGCAGTAGTCCACGAGGAATCGGGGCTCCGCGCCGTGGACGTGCTCCAGGAGGGTCAGCAGGATGTCCTCCGCCTGCTGGAAGTGCTGCACCCGCTGCCCCTGGCGGGACACGATCACCCCCAGGTAGCTGCGCCAGCGGGACCCGCCGGCTGCCATGGCTGGGGCCGCGCAGCTCCGCCGGCTGCGAGTGGGAGCGCGGCGCCGTGGGATGGAGGGCGGGGAGGCAGCGGGCGCTGGGCGGAGGGAAAGCCTGGCTGCTGACAGCTGGGGCGGGAGAGACCGAGCCACGCCATCGCCCCACGCCATTGCCCCACGCAGCCCCGCTCTCCTCAGCAGCCCTGGCAGAGGGGTGAAGGGGAGACGGGGGCCAGGATGGGGCGAGGCGTGGGGCCCCTCTGTCCCCTGCTGGGGCCTGTCCGTGTGCACCCACGTGGCCCCAAAGCCACGCAGCCCCTGCCTGCCCGTCCCCAGCACTTTGCCCCGCCGCCGTGCACCCTGCGGAGGGTGCGGGAGGTGGATTGCCTGTGCCTCCCTGCCTGTTTCCACACCGGGGTCTTTCCCCCTGTCCTTCCTCCGGGAGAGGCTGGAGGAAGCAGAGGCTCGGTGGTGCCACCCAATGCGTGGGTATCCCTGCTGCTCCACGAGAGCTGAGCCAGGCCCTGCTGGAGGCTCGCGAGCGGCTGATGGGTACGGATGGGGTGAAGCTGGAGGCTCTGAGCCACCAGGAGGTGAGCCCAAATCCCTCTCCGCCTTCGCAAAGCGGCTCAGGATCCTCTGGGAGAGGCTTTCTTAGGCAGGAACTTGCAGTGGAGGGGACCGGCAGGGTGAAGGCTAGTAGCCCTCGGTGAATCCAGCTGTGCCATGCCCCCCGGGAGGACGGCTGGGGCTGGGGCTGCCAGCAGGGGCCACGATGGAGACGCAGAGGAGGAGCGGGCGTGCTCGCGCTGCAGCATCTGCTGTAATCCGCCTGGAAACCCCTCGGGAGCTCTCGCAAATGCGGGGTGGTTTGGCTTGTTTTCCAATCTGCAATGCACGCCTGGGAGCAGCAGGGACTCGGGGGGTATCGGGGGGGGGGGTCAGGGCTCATAAGAGCGGTTCAAAGGGGTACATGCACAGGAAGAACACCACCCCCCGACGCAAAGCGAACAGTCCCTGGAGAGTGAGGAACTCCAGCCAGAACAAGTCTGCAAATCATTGACATCAAAGCTTGTTCAGGAACCAAATGCAACTGCATGAAAAACCTCCTCCCCCAGATTCCTGTGACGACCCTCCCCACCTCTGGCAAGCAGGGAGCTCGTGGACCCCTCTTCCCTCTGCTCACCCTCTCCGGTGCGAGGGGATGCTGCAGCCCACAGGGCTCACTGGGACAGCTCGTGTCCCCGTAAGGGACCTGGCCGAGAGCATCGTGGCTTTTCTCTTTGGTGTGGGCAGGAGCAAAGCAGAGCAGCCAGAGGCTGGGTGTGCCAGCATCACCCCAAGATCTCCAGTCGCATCGCTGCTCGTGGCTCCAGACTGGTCTCGGGTCACCCACCAGCTCGTCCTGTCCCCTCCGCGTGGGTCATGGCTGGGGGACCATGCCTCAGGGAGACCACGGATGCTTGATGCAGTGCAGAGGAAACAACAAAACGCTTCAGGGATGAGCCTGGCCCTGCGGCAGGCTCGTAGGATGCAAATCCTGCCTGCAGGTGAGAGGCACGGCCACACACGGCGAAGTGAGGGGTGTTCAGGGCAGAGCGAGGACGGGCAACCGAGCCATAGGCTCAAACTCAGCACAGAAACATTTGAGGTGAGGCATCAGGAAAAATTTCCGAACAGCAATGTCAGTTAGACCATGGAATAATCTTCCTGAGGAAGTGCTGGAATCGCCATCGCTGCAGCGGTTCGTGCCTGGTCGAGACAAGTCACCCGGGACGCTCGCGGGGAACGGCCCGGCGCTGGCAGAGGGGCCGGGCTGGATGAGGTAATAGGTCGTTTTCCATCCCTGCGTTTTATGGTTCTGTGAATTTTCACTCTGTTAGAAACGAGAAAGGGAAAACAACCAAAAAGGAAAAAAAAAAAGAAAGAAAAAAGAGCGAGGGCGAGCAAGAGAGGGGAAGAAATAAAAAACCACTGGTGGCACGGGGATGGTTCGGATGGCACCCGTCACGGCAGGGGCACCACAGCGGGACGGGACCCTCGAGTCCAGCCCCTGCTCCGAGCTGGGCTCAGGTCCTGCTCTGCTCTTCCTCCGGGCTTCCTGGGGGAGCCCCCCAGCCATTGCCACCCCCCAAAAAGAGACCGGGGCCTGACGGAGAGGCAGAGGGGCCGCTGGAGGCCGGGGAGGCCAGGACGCGGGAGGCACATCTGCCCCCAGCAGACCGAACCCGGCTGCTCTGCCCTGCTCCCTGCTCCAGCGTGGGCTGGGGGGCTTGGGGGGGCCACGCATCCGCCACACGCACCCCTGAAGGCGGGGATGGGGCCGAGCGGAGGCAAAGAGCACTGCCCCTTCCCAGCAGCCTCCCGCACGCCCCAGGGAGCCAGGAGTCGGCCTCAGAGCAGAGCGGCCCCGAGCAGAAAGGACAGGATGGGGTGGGGGGAGAGGGAGGCAGGGGACTGAGAGAGGAAGAGAGAGTAATTTAACATGACAGGCTGTTTATTTTGGCAAAAACGGTCTCCTTTCAACAGATTTCAAAGCCCAGCCCCGGGGCTGGGGGGGGACCACACAGACAAGTGGGAGAGCAGGGGTTGGGGGCGTCTGATGGGGCTCGCGGACCCTGCAGCTGGGCTGGGGACCCGTGGGCACCGGGGCGGGATGGGGACGGAGTGGGGACCAGCGGGGACAGAGCGGGGAGCAGTGGGGATGGAGCGGGGACCGGCTCTGGCTGGCGCCCTGGGACCTGGGGCACACACGCGCGGTGGGGGCACGAAGCCACGCGCGCTCCCGCACGCACGTGCTCGCCGGCACGCACGCGTTCACACGCTCCCCCGGCCCCGGCTCCTTCCTCCGGGCCAGGGCTCAGCTGGAGCCTTGGCTCCCCCAGCGAAATTTCAAAAGAGGCTTTTTTTTAATAAATAAATAAATAAGTAAAAAAAAAAAAAGCTGCTAGTAAAGAAATAATTATTATAATCACGTTAAGAGATTGGCTGTAAGAAAGCCCTGCGAGAGCTGCCTTAGCGGGGAAGGCTGCTAACGGGGGGGGGGGGGGGGGGGGGGG
>NC_048901.1:11540678-11545478 GCF_011077185.1 Oxyura jamaicensis
CCCCCCCCCCCCCCCCCTTCCTCCCCTTTATCCTGGGAAATGAAAACAATTTATTTAATGATGGATCGTCCCTTTCTCTGGTCACTGACCTTCTGGGTGAATTTCTGCTGAGCTCGGCGGAAAACGCGAGGCTCGCTCGCAGATCCCATCTGGGGGAGGGGGAGGGGAGAGAGGGGGGCGCTCACCCTCGTCCTTCCCAAAAACGCAGCAGCAGTCCTGGGGAGCAGGCCGGGGAGGCTTTGGGCAGCATCAGGGTTTTCCTGCACCCCCCGGGATGTCCCCGTGGCCACGCTCCGGTCCTGCTGCTCTGTGGGGGCTGCGGAGCCTCCCGGAGCCCCCCCACCCCGTCCTCAGCTCCCCTCTCCCTTTCCCTCGGTGCTTTTGGGGTCTCGGGGGGGTTCCCAGCACCCCCCAGAGGCGGTGCTGGTGGGACACGCGGGGGGCTGTGGCGGTGTGGCCACGGGAGCGTGCGGCATCCCCGGTGGGCTCCTTGGCCCCTGAGCTCCATCGGCTGGGTCCGAGGCACAGGGGCAGGGTCTCGCCCCCGAGCCCCCCGTTCCATTATCGGCTGCTCCCTCGCTCCTCTGCCCCCCCGGTGAGTGGCACGGGGCCGTGGTTTGGTGCTGTCAGCACCCAGCCCGCACCACGTCCCCCCCGCGCTGCCCCCCGGGGCAGGGATGGAGCAATCCCTCGTCCTGCCCACTCCCCTTTGGCCCTTCCTCTGTCGTGTCCCGTTGCTCCAAACGTGGTTCTTGTAAAAACGCGTAAATATTTATACAAGAATAATTCAAAAAACATGGCCTGTCAAATAATCAAAGCACCAGCACATCCGAGGAGCTTTCGGCCAGATTGGGAAATCCGTTGTTGCTTCCCTGACGCCACGCTGCGATGCTGGAGGTGCTCCGGCCGCCGCTGGCCCTTGGGGCCGCAGGACTCGCCGGCGCTGGGCAAGCGGCCGGGGTCGGCCGCGTCTCTTATGGTGTGGAAAAGCAGCGCCGCGTGGGTTGGCACGGGGTTTGATGGCCTAATTAGCACGCCGGTTGCTGGTTTGGGGGCCGCAGCAGAGAGAGGCTTTCACTTGGGCCAGCTGAAGCCTCTCGCTGCCTTCAGCTCCAGCCCGGACAGGTTGTCCTCTCCTTGGGGCTGCCCCTGGCACCAGTTTGGGTCTCAGCCCAGGTTCGGCCCCGTGCCCCGCACCAGGAGGCATCAGGAACCCAAGGACGTGCCCTGGGCAAAGCATTGCCAGGCAGCGCTGCGACGCCGAGCCCCTGCTCTCCCAGGTTTCGTGCCCCTGTGTGGGCACAATGAGCCCTGGCTTTGGGCAGTGGCTGGCACACCAAGCGGCCAGGGACAGCCCTGGAGGCCAGGGGGATGGCAGGGACACTGGGCAGGGCACCCGGCAGTGCCCCGTATGCACAGAGCCAGCCGTGCCCCGTGTCCAGCCCGGGGCTTTTCCAGCTGCCGCGGGGCGAAGATGCGGGGCGAGGTCTGTGAGCTGGGGGCTGTGCGGAGCTGTGCTGGCAGCCCCTGCCCTCCGCCTGGTTTGGAGATGCCCCCTTCCTTACCCAGAGCCAGCAGGTGAGCCACGCTGGAGCAGAGCTCGCAGCCCCCAGCAAAGCAACGCAAGGCAGCCCTATAAAACCATCAGGAGAGGAAATAAAGCCCTCCCCACACCCCCAGCCAGGCCCCGTGCGCTGGTGCAGAAGGACCCAGGGAGCCATCAGAGACCCAGAGGCTGCTGAGCACCGATGCTTTGGGGCGGAAGGGGCAGCGGGTCAGCACGAACCGGCTCGTGTTCAATTCAGCGGAGGGCCCGAGCACATGGTTTGGATTTTGCTCTCCCCCTCCGTTACAGCTAGTTAGGCCAAGTCCGGAGACTGTCCCCGCTGGTCCCGCACGCACGTGACGCCAGCGGGTCCCTGCGAGGGGAGCCGGCTCCGGGGGCGCGCTGCTGTCTCCGGGCAGGAAAGGCGAGCAAGTAGCCGGGGAGGCGTGCGCGTGTGCGCGCGTCCGGGGGAGCCGAGGAGCGGATTAGGTTTTAATGAAGTTTTGAACTCATTGCCTGGCCCGCATTCAAAGAATGCAAGAACGCTAATCATGCACACATAAATGCGTGTGGTGGGAAGCGACTGGAGGCTGGCCAGGAATACAGAGGTTACTGCAACACACATCTCGTGCTCCTGCTCCCCAGGCGCCTGCTCCCGCCCCTCGCCTCCCTGCCGGGCCCCGGCCCCAGCTTGCCAGGGGACACGGCCCGTGGGGACGTGGGCGCGTGGTGCCCCGCTGCTGGGGTGGCGTGGAGCCGTGTGGCGGCGGGGCCCCCGAGCTGCCCGGCTGCGGCACCCGGGGGTGGGTTTGGGCTGAGCTCGGGAGGCAGGTTCATCAGCTGCCTGCCCTGGGCTGTGTCCAAGCCCGAAGGGTGGCAGTGAGCAGAAATAAATGGGGCTGGGGCGGTATTCGGGTGGCCTCACTCTGCTCTGTTCATGGGAACGTGGCTCTGCTCAACGCCAGGTGGAGGGGACGTCCTGAGCGGCCCCACCATGCGCGGGATGCGTTCCCATCCCCACCCCAGCGTGGCCATCTCAAAAAACCCCGGCACCTCTCTGCTGCCCACCAAACCTGGCCCTGGGCTGGGCTCCGAGGGTCCCAGCCTCGTTTTGGGGGTTGATGAGCAGAAGGTGGCCTTGAACGCAGCTCCGTGGCCGCTGTGGACAGAGGAAAGGGGCATTTGCTCGCAGAAAGGGAGCAGGAGGCGGTGCTGAGAGTGCATCCAGATGGTGCGGGACACGGCTCCTTTCCCCTGCGCTCCTCCCCAGCGCTGAGCCCGGCTTCGCACCGGGTCCAGCTTCTGACCCAGAGGAAATCACTCCGGGCCGTGGCCAACAGCTGTTTTCCTGACTCGGTTACTGCTTTCAATTTACTGTCCCGAGGAGGCTGAATTCGGATAGCACATTGCCGTGTCCCAAAACCCGCCCGCGTGCCGGTGGGGAGCTCCGTGCTGCCCGGCCCTGCGGGGAAAACGTGGTCCCCACGGGACAGCCGCCGCTGGGGCGCTCTGGTGGGCAGCTGAGGGCGGATGCGTGGCCTGGGCGAGGGGACAACGCGGCCACCGCGCCAGCTTGGCACGGGATGCTTTCTGGCCCGGGGACGGCCCCATCCCCGATGCTCCATCTGCCAGCAGGACCCAGCACAGCAGGGGGGCTTGGCACAGCCCCGGAGGAGGGACACGGGCCGGGTCCGGGTGGGAGCAGGGCCAGCAGATGGGGGCTTTCGGGAGGTGGGGGTGACTTCCAGTGGGGAGGGAGAGGGCCCGGGGGTCTCCCTGCAGTGGGGCCAGCACCAGAGGGCTGCGTGCGCGGCGCCCCCGCCTCGCCTCCCGCGCGGCGTCCCCTGGGCCGGGGAAGGGGAGAGCAGCCTAATGCCTTCCAGAAGATCAGCTGTAAATGGCCAGGGAGGGTAATTCATATCAAACTCATAAACCCTTTATTACTGTCTCAGGGGGGAAATCCGGATGTGGCCGTTTATTTATTTTGGATTTCGCTTTTTTTTTTTCTCCTTTCCTTTTAACATTTTCTTCCAGGAGATTTTTAAAGGGACAGGGCTGCCTTGCCTTTCTCCGAGGTTCATCTCGCCGTGGCTCAGGACAAAGTGCCGGGGCCAGGCTGAGCTCCGCGGGCTCAGCGCCTGCCTGCAGCTGGGCTTTGCGGGGCTGGCTGGGTGTTTGGTCCTGGGGTGTGGCGACGGCCAAGGTGCCGCGGTGTCTCCACGCATGCTGTGGCTCCCCACGTGGGGCTCTGAGCCGGCAGATAATGGGGGCCCCTCCTGGCCTCCCCCCGGAGCTGGGGGGGTGCCCCCTGAGGCGTGTGGCCGGTCAGACCCTTGCCAGTGTGTGTGGTGGGGTGCGTGCGCAGACACAGAGGGCAGGGGGGTGGGGGGCTAAAAACGCTTCCTAAAGGGCCTCCTGGGCCCGGTCCCTCATTTGGGCTGCAGGTGGGGCTCAGCAAGGCTCGGTGCTGGGGGCAGCGGCGGTGAGCCCCTGCTCAGCCTCACCGGGAGCCTTGGGCACTCACAGCCCAGCGCTTCCAGCAGGGAAACAGCCCCGAGACAGCTGCCGAGGCCCCGTGAGGTGGCCGGGCAGCAGCTCCGCGGGTCCCAGGACCCGGTACGGGCAGCATCCAGCGTGGGCGACCATTTTGGGACCCCCCCCCCCCCCTTTTGCCGGTGCTAGCGGCCAGCCAGGTCCCCGTGAGGCAAACTTTCCGTGGGGGCATCCACGTAAGGCCCCCGGCGGCGGCGGAGCCCCGCTGCTGCTCGCCGCTCGCTTCAGCCCTTACATAATTTGTTCCTTGGCCTGCGCTCAGCGCCACGGCGTGCCTGGCGGGGGATCCGTACCGCGGGGCTGCGCAGGAGCGCACGGACCCCCGGGGCCGGGGGCTGCCTCCCGCACCCCCCCCCCCCGCTTCCAGGGCTGCCCAGGGGACGCTGTCCCCTGTGTCCCCCGGCCGGCGGGGCTGGGGGCACCTCGGGGGAGGGGACAAGGGACGCGTGGGCACCGTGGGCTCGCTCCGTTAGCGGGGAGAAGTGGTTTTTTTTTGTGATAAAAGGGGTTGCCGGCGCTCAAGGCGCGGGGTTTGTTATTATTATATTATTATTGTTGGTATTTATTTCAAATTCTGTTTTTCCAGCGGAGACAAAGAGGCCCTTGAGCCGAAAGCGTCACTCCAAACATCGCATTCCGGAGAAGAATTTCCTGATCATATTTTTAGCACCTGAAAAAAAAAAAGGGGGGGGGGGGGGGGG
>NC_048901.1:11545878-11568665 GCF_011077185.1 Oxyura jamaicensis
CCCCCCCGCCGAGGCCGCCGCCATGTCGCGGCGCCCGGTGCCGGCGTGAGCGCTGCGGGACGGCCCCCGGGGGGCGACGGCCGCGGCCATGCGGGTGCTGCGGGGCTGCTGCGTCGTGCTGCTGGCGCTGGGCGAGTGGCTGCGGGCGGGCGGCGTGGTGCCGCTGGCCGACTTCTACCCGTTCGGGCCGGCGCAGGGCGACGCCGCCACGCTCAAGCAGGACGACGGCGGCTCCGAGCTGCGGCCGCTCTCCGTGCGCTTCCCCTTCTTCGGAGCGGGGCACACCGGGCTCTACGTGAGTGCGGGGGAGCGGGCAGGCGGGGGCCGGTAGCCTCCCCCTTCTTCCCCTCCGAGCCTCTTCCCTTTCCTCCTTGCCCCCCCACCCCTTGTTTTTTCCCCCTTTTTTTCCCTTTTCCCCCCGTTTTGTCCTTTTCCCCCCCCACTCTTTTTTTATTAATGCTCGGCTCGCTCCCAGCACGTCTCGGCGAGGCGTGGGGTTGTGGGGCCAAACGGGATGGCCCCGCTTCAGTCCGGAGCGCCGGAGCGGTGCCGGGGTGCTGGGAGCAAGCCTCGGGGCGTGCAGCGGGGTCCCAGCCTCGCAGGGCTCCCGGGAACCGCCCCGGCCCTCAGCCGGCTTAGGGCACCCGCAGGGTGGGACGGGGAATAGCCAGAGCCGTCCTCCAGGCTCCGCTGAAAGGCGAGGGCCAGGAGCCCGTCTTGCACCGGAGCCGTTGGCTTTGGACAGGCAGCTCTGTGCCGTGGGGCACAGCCCCTGGGGTGCTGTCCTGACCCCCCCCTCCCCGCCCCCGATGCTCACAACCCCCCCGAGATGCTCTCAGTCCTCTGTGGGCAACCCCGGGGCGGCACCCCGGAGTGTCCTGTGGCCACCGAGAGCCTCAGCCTTGTTTGAACACCCAGGCACTGCGCGGCCGTGGCAGCGCCAGCGCCGGAGCAGATGTTGCGAGGCTCCTGGGCTGCGAACTGAGCCCCAGCTGTGGGACGTGCCTGCCGATCTCCATGTGAGAGTCATTAATCGAGCTGGGAGGACGCACTGGCATCTCCCGAGTTTTCTAAAAATTGCATTTCCTCCGAGGATTTTAAAACAGAGCCTTCTGCTTTCCATGCTCTTTCCACCCGGGGATGCTGACGTGCCAGCGTCCCCGCAGCCGGGCACGAAGCAGCAGCTCCCCGCGCACCGGCCGGCTCTCGGGAGCCCCGGGGGGGCCTGGCTGGGGCCGTCGGCTGCCCCGGGGGGACGCACATACGTGCCCAGGTGCTGCCAGGACAGAGGTGTGCCGTCCCACGCCCCGGCCAGCGCTGGGGAGGCGTGAGGAGGAAGGGTGGGACTTGGTGTTGAAAGATGAAGTTCTGCGCTTCCCCTGCTGCAGGCTTGCCAAGGGACGTTGGTGTTCCCCAGCCTGCTCGTGCACCGGGACGGGCTCTCTCTGGACCGGCAGCTGCCAGCGGGAGCCCTGTGGATGCACAGCCCAGCGGCAGAGATTTGTCCTCATCCCTCCCGCCGTGCTGGCTGGGCTCCAGCAAGCCTTCATTTCTGCTGACACTGAGAGCACGGCATTTAAAGCGGTCCCCCGGGGAGGTGAAGGTGCGGATATTCTGGCGATGGTCACACCTTGGCTCCGGCAGCTCCAGCTGGGGCTGAGCCCTGAAGCTGAGACCTGGGAAGGAGCAGTCCCTGCAGCTCCACCGAGAGCTGGCCTTACGCGCTGGGGATGTGCTCTCGGCTGCTGGAGCTCACTCCAAAAGCTGCCACCAGCAGTGTTCGGGAGGGCCCTTGAAGTGGTGAGGGGTGGCCTGGTGGTCTCCAGGGGAGCCAAAATTTGGGAGCTCCTTGCCCTGAGAGCAAGGGACCAGGCACACCGTCAGTGGTGCAGCAGCGAGAGGGAGGTTCCTGCAGGATGCTGGGCTTGGGTGGGTGTTGCCTGACATGCCAGGCACATGGGGCTTGCTGCAACCTGTTCCCCTCTTCCTCCTCGGGTGCCCAGCCTTGGGGCAGGTCTGTGTCTGCCCGCAGGTGCGGCTGGGCCTTCGTCATCCTGATGGGATCCCTGCCTGGGCCCCCTTTGGGGGCAGGAGGACAAAGCCCAGTTAGGAGCAGCTGGCTTGCAAGTTGTGTGGGCAGCAGAGCTGGTGAAACCCAGCTTTCTTCTCTCGGGGTAGGGAAGCGGGGAAAAGGGGCAGGTGTGGGTTTTTTGCTGTCTAGAAAGCCTTGCGGTCGCTGCTGGCCCAGCTTTTGGCATAGCTGCTGGTCTTCCAAGCTGACCAGCCGTTCAGAGCAGGCTCGTGGGGCAGACCAAGAGCTGCTCCCTGTCCTGCCCAACCCGTGTGGCCAACGGAGAGCGCCGGGCACCATCCTGGCACTGTCTCAGAGGTGAGCTCACCCCATTACAGAACAAGTCGGGATGTTACGACCTTGGCTGAGTGCACATGCTGGTTGGACACTGCACGTCCTTGGTACGGTGACTTCTCCCAGATGAAGAAGCCAGCCCTACAGTGGGTGCGGGAGATGCGTTGACCACGGGGCCGTGCCCCCTGCCTGTCACACATGTCCCTGCCTCGAGCGCAGGCTGTGAGCAGCGGCCGCAGCGCAGGGCCCGGACAGCCCAGCCCTGGGGGGTCCCTCCGAGCCCACCCCCTCCTCCTCCATAAAACAAACAAAACAAAAACACACACGCACACACAACCCTTCTTGGCGCCGGTTCTCCCCCATCTTGCTTTAATAACAGGAAGAATGTTCCTCCGCGGACACCGCAAGGTTACGCAGGGTTTGTGAACGGGGAATCGCGTTCCCCTTAGTCACGGTGGCGGCTGCCCCGGGCGGTGTGGGCTGTCCCGTACCCGGTGCTTGTTCTGTGGCCGTCTCCTGGGACCCTTACAAACAGCCCCAGCACCTGACCAGCACCGGGGGTCCCTGCCCAGGCTCCCCAGGGCTGAAAGTGCACGAAAGGCAAGCGCCCCCCCCCCGCGGTGTCACACCTGCAGGCCCGCTCCCCTCCCGGCTGCGAGCAGCGCCAGGCCCCGTTCCCTCTGGAATATTTGGGCTCTAGGTTTCCGCGGCCGTGGTTTCCCCTCGTTCCTGGGCCGTGCGATGGTTTTTGCTGTGTGCTGGGAGGGGGAGGACGCACCTTGGCCGCTAATTACAAGAGTTAATTAGCTCTGGGAGCCAGCGAGCCTTTGGGTACTGGCATCCCCTGCTGCCTGGGGACGGGGGGGAGCTCGGTCCCATGATGTTCGCCAGCCCTGCCGCTCATTTTCCAGCCCACACCGCTGGTTGGGGTGCCCCCAGCCCGGGCGGGCGCTCTCCCAGCTGTTCCTGGCGGGAGAACAGGGCTGGGTTTGTTCGGGCTCCTGGCCCTCCGCGGCGGAGGCCGGGGGGTGAGGCCGCTTTCCCCGGGCCCGGGCCCGGCCTGGGGCACGTCCGTGCTTCAAAGGGCAGGAAGGGGAAGCGCTCAAATATTTGTGGAAGGAGGTTGGGGGGGGGAAACAGGTGAAGGAAAAAGCGCCTCTAAAGTAAGGATTTGGGATGGCCAGGGCTGCGGAGGGCACCAGGGAAGTGCCCGTGGAGGCCTCGGTGCTCCTCGGGGCCGTCCTTGCCCACTGTCCCGTATCTCCGCAGGTTAATAACAACGGGATCATCTCCTTCCTGAAGGAGGTCTCCCAGTTCACGCCGGTCGCCTTCCCAATCTCCAAGGACCGGCGCGTGGTGGCAGCTTTCTGGGCAGATGTGGACAACCGGCGGGCGGGCGATGTGTATTACCGGGAGAGCCAAGACCAGGCCATTTTGGAGCGGGCGACCAGGGACATCGCGCAGTATTTCCCCGAGTTCCCCGACTTCTCCGCGCAGTGGGTGTTCATCGCTACCTGGTACCGGGTCACCTTCTTCGGGGGAAGTTCGTTTTCACCGGTGAGTGGTGGGGGCCCTGGCGGGTGGTGGGCAGAGCCCGTGCCACAACACCCTGCACAGCACCGCCGTGCTGGGGCTGGGCCTTTGCCAGCACTCCTGAGGCAGCCAGCCCTGATGAGTGAGGGAGCCATTAGCTTAGGGGTGGGTTTTTTAAGACGGGTTCCCGAAGGAACTGGAACTTTGTCGTCATCTACAGCCTTGCTGAGGAGCCCGGGTTTTTGCCCGCAGCCCCAGGCTTACAAAAGCTGGTTGGAAACTTGGCTCTGAAGTCTTGTTCCTCTTCACTGTCGGGTATCTCTCTGGGATGCAGCTGCAATCCTGCCCTGCTGTCAGCTGTTGTGGCCCAGCTGCTGTCCTGGGGCTTTCTTCTAAGCTCCAGGGATATGAAGGCAAATTTATGTACTTTAATAAGTTTGATCACCCATTCGAGGGTACTTGCTGCCTTTCCCCGTAGTGTCACTGGGAATGGGAGTTCTTTTCTGAAAGGGTTTTCTCCTGCTTAGGCATTGGTGTTTCCTGGCTCGACGCAGAGAGCCCTGCTGAGGGCTCACTGCTGCCCTTCCCAGGAGAGGAGGGCTGGTGCTGAAGGAAGCATCCCTCTGCTGCGTGCTGCCTGGCAGCTTAATTTTCTGTCCTTTTTCTGGCCTGCTCGCTCCTCAACCGTGCTCCCTGCCTGCCCTCCGTCCTCTCACAGCCTTCTCCCCTCCCTCCCGCAGGTAAACACTTTCCAGATTGTCCTCATCACGGATGGCAAGCTGTCCTTCACCATCTTCAATTATGAGTCCATCACCTGGACCACGGGTATGCACGCCAGCAGTGGGGGGGACTTTGCTGGGCTTGGCGGCATCGCAGCGCAGGTAAGCAGCGGACGCGGCCATCGTCCCCAGGTAGTGCCTGAGCCGGCCGTGCTCACGGCTGCCCTTTGCTTTCCCTAGAGCTGTTCCTGGCAGCACGAAGCAGTCCAGGGATTTTTGGTGGTGGCTCCCTCCCTCCTTCCCTCCCCCTGCTTTTCTGAAGTTCTTAAATATCCGTGTGTGCTCTCGTTCTCGGAGCTGAGACCATATAGGGGACTTTGTTATAACGAAACCACGGTTCTTTACCTTGGCTGCTGCCTCTTAGTTCCTTTTCCTTCCTAACCTCAGAGTTTAAGAGCGGCTCGGCAGCTGCCGCGGCCAGCACAGCTTTCGCTTGTATTTTTATTTCATCCTTGTGTGCGTTGTTGTGTTTAAGAGGGGGAAAAAAACGCAACCCAGTCCCCATTCGGATGTGTGAATTTACCACCAGTTGATCTGTCCTTGGCTCCCCGCCTGCAGGAAATCGCAGGTGTAGAGGAAGGGGACATGTTTTGAATCCCTGAATTCAGGAGCGCGGGTTTTATGGATGTAAACAGGGCAGCGACTGCACACCTTGGCCAGTGGGCAGGCCTCCAGCAGCTCCCGCCGAGGAGAAGCGGAGTTTCGAGGGAAGAAACGTCCCTCTCGCCCCACGCCTCTGGGCTGGGCTCCCCAAAGGGTGCTGTGAGCCCGGACCCCTCCTCGCGCGTGGGCTCCCGAGGGCGAGGAAGGGCTGTGGTTGTCCTGGGGAATAACACACCACAGAGGGGATGCAGGAGGAATCCAGGGAACCTGGGTGGTGGCAGCGACGTGCGGTCCTGCGGAGCGTCCCTTCGTGCTGCCGCGCCCCTTGCCTCTGCCCCCGCAGCGCCGCTTTGCCGTGCTGATGTCTCTTTGCTCTCTGCCCTTGTCCTCCCAGGCAGGTTTTAACGCCGGTGATGGAAAGCGCTACTTCAACATCCCTGGATCCCGCACCGATGACATCGCTGACGTGGAGATGACGACAAATGTGGGTATCCCCGGGCGCTGGGTGTTCAGAATCGATGATGCCCAGGTGCAAGTGGGGGGCTGCAGCAATACAAGTAAGAGGACAGCAGTTAGGTTTATTTAACTCCCAACCCGACCCCAAACTGTTCTCCAGCCCTGTCTTTCCCTGCCTCGACCCCCACCCTCACCTTCCTCCCCAAGGGGAGAGAGCAGCAACCCGTGGGTGGATCAGACAGCTCGAAGGGCTCGGGGAGGGCTCAGGGTGGGGGCAGCGATGGGGATGACATCCTACGGAGCCGCCGGCACCGATTCGAGAAGCCTGGCTCCTGAGGATCTGTGCCCGGGGATCACCAGGCTGGTTCAGGGCCAAGCCAATCGTGCTGGGGCTGCCTGCCACGGGCTGCAAAAGCTGATGGGGAGGAAAGCTCTTGAGTCCGAGGCAGGCTGCGAGGCGCAGGGAGCCGTGTGGGGTGCCGGGGAGGAGGTGAGGGCATGCACGAGGGGCTCTATATGGGTCCCGTACCCGCCATGGGGCTGGGGAGGCTCGTCCGTCCTGTGGGGCAGCTGCTGCCCAGGGCAGCCAGCAGTGAGCAGGGGCTGTGCCTGGCCACCCCAGCTCGCCCTCCGCGGAGCCACCGACCTGTTCCTTGTCCCCGCCCCACCCTGGCTGTGTTTTCTTACCCGCTAATCTACGCGTGTTGTATATCACCTGTGGGTTTGCTTTATACAGGTTCTCCTGCCCCTCTGCCCCAGGCCATAGGCAGGGGCTGGCTGGATAACGCCTGGCGTTTGTCCCCTGCCCAGCGGGGCTGGCCCTGCCTCCCCGCTCCTGCAGCAGGAATAAAACTGTCACCCTACCCGGCGGGGAGCCCGAGAGGAGCGAGCCCTGCCCGGCCGCGGGCACGCAGCCCCCAAACGCGGGCTCCCCGAGCGCCCCAGAGAGCCGGGTGACCGTACCCAGCCTGACGCACGCACGGACGGCGGTGCTGCTGGGGCTGGACGGACGCCAGGACAGACCCCGGCGGTCGCGGCGCCGGACGGCAACGTGTCAGCCCTGCCGGGGCGGGCTGTGAGCGGAGGGCGCGCTTGTCTCCGCAGCCTCCGTGTGCCTGACGCTGCGGCCCTGCCTGAACGGGGGGAAGTGCATTGAGGACTGCATCACGGGGAACCCCTCCTACACCTGCTCCTGTCTCGCAGGCTTCACGGGGAAGAGGTGCCACGTCGGTGAGCGGCCTCCCTGCACCTCCGCAGGCTCCAGCCCTGCCTGCCCCGCTCCTCGCTGAGCCCCTGCCTTCCCCTCGCTCTTTCAGACGTGGACGAGTGTCTGTCCCGCCCGTGCCAGAACGGAGCCACCTGCGTCAACGGCGTCAACAGCTTCAGCTGCCGGTGCCTGCCGGGCTTCAGAGGTGCCAGCTGCGAGATGGGTGAGTGTTGCGCCTCCTCCAGAAGGCACCGTGGAGCCATCAGCACCCGTGGTTTCCGCTGGGCATCCTGCATCTGCTCCTGGGTGCTGCGTTGGCTGCCGTCTGCAGAGACGGGGCCTGCAGGCAGCCACAGGCTGCCCTGTTTAGCTCCCCTGCGTGAGGATAAGACACGTGTGCCTGGAGGCATCCCCCTTGTAAGCAGGGATGGGGAAGCCTTGGAGGCTGCGGTGCCGGGCTCAGCAGGGCCAGCAGAGAGGTGATGAAATGGCTGTGCCGCATCCTCCCACCCCGTTTTTGGGCAGAGCTCCTGGGGCTGAGCCGTGCAGCAGGTCTGAGAGCCGCTCATGTCCCCAGGAAGGGACTGAGAGACGGCAGGCCTGTGGGACGAGATGGGGCAGCCAGAGAGGGGCAGGGGGCTCTCGGGCACACTATGTCCCCCCCGCCATGCCCGTGGGTTTATCTGGGCAGGCTGGGGAAGATCTGTCAGTGGTTTTCTGAGGGCACAGAGGAGCCGATGACAGCCAGTTCTCCTGCCACGTTTAGTAGCAAGCAGCTGTTAGACCTCGAGCGGTGCTGGGGAAGGGTCTGCTTGCATTGCAGACCCCCACGGGGGGCAACGCGGCTCCGAGGTGCCGGCGTTTATACGGAGGCTCGCAGGGTGCCCCGGGGACAGGAGGTTTCCAGCAGGAGCTGCGCTGGGCGCCGAGCGCTGCAGTCTTGGATCACGACTTGCTGAAAGCAAAGGAAACTTTGGCGGCGAGCGCTTCCTCCGCTGGCAGCGCGCTCCCAGGAGCGCCTGTCCCGGCACAGCCGTGGGGAACGCGCCCTCTGCCTCGCCCTTGCTGGAAAACGCTGGCGTTTAGTGCCTGGGCAGGATTCTCGGGGCGGGGGGGGCCCTGCTCCGTGCGGGGCTTTTGCAGGTGGTGGCCAGGTCCTGAGCCGCTGGAAGCCACTGGGAGCGTTCCCAGCCTCGCCAGCCCAGCTCGCCTCCGGATGAGTCACTGCTAATGCAGGCAGCAACATCCGCTGGGGGGGAGGCATCTGCTCACAACACCTCTCCTCTGGGCGTGGGGACGGCAGCAAGGGCTGATGTCCAAGGGGCTTGGCGCTGCTGCCAGGTTTCCACGCGAGCAGAGGGAGCGGAGCAGCGGGACAGCCTCTGCTGGCCGGGCTGGCTCGCCCTGCGCTGGGGATGCTGCCAGTGTCAGGCTCCCCGTGAGTCCCTGTGCTGGTGGGGAGGGAGAGCGGGGAGTTCCCTTTTGGGGGAGGGATCCTGCACCCAGAAAGCAAAGCTGGAGGGAAGGGCCGGGCTGTCCGAGCCGTCCTTGCCCGGTTTGTGGTGCTGGCTCTGCGCTCTGCCTGGCCCTGCCTGCCGGCAGTAGCAGAGAACACGGTGTGCTGGTCCTGCGCGTGGCTTCACCCCCCTCTTCTCTTTGCTGTCCCACCACAGAGGAGTTGCCATGCGAGACCAAGGTGTGCCAGAACGGCGGGACGTGCCAAGAGGCAAACGGGACGGCGGCATGCGTGTGCCAGCCGGGGTACGCGGGAGCAGACTGCGAGACAGGTGGGCGCTGGTGTCAGGCATCCGCGTGGCGGGGCCGTCTCCCGCTTTGGCAAGCTGCACGCCCACCCCGACTTCCCCACCCAGCCTGATTCCTCATTCCCCGCGGTGGCTTTGGGGGGCTGGAGCTTGGCCTTGCTGCGTGTGGCGCTGGTTTTCCAGCATAGCCTTCCCCCTGCTGAGCGCCACCCTCGCCTGGCCCTGCTGGCCGGTGAAGGTTTGTAGGGGAGAGAAGTGAAGGAGTTTACAGACCCCTGGGTTCCTCAGTGAGAGGAAGGGAGCCTGGGAATGTCCACTACCCACCCTGCTGTTTGTAGCCCCTGCAGAGCAGCGGGACTGGCTCAGCAGCAGGCAGGGAGATGCGCTCTTGCCCGCGTGTGTGGGGTGACGAGGGCTGGGACCGCAGCAAGTCTGCGGTGTGCGTCCAACCCACCCCTCCCTGTCCTGCCCTGCAGAGGTGAACGAATGCGAGTCCAGCCCTTGCCTGAACGGAGGGCACTGTGTCGACCTGGTTGATAACTACACATGCGTGTGCCTGGAGCCCTTCGTGGGACAGCGCTGCGAGACAGGTGCTTGGTGCCCCCCTGCCCAGGGCAGCCCGCGACAGTGCCGAGGCTTTGTCCCCACTGCCCCTCTCTGGAGGCCCGGCTCACCGCATCCTCCTTCTCCTCCAGACCCTTCCTCCTGTGAGGACCGGAGCTGCAGGAACCGTCAGACGTGCAACTACATCCGCCCAGGTCGCTACATCTGCACGTGCTCCCCGGGCTATTACGGCAACAACTGCCAGTACGGTGAGCGGCAGCGCGTGGCGTGTCGTGGTGACACCAGGCTGTGTGGGAAGGCCACCGGCCGTGTCCCCTCCAGGGATGTCTTCAGTCAGCGTCCTTCTCCCCGCAGGTGGCCCCCGGGTGCCCGGCGCCTGCCTCTCCAACCCCTGCCAGAACGGGGGCAGTTGCCTGGAGCTCGAGCAGGGCTATGCCTGCGACTGCCAGGAGGGCTACAGCGGGCAGGACTGCCGCGACAGTGAGTACCTACCTGGGGTCTCTCCAGCAGGATGCTGACCCTCTGGGGAAGCCCTACAGGAGCAATTGCCCGTTCCCAGGGGGAAGCAGCCCTGGCAGAGCCCGTTCAGGGCTCTTGGACTGAGCTGTGGTCCCTATTTCTGAGGGGGAGCCATGCATGGGGGCTTGCAGCTGTGGGTCCTGAGCTCCCCCAACTGGCTCCAGCAAGGCCGCTTGGCTGCCCTGGCCCCACAGTTCAAGGGAAGCTCCCTCTCCATCTCTTACAGAGCTCAATGAGGGCTGCGAGTGTCGGAATGGAGGCAGCTGCCTGGAGGGGAACGTCACCATCTGCCACTGCCTGCCGGGGTATTTCGGTCTCCTCTGTGAATTCGGTAGGTGAAGGCTTCAGGCGTGCTGTTGGAGCTTGCTGTGTTTGCTCCCTCTCCTGGACACTTAACGCCAGTTAAGTGCTGATGAGGGGCCTAGCCTGTGCCTAGGCCTGGTGCAGAACCCTAGCACCACGGGGACACGCTTAATCCGAGCCACCTGCACAAGCCAGGGCCTGGGGATATGCTCCTCGTGGCGAGGAGATGCTCTCTGCATCTCATGCTCTGCCTTGAGCCGTGCCTTTCCTGTAGAAGGAAGCCCTAGCTCTGCACGCTGGAGCTCCAAAGCTCACTGCAGGCAGAATGACCCTTGCCACGGGGCATGGGTGGCCGCAGTCCCTCCCTTCTCACCACGCTCCATAAAGCCATGGGACCCGTTCTTGGCTGGGAGGTGCTGGCTGGCCATCCTGCTGCAGTGCCTCTGATGGAGGCTGTCTGGCTGTGCGTTGGCAGAGGTGACCGCCACGCCGTGCAACGTGAACACGCAGTGCCCAGACGGTGGCTACTGCATGGAGTACGGCGGGAGCTACCTGTGCGTGTGCCACACCGACTACGGCACCAACCACAGTGAGTGTCTGCAGCCGGGGCACGGGCTTGGCGCTGGGAGGGAGGCGAGACGGGTGAGCACAGGGCCTGCCCCAAAGGTGAGGCAAGTGGGGAGGAGGGCAGAGCTGAGGTCTTTGTTTGGCTTTGCAGCGGTACCTTCCCCCTGCGACTCCGAGCCCTGCCTGAACGGGGGGTCCTGCGAGGCTCAGGACGACTCCTACACCTGCGAGTGTCCCCCGGGCTTCCTGGGGAAGCACTGCGAGAGAGGTACGTGCTGTGAGGGGAGGAGAGCGCGGCCTCTGGGCCGCGGGCCTTGCTCGAGAGCCGCTAGGCATCTCCTGCTCCTCTCCCGCAGCCCGGCCGCGGCTCTGCAGCACGGCACCGTGCCGCAACGGGGGCACCTGCAAGGAGTCCGACGGCGAGTACCACTGCACCTGCCCCTACCGCTTCACCGGCCGGCACTGTGAGATAGGTACGGCTCCGACACCAGGGAGGGAGGCGGGTGGTGTGTGTCCTGCTCCCCGCTCAGCTCCTGCTCGCCCCCAGGTAAGCCGGACCCCTGCGCCTCGGGGCCCTGCCAGAACGGGGGCACCTGCTTCCACTACATCGGCAAGTACAAGTGCGACTGCGCCCCGGGCTACGCCGGACGGCACTGCGAGATCGGTACGTGTGGGTGCTGCAAGCTCGGGGGGAACAGAGTTGCAGCTTTGGTAGCAAGCGTGCTGCGCTGCTGGATGTCACCCCCAAGCCACTTTGGGGACACGCTGAGGGGAAGAGGCAGCAGCTTTGGGCCCTGCCAGCTCCATACCGGTGCCCTCTGCTCTTCCCAGTGCCGTCTCCCTGCTTTCTGAGCCCATGTGAGAACGGTGCGACCTGCGAGGACCTCGGCGGGGACTTTGTGTGCACGTGCCCCGTGGGCTACACCGGGAAGCACTGCCGGACGGGTGAGGGCCCCGTGCCACCACCACCGAGCCCCAGGCGCCACGCTGCCCTTGCTCATGCCCCATCTCTCTGCAGAGATTGACTGCGGCGTGCCCAGCGTGGTGAAGCACGCCCAGGCCTCCTTCAACTCCACCACTGTGGGCTCGCTGGCTGAATACCGCTGCGAGCTGGGCTATGCCCTCAGCCAGCACAACAGCCCCCGTGTCTGCCGCTCGCAGGGCGTCTGGAGCGACCCCCCCGAATGCGACGGTAGGCAACGGGAAGAGGCTGAGCCGTGGTTATGGCTGTGGGACCCCAGCAACCTCTTATTCCCTTGAGCACGCTGCTGTGGGACCCCAGTGCTTGTCGCCCTCGCCTTATCTCCCCCCTGCCCAAATGCTTGCAGAGATCGACGAGTGCCGGTCCCAGCCTTGCCTGAACGGCGGTCAGTGCAAGGACCGCATCGCTGAGTTCCTGTGCGTGTGTGAGCCGGGATACGTGGGCCACCACTGTGAGTTGGGTAAGGAAAGGCGCAGAGCTCGCGTGGGGATGAGGGGAGAGAGTCTGTGGCCCGCCAGCCAGAGCAGGGCACGAATGGTGCGGCTGGGAGCGGGGCTGCCCACACTTACACACAGCAGCTTCCATCTCCTGCCTGCGTGTGGCTCGGGGAGCCCCCAGCTCACCTGGGAAGGGCGCGTGTGCTGCTTGCCCACCCGTGCAGATAGGTGCTGCGTGGGTGTCTCTGTCACCGGCGGGGCTGTGATTCCCAGGAGGCTGGGTCTGGATGCCCTAACAGCAATCATGTGCTTCCACGTCCCCCTGCTCATCACAGCAGTTTGCTGGAGGACATTCCTAATGTGATGCTCTTCTTCACGCAGTCTGAACGTGTGTAACGAAGCCCCTGGGTGAGAAGTGTCCCATGCAGCTCCAGAGTTACTGGCCAAGAGGGAATATGACATAAAAGCAGCTTGAGACTTAGCACTTGTGCAGGGCTGTACCCCGCAGCAGTTCCTTGTGCTCGCTCTCCTGTGCACACGCCTCCGTGGTGGCGTGTGGGCTCAGCGTGGTGCTCGTGGCGGGTGCAGGAGGAAGGGGGCGCAGGCGGCTGACGGGGATGCTGGGGTTAGCTGGGTCAGAGTCCGTGGCTGCAGGGGGGATTAAAGGAGGGGACGTGCCACACACACCCTGCAGGACATCTCAGCACAGCCCCCTGCCGCCAGCCATCTGCGCTCCCCCTTCTGCCCTGCGCTCCAGCCCCGCGTGAGGCTGCTTCTGGCTGGGGGGCTCAGGGCAGCGAGTGACGTGGGGACGAGAAGCGCTGTCTTTCCAAACTTCCTCTCCTGCCTCCAGCCCCGGCTCTGCTCTGAGCCGGTCTCTCCTCTCTGCAGAAGTTGATGAATGCCAGTCAGAGCCCTGCAAGAACGGCGGGACCTGCCGGGACCTCCCAGGCTCTTTTGTTTGCCTCTGTCCCGAGGGCTTCGTGGGGATCCAGTGTGAGGAAGGTAGGGAGTCTGCTGACAGGGCCCTGCCGGGCACCGCTGTCACTTGGGCTTGGGGACGTAGCTGGGAGCTGCACCAAAGCAAAGGGCTGGTAGCTGTCACGGGGCTGATGCTTGGTCTCAGCCACTGTCGAGGGTGCACACTTGGGCTCCTGGCCCTGCAGAGGATGCTGCCAGCCCTGGTGCTGTGGTTTGTGTCCCCCAGCAGCAGAGCCAAAACTTGTCTGGTGGGGAGGCAGAGGCCCCAGTGCACAGCTCGGGCAGAACAAAGTATCCGTCAGATCCCTCAGCTATGGATCTGCTCTGCAAGGTGCCCGGGCTGCTGTGGCATTCAACAGGCAGTCCTGGCTTTGGTGGCTGTCCACGTGGGCTTTTCCTGGGGCCGTGGGTGTCTCTGCTGGCCCTGGGCGCGTTGGGGTCCTGGTGTGCTGCCCGCAGCGTGTGCTTCACTGCCTGCGTGCTCTCACCTCCAGAAGTGGACGCCTGCGAGTCTGGCCCGTGCCAAAACGGAGGGGAGTGCGAAGGCTACCGAGGCTCCTACCTGTGTGTGTGCCCGGAGGGTTTCTTCGGTTACCATTGCGAGACAGGTGAGGGGGGCAGGAGGACGCAGCTGCAGCCCTGTGCGGCTGCTGACGCTGGGCTGTCCGACGCTGTTAACGCCCCTGGTTCTCGCTCCCACCTGCAGCCAGCGACCCGTGCTTCTCCAGCCCGTGTGGGAGCCGAGGCTACTGCCTGCCCAGCAATGGCACCCACAGCTGCACCTGCAAAGTGAGCTACACAGGCAAGAGCTGCGAAAAAGGTAAAGGCCCTGAGCAGCGGCACCAGGATGTGGCGAGGGGCTCAACGGCAGCGTGCCCGCCCTGCCCGGTGGCGGCCGTGTCACCCGCCACCGAGGGGCTCAGCCATCGGGGACCGGCAGCTCTCCTCGCCCTGGCGGGGCTCGGATCTCGCCTCCACTGGGGGAGCCCCGGCCCCATGGATGCTGGGGGCAGATGCCAGCAGGGCTCAGTCGTGCCAGGTGCTGGGTGGCTGCTGGAGGTGACAGCACTGGCACGCGGGCGAGGTACACGGGGACGCTGGGGACAAGTTTCTCTGGGCTCCAGTGGTGCAGGTGCAGCAGGGGTCGCATCCGCCTTGGATGCCCTTGGGAGGGGAGGCAAAGAAACATGATTAAAGCCTCCGGCCCTGAATAAAAGCATCCCCGAGGCCCCCCAATCTGGTCTAAGCGATCTCTGCGGGGCTTTAAGCTGGAGGAAGGTTGTTCACTGTGTCCCCGTGTGGTCCAGGATGTGGCAGCAAATGCTCTGCCCCCAGCTCTGCCGCACCAACTGCCCGCTTGCCCTGGCTCTGCCTGAGCCCATCGGGGTGGCCGAGCAGCCCTGGCTCCTCCGGTGCACGCACGGTGCCTAGCACGACCGGCCAGCAGCAGCTGTAGGGTTTCTGTGAGCTGCAACGAGAGAGAAAGAGAGAGAGAGAGAGGGGACCCTGTCCTCCATCAGTGCCGCTCTGCATTTCGTTGCTGGGGTCTGTTCTCTAAAGATTCATGGCATTACCTCTCCCCTTTGCTTTTGCCCACACCCTGAAGAATTGCTGCCACCAACCTCATTAAAGGTGGAAAGGGTGGAGGACACTGGTGTGTTGATTTCTTGGCACCCGCCTGAGGACGCAGCCGCCAGGCAACTCATTGACGGCTACGCCGTGACGTACGTATCCTTCGACGGCTCTTACCGCAGGACAGATTTTGTGGACCGAAGTCGTTCTGCCCACCAATTGCGGGCACTAGCCTCCGGCAGAGCCTACAATATTTCTGTCTTTTCAGTCAAACGCAACGTGAACAACAAGAATGATATCAGCAGGCCTGTCATGCTCACCACGCGCACTAGTGAGTAGTGTCCTCAGGGGGATTCGGTTGTGAGTATGGGCCCCCCCGACGCCCAGGGCGGCGTTTCCAGCCTGCGGGGCCTCTCCTCGCCGGCGCTCTGCCCGCAGCCACGTGCCTTCCCCGCGGAGCTGGCGGAGCACCTGGGGAGGTTTCCTGCCACCTCCAGCTTCCCGTGCCCCGGAGGTCTGCTCCGGTCTGATCCCAGCCTCCACCAGCCGTGGTGTGGCTGAAACAGGCAGTGCGGACCCTGAAGTCTGGGTTCAGAGGCACTCAGCACGGAGAACGGCTTTTCTCTGTGCTGCGGCCGCTGAGAGCAGGGTCTGAAGGAGCGATCGAACGCTCTGGGGCTGGTAGGGAAGCAGGCAGCGACAGCGGGGATGGCCCCTGGGTCCTGCTCAGCGGGCTGCTCCACGGGCTCAGTGTTGGGGTCTGGGTTCGGTCGCTCTGCAGGTGGGCAGATGGCCACCTGGTTGTCCCCCGGGGCACAGGGCAGTGGAGGCGTCTGCTCCGTGGGCAGAGGCAGCGTGTTGGGCATGGTGACAGCTCCATCGGGCACGGACAGCGGGTGTGCCGTGTCCTGTCCAGCCCGCTTTCTGGAACGGGCAGGTAATGCCGTGTCCTCTGTGACATGTGTAATCCCTGGCCCAGGGATGGTTGGAGTAGGAATCGGGGGGAGAACAAGGATGGAAGAGCTCGGACTTGGAAAAGCTGCTCTCTTGTGAGAAGGGACACCTGGGGGCTGGGGTCCTCCTGTGCCAGCTGGGCTGAGCCATGCGGGTGCTTCCGAGCAGCACCAGGCCTTGGGCGGCCTGGAGGTGGGAGCAGGCACCGAGGGCAGTCGGGCAGCTCCAGCAGCCTCCGTGAGAGTTTGGGGTGTGCCGGGGCACGCACGCAGCCCGGTCCTGGGGTCTTGTCTGTGCCGGTGTGTGCGTGGCTGGGGCAGCGGCTGGGCAGGCGGTGCCAGGCTCAGGGGGCTCTGTGCTTGCCGGGGATCTGTGCTCAGTGAGGAGCGACTGGTGCGAGGTTGAGGCCAGGGTGCTCCTGGCTGCCTGGTGCTGAGACAAGGAGCGTGGCAGGGAAGTGGCCCCAAGCTGCTTGGGGTGGCGCTGAGCTGCTTGGGCTGTGGCCGTGCTGGTGCCAAGCCCGTAGTGGCACGAGGAAGGCTGACGTGGATGGGCAGTGTGGGGCACAGGAGTCAGGGGGTGCAGGAAGGGACGGAGCCACTGCCGAGGCCAGCTGCTGACCGTGGCCTTCCCCGCTTCTCTGCTCGCTCCGGCCAGGACCGCGTCCGGTGGAAGGCTTTGAGATCACGAACGTGACGGCCAGCACCATCACGGTGCAATGGGCTCTCCACCGGCTCAAGCACTCCACTGTCAGTAGGGTGCGTGTCTCCATCCGCCAGCCTGGGGACCTGGAAGACCGCACGGTGGAGCTGAACAGCAGCGTGGCCAAGTACACCTTCCTGTGAGCGTGGCAGGCGGGCGGCGGGGCCGGCTGGCGCCCGTGAGCCCCCGCGCTCACCTCCTCCTGCCCGCCCTCCTCCTCTGCAGGGACCTGCAGCCAGGAGAGCGCTACATCGTCCATGTCACCACGCTGAGCGGCCTGGGGACAGAAGATCACCCCTCGGAGAGCCTGGCCACGGCCCCCTTCCACGTGTGGACGAGTGAGTGGGGCCGTGCAGTGCGGGCCGAGGGCTGGCAGGGGCGTTGCTGGGCTGGGGGCGAGCTCCCAAGAGGCTTGAGGTGACGCATAAGCAAGCTGCTACCAGAGACTCGGCGCTTATTTTCTCCCATCTCCCTCCTGCTCCAGGGCCTCTCCCCCCTCGAAACCTCACAGCCTCGCGCGTCACCCCCACCTCCGTGTCCGTGACGTGGGAGCAGCCGCCCGCGGGCGCCGTGGAGGGGTACATCATCAACGTCACCACCCTGCAGAGCGTCAAGAGCCGCTACGTGCCCAACGGCAAGCTCGCGTCCTACACCGTGCGGGACCTGTTGCCCGCGCAGCGCTACCGCCTCTCCGTGACGGCCGTGCAGAACACGGAGCAGGGGCAGGTGCACAGCGACCCCATCCACCTCTACGTCACCACCCGTGAGTGCCTGCCGGGGCGGGGGGGACACCGAGCTGCAGCGGTCCGTAGGAGCTCGCCGCTCCCACAGCGGGTGCCTCCCGCTGGTACCAGCCCTCCCTGTAGAAGGGAGGCGGCGGTGGCTTGCTCTGCAGCCTTTGGATGCAGAGTTACACCTCGGCAGTGCTTTGTAGGGGAAGGGAGCAGCACCTGCTGCCTGGGTGGCATCACCGGTCCCCAGACAGCCCTCGTGGCACCCAGCCCGATGCTCCGGTCACTGCGCTGACTCGCTGCCTGCCTCTCTCTAAGCCTAACCCTTTGTGGCCTGCAGTGCAGAGGGATGGGGTTCCGGAGAGGCGCTGGAGCCAGGCTGGACACCCCCGGGTCCTGCGCAACAGGCTGCCCCCAGCCTTCCTGCCCGAACTCCGCCTGCTCGCAGACCACGACACGGCTGAGGAGCCCTCCCCTGCCCCCAGGTAGGCACCAGCAGGGCTGAGCACAGCCCCTCGCCCGCCCCAGCCAGGTGAAGCCTCGCTCCGTCAGCTGGCGCAGCTCCTCCGCGCTGCCCAGTGTTTGTGCCCAGAGCCACCTGCGAGTCCTTCGGCCACGCTGCCTCCAGCCGCTGGGGACCCCACCGTGCCCCCCACCCTCACGGCTGTCCTTCCCCAGGTTCACTGAGCTGGTGGATGGCAGAGGGAGGATCAGCGCCAGGTTCGGCACTGTGCTGAGCAGATCCATCACCGTGAAGACACGTAAGTGCTCTGCTGCCTCTTTGGCCTCCTCCTGTCACCCAGTGCTATCTCCTATACCTCCCCCACTCCCCTGGGACAGGGCGACAATGGGGCAGGCTGCTGCGGGGCCGAGGGAGAGGGGAGGGCAGGACCCCGTTGTCTCTCCCTGGACTGACATCTCCCCAGCCCAGGGAGAGGGGTGGCCCACGGCGGGTTGGGGAACCCAGGGCTGGGTTGTTGGCAGTGGGAGGAGACGCAGGATGCAGCGTGGGCTGGGCTCCTGCCTTGCTCCTGAGGTCAGTGAGGAGGGCACCTGGGCCCCCTACTTGCTCAGGCCCAGCCTCCAGTTTGCCATAGCCAGGGTGCCACCAGGGAAGGGCTAAACTGCTGCTGCAAACCTGGCCAGCCCCCTGATGCCAGGCTGGGTCCCCTCTGCCTGCCGCTGCTGCAGAAGGGCTGCCCTGGGGTCTGGCCCGGGCTGGAAGTCACGTTGACCCTCTCGTTGCCCAGAGCCAGAGGCTCCCGTGAAGCTGGAGAACATCGAGGAGCCTGGCCGGGGCAGTCTGGCGCTGCAGCTGCACGAGGCACAGAGCAAGAGTGAGTCTGGGGCGGGCACGGCCAGCGGGAATCCGGCCCCACGGGCATCAGAGCGGGGCTGACAGCAGTGTGTGCTTTGCAGGCACTGGGCAGAACTGCTCTGCAAACCCCTGCAAGAACGGAGGCACCTGTGTGAGCGAGAGCGAGTCCTACCACTGCGACTGCAGCCCGGGCTTCAAGGGCAGGCACTGCGAGCTGGGTGAGTGCCGTGCTCCTGCTGCACACGCTGAGGTTGGCGGCTGTCCCAGCAGCAGGGTCCCACAGGGCACAGGTCACCGAGCACCCCCCGTCTGTATCCAGCTCCCGGGTTCTGGCTGAGCCTCCCCCAGCCGGGATTCTGCTGTGCTGTGGGGCTGGAGCTCTGCGGCTCCTGGCGGGTTGGCTCCAAGCGATGCTGAGCCTGGTCCTCTGGGGCCACAGCAGGGGAGCCAGGGGGGGCTTGGCCCCCAGGGCGCAGGCAGGCAGGGCTGGAGATGGGCTCGCTGGTAGCTCCCCTCTCCTGTTCCCCAAGCAGCCTGCAAGAAGGTGCCACACTCGTGCACGCGGCTGTACTCGGAAACCAAGTCATTCCCCGTGTGGGAAGGAGGCACCTGCCACTACCTGTGAGTACTGCCCGCGGGTTGTGCTCCCCCTTCCCCTCGCACCGAGAGCTGGGGCCGGCCCCACAGTGCGGCTCCGGGGAAGGGAGAGTGAGCACGGGGCTGCCCCGTGCCCTGGCCACCTGCTGCCGGGTGCCCAGCGCCAGCGAGGCAACCTCTGGATCAGGGCAGGGCGCGACACAGTGCCACCCCTGCCTGCCAGCCCAGCTCAGGGCCACCTCTGTTCCCAGAGGGGTTGAGGGACCGGGGGCCTCTGCTGTGCCCCCCCAGCCTGCCTGCAGCATGGCTGCAGCAGCCCAGCTGCTTGCCCAGGCAGGGCAGGCTCAGCCATGCTTGTATCTAGAAGACGGGGGAGCCCCCCCAGCACTTACAAACACAGCTCTGTCCCTGTTAATCCCTACAGCCCTCCCCTCTGCTGTGTGTGCAGGTACAAGAGAGTCTACAAGGTACACCAGGATGTCTGCTACAAGGAGAGCTGCGAGAGCACCGGTTCCAAGAAGCCAAGCAGCAGGTAGGGCCAGCAGAAGCATGCTCCTTTCCTTCTGCCTGGGGGCCTGGGACCTCTGGCTTACCCCAGCATGCTTGGACCAGGCTCGGCAGGGAAGGGGCAAGGAACAGCGCGCGAGGCCCAGGCGTGCTTCCCGGAGCTGCTCCTGAGGCTGCAGGGTTCGGGCGAGTGGGTCAAGGGCCAAGGTGCTGCAGGACTGATGGTGCTTTTGCTTCTTCTCTTCCAGAAAACAAAGCAACAGTCACACACTGAAGAAGCCATAAAGTAAGTGTCTGTTCCAGGCACAGGCTGAAGCCCCCCAGGGGGCAGGTCCCCTTCTCCCAGCCCAAGACAGGCATCCGGGACTGGAAGAGGCAGCTGCTGGGCTTTTGGGGGGGGCTCCACACACCAGCTCATTCTCCTCCTGCTCCTCCGCAGGGTTCAAAGCAGTAGGAGCTTCGTCTTTCCACACCTAAGGGCTTTTGAAACACCAGGAAGATCAGATCTGCTCGCTGGGTTGAACGCAGCAGGGGACCCTTCCTGCCTGGCGTCAGCCACTCCCTCTCCTCCAGCCCGTTAGGGACACGCAGCCAGATCAGCACCCGAGCGGCGTTCCCTTCTCTCTGCCGGACCAGCAGTGCCTTCACCCCGCCTTGCCTTGCTGCAGGTGCCCCTCTGCCCCACGGAGCCAATGCGGCGTGCTGCAGCAGCCAGCTGCCTGCCCCCAGGGGCCTGGCCCCCCTCGGCCCCCACAGCCCTGAGCTCCCGGCTCTGCGAGCCCAGTTCCCTTCCACCAGCATCTGCACCAACCTCTTTTCCTAACCCAAGGTTACCCGTTACTTATAACCCCAAATAAACCCGTTTAATGCAGACCAGAAGCCCTTAGCTATCAGCCGAAACCTGGCCCGCAGCCGGGTGGGGAGGCCTTCCCCACGTACATTCCCTAGGAGTTAGAAATTGTGAGCCACTGCCCTGAGCAGCGAGGCGAGAGCCGGCAGTGGAGGCACGTCCCCGTACTGTAGCTGGGGGAGAGGGGAGAATTAAGGCAGCTTCCCCTGCCTTCATTTTTTTTTGTTTTGCTTTGTAAACGAGCCACGGTTTTAACCAAATTCCCAGCTCAGAAAGTCGTAGAGCACCTAGAAGTTACTGAAAGGTGACCTGTAGAGCAAAGATGGTCAGCCAGGGTGTGCCACCACGCTCGTTCTGGTGCTACGCAGCGCAGGGCACAGCATCAGCTTGGCTGTCCCCCTGCGCCGCCGGCGGTCCCCGCATCGCCCTGCGGTGCCGATGCCACCACGGTGCCGTTAGTGGCCCTGCCGTGGCCGCCCTACTGACTGCCGCGGAGCAGGCAAGGAGAAGTTTAGCTTAGAAATGTTCCTAGTTTTTTTTTTGTTTGTATGACAACGCTAGTTAAACATAGATTTGTGTATTAACATACACAGTGTATATTATAAATTAATACATACCAGAGATATATCGTAGTTATGGTATAGAGTGTTATTTCCCGAGCAGCAGGGGGGTGTCCCGGTGGGGCAGCCCCCCGGTGAGCATCAAAGGCACCTCTGTTGTTCGACCACGCGTAGCCTTGCGGGTGTTCCCACTGCAGAACCAGCCCAGGAGCTGCAGCGCTGCCGGCAGCCTCCTCTCCCTCCTGCGCCCTGCGTAAGCGCAGCTGCCACTGCCTGCGGCAGCAGCCCAGTGCTGGACAATGCCGTGTGAGGCCACGAGCAGGGGGACAGGGTGAGGCTTCCCCCAGCGCTGGGGATGGCCCCCAGAGACTCAGATTTGCAGAGAGAGCGCGCAACCTACTTTTTGCTAAGGCTGCCTGATCCTGCTCTCTGGATCTGTGCTCTTGGGATGTGGCAGGGTGTGTGCAGGAGTCCTGGACATCCCTGGTGTGGGAGGAAAAGCTGCCCCTTAGCCGCAAGTGCGAACACCAGAGCAGTCTGTGCCATCCCTAAGGGTGTGGAGCCAGAGCCTCCTCTGCACTCTGGGGCTATGGTCAGAATGTTTGCTCCCCTGCCATGGGCTGAGAAGGGGGGGGAGGAGGATCCTCCCTGCAGTGATGCGAAGTGCAGCCTCCCCCCATCCAGCACAGTATGTAACACAGCCAAAAGGATTTAACCTTGTCTTTGAAATAAATTAGTTATTTTGGTTTTGTTTTGTTTGTTTTGTTTTTAATAAAAATGCTTGATAGAAACTGGATGTTTTCTAAAGCACCTGGTCAATGAGGAGGAAAAAGGGTCAGTGCTGTGTTGTGCTGTATGGGATTTACTGCACGCAGAGCCTTGCAGGATCCCGCAGCTGCTGTGGCTCATACCTGTGCTCCAGGTGGTAGGGCTGGGAGGCCTGGGGGACACCACGGAGCCTCCCATCCTCACTGTCAGACTCTTCTACTGCTGTCATCCAAGCCCTGATCTCCCTCTATATACAGTGTATCCCTGTCCTCTTCCTCTTCTTCTTCCTCCTCTTCCTTCTCCTCCTCTTCCTCCTCTCGAGCCAGCAGCTTCTTGAAGACCTCGTACTCCTCCGGGGTGGCACGGGCCAGGTTGGCCAGGAAGTCTTTTTCAGGGAGACGAAGGACCTCCTTCAGTTTGGGGTTATTGGTTTGGGTCTGGCCCTTGAGAGGCGTCTGGTAGAGCCCCCTTCGCTCCAGGAAGATGTGCCGGTTCCTCAGCTCAGCGAAGGGCGTTTGGAGAAGACGGGCCTTGACCATCTCCTTCTGGCGGATCCCCATCCTGAAGTACGCGTACTGCGTGCAGGACGCGGGGCTTCAGCACACGGCCCCAGTGCCGTGCGGTAGCCGTGCGGTAGCCGTGCCGTGCTGGCAGCCCCCACCCTGACCCCCTCACCTGGAAGTGGTAATGGAGGCTGCCGGGCTCCTCCAGCAGCACCCCGGGGCAGCTCTGCAGGACCTCCGTCAGCTGCTCGGCCGTGAAGAGGCACTTCTCCCGCAGCACCCGCACCACCGCCTCCATCCTCCGCCGGGGCAAGGTGAAGACCTGGGGGCAGCGCCCGGCCACCCGCTGCAGATGCCCTGCGGGCACCGGGGTGAGCGGGCACCGGGCCGAGCCCGCAGCGCGGCGAGCCCCCCGCCCTCCCGGCCCCGGGCCCTACCTCCGCCGAGCCCCAGGCGCCTCAGGTACTGGGCGCGCTCCTTCAGCTGCGCCTCGGCCGCCCGCAGCAGCTCCGGGCTCCGCTCCAGCAGGCCCAGCGCGGCCTCGGCGCTCAGCCCCAGCAGCAGCAGCTGCTCCGCCGCCGCCGCCGCCCGCTGCGGGCCGAGCCGGGGCTGCAGCTCGCGGAGCCGCCGGGCCTGCGCCTGGCTGAAGCCCATGGCCAGCAGCGC
>NC_048901.1:11569065-11691749 GCF_011077185.1 Oxyura jamaicensis
AGTGTGCCTGTCCAAGCCATGGGCTGCCAGCTTCTCCAGGAGAATGCCGTGTCAAAAGCCTTGGTGAAGTCGAGGCAGACTGTTAACAGGCTTTCCCTCATCCACCAGCTGGGTCACCCGGCCATAGAAGGAGGTGAGGTTGGTCGGGCAGGACTTGCCTTTCATGAACCCATGCTGACTGGGCCTGATCCCCTGGTGGTCCTGCATACATTATGTGATTGCATTCAAGGTGACCTGTTCCATCACCTCTCTTGGCACCGAGGTCAGGCTGACAGGCCTGTAGTTCCCTGGGTCCTCCTTACAACCCTTCTTATACATGGGCATCACATTAGCAAGTCTCCAGTCAGCCAGGACCTCTCCGGGTGACCAGGACCACCGAGAGATGATGGAAAGCAGCCCAACAATCCGCTAGCTCCCTCAGCACCCTCAGGTGGATCCCATCTGGCCCCATGGACTTGTGACAGTCCAAGTGGAGCAAACTCCAAACACCACCCAGATGGCAATCAACCAACAAAACTAAGGTGTTTATTTGTTCATTATTCAGAAAGTGGAACTACATATAAAAAGTAAAAACAGCCAATAAAAATATATTCTGAGTTATAAACAATTAAAAGAAGCAACATCTTTCTCTTACTGCTTTAAAGCCCAGCTGATGTACAAACATAACCCCATTTATTAACTAGAAGCTTTTCTTGCCTCAGCACTCCCCTCACAGCACCAGTAACATCCCCAGGGCAAGCACTGTTACTTCTGCCTGTTAGCAGCTCTGTACCACTGCAGAAATGCTCCTTTCCAACAGCCCCAGCACTGCCTGGGCTTGACATCGAATTCCCCACTGACTGTGCAAGATCCTTTCAGGACGTCTCTGTTCCATCAGAGTGCTGACAGCTCCTCAGTGAGGCAAAAAGCAAAAACAAGGCCACATCTTGGACTGTGGTGTATGTCAAAAGTCAGTGTAACAGGCGATCAGAACTCACTGCTGTGTAATTTGCCAATGTGAATACAAGTATTTGCAGCAAGCGTGCTTTGTGTGCATCCAACCGCTTCTGGAGAAGAACAGAAGGGACTGGGGTAAGATCAACAGCTCCTGCCTTCCGCAGTCTGGACAAGAAAAATCATCTTGATGTCAAAGACTGCCCCATCAGACTACAGAAGGTAGTTCATATCACAAGCCTCTCTCATAGCAAATCCCAGCTATTGCTCTGAGGATTTCTCAAGAAGTTCAGTTTTTATGTGAGGGATCATCTTTCTACAAGAGAGAAGTGCTTAAAATTAATTCCCATTGCCTCCTGAGTGACAGCATACGTACTGCAGTAAGGGAGCTATCGTTCCACAGGCAGGGGCTTCTGCAGGGGGAGACTGCAGCGATGCCCCAGACCCGAGCCATGGCACTCCGCAGCCGCTGCTCCTTCCCAGGGGGGATCTGCACGTACACAGTTGGAAGCATTCAAGCGCGGCTCACACTCCAAGCAAGGAGCTGGAAGTCTGTCTCCTTGCACGCACTCACCAGAACCATTTCTCAGTTGACTGCTTTCTAGAGAGAAAGATGAACAGTGAAGAACGAACCACGGGTTGCACTGGTTAACAGGCCTAAGTTCAAAGTAAGCTTTGGATATTTGATGAATTTGGATATAAGATGGTCTTCTAGTAAGAAGTATCTTACTAACCACAGCCAAGCCTTTTCCTATAAATCCTCCCTGCCTGTTCAGTAGGCCCCTGGTGAGGGAAAAAGCCTTCAAAACAACATCTTACCTGCCTCAGCAGAGAGGTATACCTCTTCCCAGGTATAATTACCCAGGTTGACAGGCTGCTTCAGCCAAGGATCCTCTACCAACACGGCTAGAGTCATGCGCTGCTCTGGAACAGGATGCAAAAGCCCAGCGATCAGATCCATGAGATCTGGGGAGAGGCAGCAGCGAGACAAACAGTTCAGTCAATATTTTAGGTATGCTGAGAATGCAATATGATTTGTATTCAAAGAATGCAGATCTTAACTACAAATCCTCCCTGTTAATCCCCTGTACTATCCTGCTGTCTCAGTTTTATTCACAACTACTTACATGAGCTCAGCTCTGAGAATGATCTGGGATTTCCAGGTTGTGCAAACAAGAGAGGAGTTATGACACTGAGGAGGACAGACGTAGAGACACATGCTACAGAGCCAACCCTGTTTCCAAGCCCAGTCTTGTCCTGCAGCCATCCCAGGTCTCATCTGTGATTAAAGGTGCACTCAGGGTTCAGGAAAAGCTTCAAGAATTTACCCTTCAATTGCATCACTGCTGAAGCCTTATAACCAGTGCTCCTAGGACCACAGAGAACTTGAAGACTGCCAGTAGACTGACGTGCAACTGGTTTTCTACAGCTCCAAATGAAAGCAAAGCCCATGTATTTTTCCTGTGAGGTCAAGCCATACAATTCTTTCAGAAATTATAAATTAACAGATTATCAAACATCCCAAAAGCAACATGTTATCGGTTGGTGATTAGTTCAACTGAGGTAAAACCTGCATTAGAATTGCACGAGTGCCATTAACGATCTTAAACTTATCTACTAAAGCCAACCCATCAGGCCTTGTTCCAGTTTTCTCAGGTATAAACCTCACTGAAGTCTGACAGGCCGATAGCTTGAATCATCATCTTAAGTGGGAGGACTGGAATTTGAAACTAATAAAACGTACAGTAGATAGCTGCAACATAGGCATAAAGAACTGCAGAACTGATCAGAAAAGGATACCTCTGCTTCAGTGAACAGCTTCTTAAATCATTATAGAGAACATTTGGAACTATTTTTCCAGTTTTTCCCTTCTTCCTGGGGAATAAGTACTGCTCATACTTTCCTAAGAGATCTGCTCATTCAGAAAAGCAAGTTGGAAAAAATTACCTTTTGACACAAGCCGAGGAGGGTTCAGGACAGCTGCCATGGCCTCCTCCAGCTCACAGAAGGGATTCTCTCCAAATATTAGGGTATAAAGGGTGACACCAAGTGACCACATCTCCAACTCAGGGCCGTGATACCTGTGCAGAGATACACAAGCTTGCATAAACTCAGACTGCAAATACATAATTGTATGCTAAGGAAGGTAAGGGAAAAAAAAGCTGGTTGATAGCCCTCATTTCCTATTTTGATCTTAACAGAGGAGGTTTGTGAGAATTCTCACGTTTTTGAGAAATCTGTACTGTTCTTCTATGAACAGGAGAAGATTTTTCTTTCTGTGAAAGAAAAATAACTAAAGAACAGCCAACCAATTTCAGTTGATGAATATGTATAATATGCACTGAGACTTCTTACACAAGTAAGCTGGTGAGAATAGAACTTAAGTCTCCTCCTTCTTTACCATAAGCCCAAACTATCAATTAAATCTTTAAACAGAAAATTGGATACTTAATTGGAATCCCATTTGCCCCCTCCAATCCATTTCAAAGCCCAAAGATATTCTGAAATAAATGTTAGTTATCTAGATTCCAACTGAGAAGAAGGAACAGTGTCTCCTCAAAGCAACAGGCTGAATTCCCAGGGCAATGTGGCTCCATCTCCCACCTAGTTCCCAGCAGGAATTTCCTTCCCTCCTTGCATGGCTTTCTGCCACTCATTAAGGGGGGCTGCCTGAAGGATGCATTAAAAAAGCTGTGTAAAACAAGAGCAAGGTAATGTACTCGCAGGTACAGTTCATGTTTACCTCCCTGGGATTGCTTCCCTCCGGGAGTGGGAGTGAGACTGTCAGCCCACAGGTAAAGAGCATTCACAGAAGGAGACAGCAGGGAAAAGACAGCTAGGGTTTGGGCAGCACATCCAAGACAGCAGCAAGACAAGCTGTAAGGGAAGGATCCTCAAGGCCAGAGGGGCACAAAAATGAAGGGGGAGATGAACCATGATCAAACTGCAAAAGTTGATACACAGAAGTAGAAAGAGGGGAACAGAAGAGATGAAAGTGAGGGAAGCACAAAAAAGGCAGACATGGCAAGGGACAGATGCTATACACAAATGTTTGCTTATAAAGCCTCTCTAAAAGAGCAATTTTTAATAGACAGGTAGGAAGAGGCTAGCAAGTTGATGTATGTATTATGAGAGACTAAGGAAAAAGGACACATTCAAGTCACAACACAGCGCATTCAGACATGTATACCAGGCTGGAGATGACAGCTGTAGGCTTGGTCTTGAACTGATCTCTGCAGCAGGACAGACATCAGTATAAGGGCTTGCAAACGCATCTGACCAGAATAAGAAAGCCTGTCAACGGGGTTAGTCAGAAACAGCTTTGTATGTATTGAAGCCTTTGAAAGTAATTTCCGTCACTGCAGTGCCCTAAATCTCACGTCAGCTTTCTGTGGTTAGATACTGCAGCAGTGCATCAATGGCAGAGCAGCTGGCACGCACATTTTCTGGTGTGATGGACACAAAAGTGGTTTTGCATAGGGTGACATACGCTTGGCCGGAGAGCACTTCTGGTGAGCAGTATTCAATTGTCCCACAGAAGGTGTAAAACAGCTTGCCGGGTTCCAGGTAGGCAGCCGAACCAAAGTCCACTAATTTAACTGTGAAATCTTCAGCGATGACAATGTTTTCATCCTTGATATCTCTGTGAAGGATGTTTCTACAGTGGAGATACCCAACAGCTGACACAATCTGAAAGAGGAGGGGAGAACAAGGTTCAAAGATGTCCTGGACAATGCACATGGCACCGGGGTGTTACAATAGCCACAATGGAAGTTGCTTTGACAGTGTATTAACAAGATGCAGATTCCACTTTTGGTAACTGCACACAAATTCAGGAATGCCTGTCCGCATTGCTGCAGCGGGTATTACAATACTCTTGACAGAGAGAATTAGAAAAGCAATTGCTTGCTTTCCTCTCACAAATGTACAGGAAGATGGCGTGGTGTGCTTTGGTTAGAAACATCAGCGCTTATCGCTACAATCCTGCAGGTTATTTTATTTTTATCCCAGCTTCATCTGGATGGCCCTTTGATTCCTCCGAAAGGATATTGTATTACTGCGTGCCTCCAGTGCTGCAGGATGACAAAGCACTTAAGAGTGAAGTTTGGTATAAATAATATAGTCACTCCATTTTTCTTGCTGCACGATTCATGCTACAGTGCTATAATTAAGAACAGCATCAGAATTATATCACCTTGGAGACAGTCGTGATCCCTACCACAATATATCTGAACAAGAAAAGCAGATAGTTAAGGGAGAAAAGCGTCTATTTATAACACAAAGCTCCCTCTGCAGAGAAATTCTGTACAGGGCTGAAGTAACAAAGCATCCCCATAAACTCAAGGGTGGCTTAGGGAAGAGGCTTATCGGCCCTTTACACCCATTGCCAATCTAAAACAAGCACTGATCTAAGTGAGAGCATGGCTTTTAGTGAGGCTTGGGGCAACTTCTGGGCACCTTCCTCGCCCCCCGGAGGAGCAGCTGCCACACGAATGGGCTCGTATGCTGCAACAACCACAGTCAAGAGGTGAGCACTCTCTGCAGGAAACCCTAATAGGAAGTGAGGCTCTGTAAACATTGCTTTGTGACACATTTCTACCTAAACCTTGAAAAGGTTTCTGTGGGTAGCATTTCTGCTAGCGAGACATCAGCCCTGCAGAATCAGGTAGAAAAGCTCTGCCAGCAGTGAGTACAACGGGGGGAATATAGCCATGCCTACAGATTAGCCAGTCCTTCCGAGTGAAATAGGATCCCAGATCTTATACTAACCACATTTTACCAGCATGTAGCAATTGCATGTTCCCAGCTCTCACCTGCCTGAATAGGTAGCTTGCTAATGGCTCGTCCAAATCAGGCTGATTATCAATGAATGTAAAGAGATCCAGACCAGATCCATGCTTCTCCATCACCAGCTGGAAGAAGTGTTCATTTTCCAGCACATCCAGCACCTATAAGCAACAGACTGTTTTTTTATCCATGTGCTTCATCTGCAAACTCCCTTTATTATTATTATTTATTTGAATTAAACAAACACTACTTTCCCCTTGGAGGTTTAATCAAAGTACACTATAACCTTTGAAGTCTTCGCTGAGTACAAATGCTTCTTGAAAAGAGAGCAGAACTAAAAATCTAGAGGAATTCTCTTCCAGAAAAACAAATAAACAAACAAAAACAGGAATTAAGATGTATCCAAATTATTTACCAAACTAGTACACGTTCAGTTGTGATGTTGTGTGTTCCAAGATATGCATCCAGAAATAATGTACAGACTTTCTTTCTACTAGATGCACACCTTTGGATCTGTGCTTACATCAATTGTTTGTGGCACAAGTGTGTAACAGCAAGTGACAAACCCTCCCAAATAAAGCATGATTGTTCTTTCCTGAAAGGTATCTTTATCAGGCAGCACTTCCTCACTCCTGAAGAAGAGGCACAAGGCTCTAAGCATTCAAAGTAGACATGTGATCCAGTTCAAACTGCATTTACTCTGAGTTACTGTACCTTAATGATACCGGGGTGCTGCAGCTTCAACAGGATTGAGATTTCTTGAGTGACTCTCCCCATGTCAGGATCATCTACCCAGCAGTCTTCAAGCACCCTCTCCTTCCAGATGAACTTCACAACAACCTAAGCAGACAACAGCATTTCAGCATTGCCTACAAGAGCAGGGCTTTAAGCATTTGGCAAGTCAGCTTACAAGAAAAACGCTCGTGAATCATATAACTCAAAGGACAGAAGTAATCCGATATGCATTGCTTTGCTTATAACATCCACAAACACCTTTAAACTAATTTACCAAATGATCCACAGAAATTGAAGGTATTTATCATTCTTTTTCCTTTTACTACTAATAAAAATCAAATTCCAAAGGCTTTTTAAAACTGAATTCCAACGGCTCTGATGGGCCAGTTTTCTTATCAGCTTAATTACAGCAGCGGTGAGCTCTGCCACAGAGATACAGTGGAAGAAAAGCACTTCACATCTACACAGAGAAACGCTTCAATTTGCCTCTCAACACCCAAAATACTTCAGGTAAAGAGGGTCCCATAACCTCAACATTCCACAGTGAAGTAACCACATCCTTGAGTTGTGGCACGATAAACTTTGGAGCATGCCATTCACTTTAGCAATGTTAGATGAAGGTCTGTAGTTTATTAATCCTAAAGTATACTTCTTTCAACAGGTTAAAATAGCTACATAGTCAGTTTCGTTCTGTGCCTGCTGCCTTAGGTAACAGTTTACACCTTATATCAATGCTAACATGTTGCTGTCCTGTTTCCATAAGGTTAGTGATCTCAGATTCACATCAAAAAGGAAGGAAAACCCCGACCTATCAAAGAGCACCTTTTAATGGTATAGCATTGACTTTATATGGACACTCAAGCCTTTCAGTTTTGATCCTAGAATATTTATTACAATGATATGTTAAAGAAATATTTAACCTCCTGGTGATCCTTCTTGTCCCTGGCAGTCCAGACAAAACCAAAAGATCCTTTGCCTATAAGATTGAGAGTGTCATATTTTGTTGCATATTCCCCCACACACGCCCTCAATCTTTCAAGCTCTTCAGCTCTTCGGGAATTCTCAAAGAGCGAAGTTGATCTGATGGCCTGAGTACAGATTAAAAAAAAAAAAAAAAGAGGTTAGCAAGAAAATGAAAGGTAAAGAAAATACTGAAAAGAAACTACACTTCTACAAAATCAGCTAAAAGGAGCATTTTTGTTTTTAATAGCAAGAACTGTATGTTGATGTAACCATCATCCTCTCAGCAGCTGTTGCTACTGCTTAATTCAGTGAAAGGTAAAGAAAACAAAAGAATATGCACTGGAGAAACTTGTACAAAAATCTCTGTGCACTTTACGTTTCAATGAGCATTCAGCTCCTCGGAGCTGCACAGAGTTAGGATCTATCAGTGCTATACATATGATGTCTAAATAAAACAATCATAAAATCCAGCTACGTACAGACTTCATGAATGCACATATTTATTCCAGGGTTCTATAATTACCGATGACAATTGAACAAGGATACTGTTTTCTGCTACGGCCCTGGTCAAAGTACTGTCAGCTTTACATCCCACTACTACTAAAAAGCAGGCCTGAGCAGTTGTGCTTTCAGGATATACAGCACTGATGCATGCCTACTGTTCAGCTCCGTGGGTGTTAGCTTTCTGTACACCACGCAGCTTGCAACGTCTCCAGAGGGAGCTAAACAAAATGCAGTTTCCTTTTGCTGACATAAGTCAGTAAATGAAAGCTTCCAGCTTAGTGTTTCCTTTCCTAATAATGCTATGTCACTGATGCCAGTGTGACTACAGTCACTTAAAGAATAACTTTACCACACTGGTATAAGCTTCCACTGTAGATATACTCAAACCAGCCTACGAACAAATTTAAAATCAGGTGCTTTTACTACTCACTACTAACTTGAATAGTAAACCTGGGAAAGCTAATTACACTAAGCCAAGCACACGCTACCAGAAATGTTACAATAGCCATTTGCTGTTTTTAGAGCAATGAAATACTTCTTTAGGTATAGAAATAGGAAAATCAGGAAACAGCAATACGCCCTGCCCCGGCCTCATGGCGTGTTCTAAGGGGAAAAACTTCTCAGCTTTAGCTTCAGCTCAACATTATATAAGAGTGGAGTTTCTTACTTCTCCAAGGCTGTGCGTTGAAAGATCTGCAATGGACTGGGTAGAGCTTGCTAGGCTGGAGAGCAAAAGCTGAGTCTTTGCTACTGCTTCTTTCTGGCTCTGTAGAAGGTCTTTCACCACCCAGACACAGAAAAGTATGGCAGGGTCCTGCAGTTCTACACGTTTTACTTCAAAGAGTATACCTGTGGAAACAGGTGAGGAAGTTAAAATGGTGGAATCAGTGTCTAATGAAACCACAGTTAGCTTAGGATGAAATCCCAAGTTCTTGAAGTGAATTCCTGCAGTTTCTTCATTACTTCTTGGGGGAACACCTACATTGGAAAGATTCATCTGAGGGTGGCTGACAAAAGCACAGCTCTTCTAAAGATATCTGGAGGTTACTGCCAGTGTTGCATCTCCGCTCTTGGCAGAAATTTCAGTCAATGTACAACTGGGACTGTTAATTTCACATTATTATTCAAAATGACATAAAACCTGGGGTTTTATACAAGTAGCTACAAAGTCCAGCTTGAAGGAGTGAATGAAACATCTCGTTTTACTATTTAAATGTAAGTTTTGCAATGGAGGTTGGATTTGGTGTTCAGGAACAGTTATCAGTTTCAAATCTTCTAACTGTGTTTTAAGAATATTTCTGACTATTCAATTAATTTCTTAGTAACTTTACATTTTTACCACCTCCTATTCCAATGCCCTTTGCACAGAATTAAATTCTGGTTTTCTTTCTAGATGCTAGAGCTCCCTTCCTTCCTTCTCCACTGTGAGCTTCTAACCCAGGACTACCTGCCTTCTGCAAAAACATGGGTGAAGAACAGCGCCCCAGTAAGAGTTTTGGGAAGGGGGGAAATAGGTTCAACTTACTTAACTGTGAACCATCTCTGTGACAGCAATTCCCAGTGTAGCTGCCTTCCAGAATCTCTGCATTCAAAGGAGGTGCTGGATTCAGTCTTCCTTCTTGTTTCACAGGGGTAGATGTTAGTTTTATCTCTGTATTTTCCTGCCCATGCAATGGACAGTCTTCTTCAGGATTTCCTTCATCTTTCAGTGGGTTTCTGCTGACGTTATCCCCCACAGTCTCCACAAAAGTTTCAGACTTATCAAGAAATACTTTGGAGAATCCTTCAGAGTTTTCCAAATGCTGTAGGTAGGCCAGCCCCCCAGAACCACCTTCTATGACAACACCATTCAATAGCTGTTTTTCTTGCCCAGTTGAAAAAGCACCGTTCTGAGTTAGCATATTGCCTACAGCTGAGCCCAGTGCATTAGAGGAAGACGCTCCAGGATCTGTAGTAGCACCTAAACAATTGGCTGAGTTTCCCTTGATGCCAATATTCAGATCCAGCTCCTCAAGACCAGAGCGAATACAGCTCAGCTCAGTGTCTGATTCTTTAACATCTTCGTGTTTTGTGGCAACTCCCAAAGCAGAAGCAGTGCAACCCATTTTATTTCCTGAGTGAACATCATGGATACCATTTCTTCCATTTGCAAAGGAAAATGGTGAAGCATCATTTAGCAGACAGCTTTCAATGACAGTGTGATTAACATTGCAAAGTTTTGCATCACCTATCAAGCTTGTTTTTGACAACTGTCCTCTAACCCCATGGCTTTGAAAGTCTGGTGTTGTCCCAGACCACGGCTCATTTATTTTTGGTGTTCTGGATGAGTTACAAGCAAAACCGGAAGGCTTGTCCACGCCATGGGATGCACTATCTAGCTCGTCTTCTGCGCTATAAGAAACAGTAGACGAGCTGACATTTGCTGAGGAAGACTGTCCCTGAGCATCGGTGGAGTGCTGATCCTCCAGCATTGCATATGGTAACCTAGAGACCTGCTGACAACTTAATTCCTTTAGGTCCTGATGACGAACTTGTGATGGACTAGGCAAAATACTACTCTCACAAGCATTTCCAGTCTCAGAGGCACCAGGTGCTGCACTGTGGCTGCTTCTTACTGGAGTCTTTGTGTTCTGACCTGAATCCAACTGTTCTGAAGCAGATGACGTGGGAGAGATCCTTGAATGGCATATTTTCTGAGAATTATACAATCCTGCTTTTTCCCCCACTCCGCATTGTTCCACTGCTCTGATTCTGTCAGGCCAGGTCTCAGCAGAAGGCTCTTCACAGCGGGCTGACGGACCGTCAGTGCCAATGCTGTCTTCACTGCAAGGATCCAAAGCTATTAGTGATATCCTGATGACAAAAGAATGAGAAAAGTCACCTGTGTCCTACTCACTCTCCTGTTACTATGTTCGTTATTTAAAACACGCCCCAATCATTTTATTATTTTAATTTAAAAGAAAAAGGCAGCAGAGTCTTGATATTGCATCCACAATCATAACAAATTCCATCTTCACCAGAGAGCAGGTGCACTTCAATGGCAGTCTTTCTTTAAGGATTATTTCCTTTTCTAGCTATATTTCTTAGACCATTTACCACAACAAAAAGCCAATACACATGGCAGTACACGTCCAGCCCTGAGAACAGAAGACCCCTGTTGTGCTTCCAGCTACCGTTTTAACTACAGTTCATCGAAGCCCACAACACAAAGTATTTTATGAACATTTCTATCAGTAAAAATGCAGAATAGAAAAACAGTCTGTGTAGTAAAGCAGCTACAATCCAAGTATGATATATATATATCATGATATAAAGGAGAAAACAGACTACGAGTCTGTTTAGAAAATGACAAGAACTGTGCTGTAAGAGTCCGTACATTAAAAAAGGCAGCAAATGTTTTCTGAGAATTGGAATCGTTAGTGTGGAATGTTTAAAATTTTACTTAAGCTAAAATGTGTGCGTCATATAGGCTCTTGTGCAGAATTTCTGATTTTGTTACAGAAAAAAACAACCAACCAACCAAACAAAAAACAACTAGAAAGATGCAGGACTCTACTAACAGAATACGCTGTCTTAATGACAGTCACACTGACCTCCATTCCACATAACCTGGCTTCAGGGCAACACCAGTGAGTGGATCCCAAGGAAGGAAATAAACATTCACCGTTTCTTATCTATTAAGACAGGGCCTAATTAACTTCCCCAGCCTGGGTGAAACATTTGGTACCCATTAGAGATGAAACACTCGTAACTTTAAGTTGTACGGATCACAACAAAAATCTAAGGTAGGCAAAGCTCAATCAGTCCTGCAAATAGCACTCAGATTTTAAAGAGAGACGGGTGCAGAAGGCTCTTGTTACACCTTGCACAAATAAAACCCCTTTTCCTTGTGATTGCCACCATAGGATTTCATTTTTCAAAGTGAGGTCGTGGTTCATAGAATGCCTACCTATCAGAGGGCACGGATGCCACTTCAGGAGATGAGGGAGTAGATGAGAAACTGCTCCCATTCTTTTGCTTAGTCTCACCATGAAGTAATCTTTCTTCTTTGTGTCCTCTTTCTAATTGCTTCTTTTCATCTCTTGACAGAGGGCTGCCTAAAGATGCAGCCACAAAGCTGCTGCCTGTACCAAACAAAAAATAAGACCATACCAATTTAACCATTTATGTTTATGCTTTAGTGTCCATAGTGATTAAAAATAACCTTGGAACTGCACTGGTCTGTCTTGTATGAGTATGAAAGATTTGATTAAGACAAAGTGGTCCAAATATGAGCACTCTACATTGGCCTGAAAAGTTCAGTGCAGGAATCTAAATGTTTCAGGGCTGCTAAAATTTCCTCTCCTGTCAAAGCTTTTGGACGGGTATTAACCTTCTGGATTAGCTACTTGGCTTGAAATTCAGAGACCTAAGAAGGCAAATGACTGTACAGAGGCTGGAAATAAAGCTTTCATACAAACTGCAGCAGGAGAGGGGAAAAAAAAGCCCCAAATACACATATGCTCCCCACCCCAAGCACTTAAAATGGAAAGTTTTATAACTCACTGAAATTGCAGGATGAAAAAGAAATAGTATATAGCCCAAACATGGTTAAGACAAAGAGTAAGAAAAGAACTTCCCGAGCGAGTGAGCGACAGAAGATCAAAAGGGAAGAACACGAACTTGCAAGATGAATCAGGTATTGACGCTGCAAAAGAAGGTCAACAACTGAACAAATCTCGGTTAGATTCTAGAACAATCACTGCATTTAGTAAAGGCTGAGTGCAAAAATTGTTTCCTCACCAAAGAACGGAATTACTTCTAGATTAGAGGCACCACTCCACAAAAAAATTACTTAAGGAATTGCACAGTCTACTAACTCTCCTTTGTTCCAGTAGCAGCTGTGCATTGGTTCTGAGGCAGCTGTGCATTTCTAAGCAAAGAAAAATAAAAATGGAAACAGGAAAATGTTTTTCTGTCTCCTGTGATTTTTTAACAGACGTCTTGTGATGCAGATGAAAGTATGCACTTGCTCGTGTCCTCTGCTTTGGGCAGAGTTAGCTGGAAGACCAGATTTGGAGACATGGTCAACAACACAGCAACGTAACACTGAATATTAGCCAGCAACATGAGCCTATACATAAGATTGTCAGAATTTTTCTTTAAAATATTAGTCCTAAGTATCCGCACATCTATCGCGATGTTGTCACAAAAGCTAAATTTTACAGATCTCAAGATATTTGAAGATCCTAGCAAGGAAGAAAGGGAAAGAGAAGCGTTCAGTATGTACAAAGCGTTCTCTATTAACAGTGTAATTTCTGACTTGGATACTCAGTTTCATCTTCTTAGCAACAGAGAGGAGCACAACCTTACAGGAACAATTCTGTTCACCTTAGGTTACAGTGGAAATCCTGTTTAAAAACTGTGTAGCGGTACATGGCTTTTGCAAGGCACATTCCCATTTCTGTAGGAAAATCTCTTCTATTTGTTTTACCTTTGTTAGAGCAGCTAGAGCCAGCTGTACGGCAGGCAGTAACATCTTCAAAGAGGCATTCACTCTCTGTCCCCATAGAGTCGTCAAGAGGAGGTAATGGCAAGGAACAGTCATTGCTTCTTTCCATGTTGTTATAGAAACCAGGGATCAGGAACGTTATGTTCTAAAACACAGAATGAAACCTGCTAAGCTGACTCCGACAGACTGGGGGCAAACGCTAACAGTGATAGCGGCCCTGACTCTCATGGACAGCTGGGCAAAACCAGCCCACATCACTGGTGAAGAACATACAAGCGTGCAGATTGCTTTGGCCTACTTGAAATCCACGCCAGCTCCTCAGCACTACAAAATAGCTAGAGCAAGAGAATTTGTGTGTCATCCCACAAACCACTTGCTCAACACATTAACGCAGTGTTGTGATAGACAGAAACACATACAAACGACTTTACAACTGCAATGGATACGCTGCCAGACACAGCAGTCATGGGGGGGGATTAATATCACTGCCTTACCTTTCCCAACAGTTCTTTCTTCTCATAGCCAAACAGTGTTAAAGCAAAACTGTCCTGGATGCAATGAATGGTTCCATCCGACTGTACAGTAATAAGGCCACTGATGGTGGATAACACTTCAACTGTAGCAGAGTAATGGTAGTCTATGAAGGAGTCTTCTTTTTCTGCAGGTAGAACACTGCTGTTCTGCACTGCTGTTTGGTCCTCCTCCAGAAGGCTAACTTGCAGCTTTAAACTGAGAGGAAACGTGTTACCCTCTCTGGATCGACCGACAGCTCTCTGGATCCTGAGGTTCTAAATTAAAGCAAAACAAAACAAAACCACAGAAAATCCCTAATAAAATGTTTGGGGTTTATTTCAGTATTTACATAAAACAACATAGCAAAGTTCACAGGAAAAAGGAGCAGGAAAAGAAAAACAAACTAATCCTGTGGATATCAAAATGAACAAAGTCTGTTTTTCTAAGGTTTCAGAACCCAAAGTTGAACTGCTGCATGAAAGTCCTGATGACAAAGACCAGGAAAGTCCATGCTGCAGCTTTTCGGTGGAAGAGACGTTAAAAAGGCCTCTTTCAACTATCTAGCTGCCTATTCCATAGCATTTGCAAGACCCAGATAATCTTCAGACTTTTACTCCTCAGACAAACACGTCTGAAATCACCTAAAGAATTCAGAGTAACATCAGGGAGCTGACTCAGATAACATGTTTTCTTACAAAGCCAGGCTTTTGATGGATTGGAGGAAATTATCTTTCACCAAGACAGGCTCCACAAGAGGTCAGGGCTTGGGCTTATTCCTAGTTAGAAAATACCCAGACAGCAGCTCCATAAAGCAGCAGACTCTTTTTCATGGGACTTGTGCTTCTCTCTGAAAATGCTTTCTTCTCTTACATAAAGAGGGAAAGCAGTGTGCACCTACAGCCCAAAGGGGAGGGCTATGGGACAACGTGGTTGGCATTCATACTGTACCTTTGGAATTTTTTTGCCTAGAAGAGGGATCTGCACAGAAGGAACCAGGTCCTTTATATGGAGCCCAACTACTTCTTCCGATGCTGGGTAGCCATGGAGATTGGCAAAAAGAAGGTCGCATGACGTAATCTCTCCCTTGGCAAGAAAATGTACAGGACTATTTTAACATTTTAGCCACAGTCCACACAATCTTGTAACAAAAGTCTCTGCAAGCATCTAAGCAAACAGCAGAAGGTTTCATTCTGTTGTCTCTTCACAAATAGTTAACTCAGTAAAAGTAGACAAGGCATTATGCAACGCTTCTCCAACATTATCACACCTCAGGGGAAAAGCAGGGCAGCCTAGGACTCCTCACAGAACTTGTCCTCAGCAAGCTGATCCCTTCACAAGGGCACCCCAGCTGTAAATAATCAACCCCCTGCCAAACAACTCCTGTTCAAGTGTAATTCCATCCAATTCCAGCTCCCTGCCATGGCAGGGCCCCCTCCCACCAGCCCAGGCTGCCCTCAGCCCCATCCAGCCTGTCCTTGAACACCTCCAGGAACATGGCAGCCACAGCTCCTCGGGGCAGCCTGGGCCAGGGCCTCACCACCCTCTGCATTAAGAATTTCTTCCACATATCTCATCTCTCCTCTTTCAGTTTAAAGCCATTCCCCCTTGTCCTATCCCTACACCCCCTGACACACAGTCCCTCCACAGCTTTCCTGCAGCTCCTTCAGGCCCTGGCAGGCCACTGTGAGGTCTCCCTGGAGCCTTCTCTTCCCCAGGCCGAACACCCCCAGCTCCCTCAGCCTGTCTTTGTGGTCCTCCCGTGGACTTGTTCCATGTCCTGCTCGTGCTGGACTGCCCAGAGCCTACCAGTTTTTAGACACACTTCACTTCCACAAACCGTGACAAACCGATGTCTCATTTGATCATTAGGAAAACACTCACATCAACCCTGAAGGAAACGAAGGCTGAAAGTCTTTCCACTGGCTCCAGCAGAACCACACAACATTTGTTGTCCTTGCTCTTTATTCGCCTCAGCCAGACTGAGACGGGGATCTTCTGTTTGAGACGGCCTATGACATCCACCTTTCCAGAGCATTCAGAGATGTAATTAGGATTTACTAAGACCACGCTTACTTAGCAAGAATTTCAATCAAGAATAAGATATTAAGCCAAGACACCTCTCCCTCATTGTTATGAAAACCCCTTTTTCTTGAAAACGTACTAGCTTTTATTGGAAGAAACATAGCTTTAATACAGAGTTGGTGAAGAGTGCAAATAATTCCCTGTTGTTGCTTTGCTTTCCTCTTTCCCAGCCTCAGGACAACTCAAGGTGTTTCCATTGGTATAATAAATGTGTTGATCTCATACCTTACTTTCAATGAAAAGTGCTTTTCAGAGATGCTTTATCTAAGAGATGCCCCACAAAGCTCATGAACACTCCACATCAGTGAGGCAGTTTGCTTTCAGCTGCAGAAGCGGCAGCTTAATTTCTTATGGGAGAAGATTCTTCTCAAATCAGAAAATGCTTCCTTATCTCATAACCTGCAGTGTTCACACTAAGCCTTTTATCTTTTTTAATCTGATCTTGGCAGAATGGGTTTATGAATTGCACAGTGACTCTACGGCAGCCTATAAAGCACTTGGCCTGGCTGTAGTTTAGAGTTAGCATCTCTGATAAAGACATTTCATTTTAATTCTGGATTTCCCTAACGAAGCTTAAGATTTTCTTGCTATACCCACTTGAGGACTCAGGAAGATCACGCTCTGAGGTATTGACAATTTCAGTACAAAAATAACCGATCGGGAAGAATTAGCTTATCTTCCAACTTTTCTAGTGACAGCTTACAACAGCAGCAAAAGAAAAGAGTTTCAAGACACTTCTCAAGCAGTTCTCTTATAAACAACCCTATTACAGGCAAAACATTAATTCCACTCTTTTGCACCAGCTAGGGGGTTTTGTCACAAACATTTCAGAGTATTTGATTGATGTGTAATACATAGAACGCACAGTGCAGTTAAAGATCATTTAAAAATATTGTAAGAGACCAGACAATTGGGAACTTTTCCGTAATAAGGTTTTCCATGGTAAGCAATCCACATTGATTTTTTTTTTTTAAATCAAGCGTCCTTGAAGCTCTAATTTGGTCAAGTCATCCTGACTATACATGTTGGCAGCTGGCAAGCTCTCATCGGTGCCTCCCAGACCATGTTTTACCTTCTGAATGCCTGCATTTGCAAACACAGAAACCAAACAGTCTGACGAATACCTTAATTGACAAATGCCCATTAAGGATATATGGAAATTAGATTGGAAAAAAAAAAAAAAAGCCGATACCCTAAGCCCCACAAATATTACATATGGTGGGAAATATTTGGTTGAACATTTCACGTACCACAGTTCCTGAAAACACCGACGAACATTCATCAGTTTCTAAGGACTCCTCGCCCACAGCTTCCCAGATCTCTTGACTGCATTTGGATATGAAGCGGGACAGCTTTTGGCCAATGAGCTCCTGACTACCGTACCCAAGCAGCTTGCAGGCTTTGTCATTAGCCACTAGAATCTAGAAGAGGAATCAAAACAAAACAAAACACCAAAAGAATAAAAGCTTTGTGTTGTTTCATTTATGGAACACAACAGCTACATTTATGGAACACAACAGCTACAGCTCCTTGGGCTGTTGCTTTAACGTGTTACAGTATCAGTTCCTCTTGGTGGAAGTGGGGTGGTGCTCTTCAGCTCTGAAATCTTTGAAACCAATTCACTAAAGCTTCTTGTTCTAAGACATCCATTGCCCAAGTATCTTCTTGGTTAAAAGTGTTGGAGACATTGCTTTTCTTTTAGGCTTCTTGCTTGCTTTCAGCTACCCACCCCCTCCAACCTCTTGTGCTGTTGCAGTAATTACGCCCATAGAGGCAAGGTGACAGTTTACTTGCAAGCGAAGCCTGGGCAGGCCATAGAATTTTATCTGTTCCTAAAGGGAAGCAATAATCACACGAGTCACTGGCATGCTTACACCTGTGTTACAGGACAAGTTAGGATTAAATGTCTTTAAGATGGAAAGGCCCAAAGTGTCAGCTCAAGCTAAAAATGGCACAGCTCTTTAAGGCTTTTAGCACTCAGTTTTACATCAGTGTTTCTGCTGGGACAGAAGCAGAGAGAATCTCTCTCTCCCAGTGCAAAAAAGTGTATTTACTGGGCAGATAAAGAGATGCCACGCTACCAGGAACCCATCCTAGGGTCGGTACTTCCTAGACAGAAGGCTTGAAGCATATCTTGCTTTTCTTCCTTTATGCCACATCATGGCTGCACTCTTCTTTATTCCCTTTTTCTGTCTGAAAAAAAGACTCGAGACATCAGTGCTCCCAGCTCTGACCTGTGTAATTTGCTAACTACACCCCGCAATGAAAGCGCACGCTTTGTCAGTCTTCGCAACATTACCGAGCCTGAGCTGACTGCAAAATACCTTCCTGACACTCTGATATCTTGCAGAAAGCAGCAAGATAGCGGGCATTTTAGCCTATATGGTGCCACGCAGCCTACATCAGCCACGTGTTGAGTAGCGTAGCGGTTACTGCTGCAAATACCTCTGTCGTGGTGGTATCCACGGTGAAGATGGCCTTGTTTGGATTGCGTGCAGCAGCCGGGAGGTGCTGGCTCGATTCCTCCACAGCGAGAGCATGCAAAAAGGAGTTAGAAGCAGAACTTCCGATGGAATTGGAGAGAGAGGAAGAGTCCAACTGAGCCCAAGAGTTACCGATTCTGCTGGCACAAACGTTATGGGCTGCCAGTGAAGACAAACAGTAAGAGCTCCATTTCTCCCCTGTGAGAACAGAAAGATCAGCTCTGTAGTTGTAACAATCTACCATAGGAGTATTAGAGAAATTAATAATAATAATAATAAAAAAAACAGTTGTTAGCTGGAGTCAAGTAATTTCCCCCCAAAATATGCTCTTCTGGATTCTTTAAGAAATGACAAGAAAACAAAAGCAACAAGACTAAAGACAACAGAAACAATGAGAATAAACGTATCTTTTTGAGTCACAGCCACTGGAACGATTAGACTCCATCCATAGCTTACAAAAAAATCACCAGCGTGCAAATAATTCAAGCAGACAATTCAGGTTTTTCTTCTGCTTAAGTTAACAGCTTAAAAGGGTTTGAATTATCTCAAGATAAAATTGAAAGTGTTATTACATGTAATTACAGTTCTGAGTTAGTCAGAAGCCAGTTCATTAACTACTCACAAGACGTGACACTGAAATACCTGCGCCCACACCACCACAGAATCACAGAACCACAGAATACCCTGAGTTGGAAGGGGCCCACAAGGATCACCGAGCCCAGCTCCTGGCCCCACACAGGTCTTCCCAAAAACTCAGAGCATGTGGCTGAGAGCACAGTCCAAATGCTTCTTAAACTCTGACAGACTCGGTGCAGTGACTGCATCCCTGGGGAGCCTGTCCCAGCGTGCGACCACCCGCTGGGTGAAGAACCATTTTATGTTATCCAATGTCAAGCGACTACACAAAAATTCTCAAAAGTTCCGACTGGAAGAAACGCCTCCTTGGGAAGCGGCACCTGCAACCCACCACCGCTGGCTGCCAGCAGTGGAAGAGGCGTTGGGAACGGGCCACGCCGAGCACACCTCCGCCTTCATATGCCATGAGCACACCTCCGCCTTCATACACCACGAGCACACCTCCGCCCTCATACGCCACATCCCCTGCCACGGCGCTCACCACAATGCACCAGGGGTGCCCAGACACTGCAAGGGGCAAAGCCCTGGCCGTTACGATACAATAGCACGTGTTATATGGAGCCTACGGTGGATATAACACGACATGAAGTGTATGCTGCATAGAACGTACTGCATATATAACACATGACACGAAGTGTATATTACATAGAGCCTATTGCATATATAACACATGACATGAAGTGTACGTTATACAGAACATACAGTGTATATAACATGACATGAAGTGTATGCTGCATAGAACCATATATAACACAGGACGCAGAGTGTATGCTATACAGAACCTATTGCATACATAAAACACGACCTAAAGAACCGAGTACGACGTCTGCCCCCCCATTCGCTCCCTGCCAGCTCCCCCGGCCCCCGGCACCCCGCGCTCACCGGGCAGCGCCGCTCCGCGCCGGCACAGGCGGCCCAGCCGGCTCCTGCCAGCCCAGGGGCAGCCCCTGCCGGAGCCCCCCGGGAGGCCGAGGCCGAGGCCGGGCGCGGAGGCCGGGCGGCTCCCCCCGGGGGGTCCCCGAGCCTCGGCAGCCATCGCGGCCCCGGGGCGCGGAGGGGCGGGACGCAGCGGCCCCGCCGCCCAATAGGCGAAGGTGCTGGCGGAGCGACGCGGCCGGCAGCCAATAGGACGCCGCGGCGCATGTGGCGGGCCGTTCGAACGCCGCGCCGGCACTGCCCGCCCGCGCGCCGCCCGTTGCTAGGGTTGCTCAGGCCCGCGCCGACGGTGGGCGGCAGGGGTTAAAAGTGGCCCGACCGGGCTGGTGGCCGCCCTCGGAACAGGCTGCGGGCGGAACGACCGGGCAGAGCGCCGGGCCCGTGGGGAGGAGGGAGTCGGTCCTAACCCCGCCCGGAACTACAACTCCCAGCAGGCAGCGGGAGGACAGGGCGCATGCGCACCAGTGCCGGGCTCCGCGGGCCCGCCCCCCTCCCCCGAGGGCCCATGGCCCGCAGCGGCGATTGGCTGCGACGCGACGCGAGGGCCGGCCTCTGATTGGCCGCGGCCGGCGGCGAGGCGGTTTCCGGCAGGGGGCGGGGGGAGGAGAAGCAAGATGGCGGCGGCGAGCGGAGAGGGGCCGCAGGAGATGATGGAGGGTGAGAGCCCGCGGGGGGCCGGGCGCGGCTCGACGCCACAGGTCGCGACACGGCGCCGCATGTCGCGACACGGCGCAAGGGCGCCGCTCCCCACCGGACGGCCCGCGGCGGGGCTCGGGCAGCCCCCGGGGGTGCAGCCTGGGGCCGCCCCGGCGGGGAGAGGTGGCAGGAGGGGGCTGCGGAGGCGGCCGGGGCTTAAAAGAATAACGAAATAAAGACGTGGAGGAGAAACGTGCCCTCCTCCTCGGCTGCGGGGCCACCCGCGCTGGCCTCGGGCCCCCAGAGCAGGGCGGCTGTGTCGGAGACACGGCTCCAGTAGCGGCAGGGACACTGGTGGGCTCTCCTTTTTTTTTTTGTTCTTTTCCCTTTTGGCAAAGGAAAATTCTCCTTTTTTCCTTTCGCTCCGTGCCCCTGGCACACGGTACTGGTTTGTTTATTTATTTATTTTTTCTAAAAGGTCTTTAAATGTAACGATTCTACTTCCATCTCCGTAATCTTTGGAATTGCACTTCATTGATCTAAGAAATTTCCTTTTTCCTCCAGTCTTCTTCCCAGATTGTTGGTTTTAGGAAGATGTGATGGGAGGAAAAAGTGCATCCAAAATCAAAGTAGAAACAAGGGGTAAGAGGCCTTTTATTTAAGACTAAACCTTTCCATTAGTTAATGTAGGATTTCTACTAACTGCCTAGCGGTATGTGTGCGTCCTGGTTGTTGTATCTGCTTGCTGCTTCCTCCCCCCCCCGCCACAAGGAGACCAATTCTGCTGTTTGTCTCGTGCAGTTGATAAGCGGATCGAGTCAGAGGAGTCGGGAGATGAAGAAGGGAAGAAGCAAGCGGTGTGCTTGGTAACAGACCTCAGCCAGCAGAGCCTGAGAGACGAGCAGAATGGCGAGAACTCCACAGGTACCCTGCCCACCTCAGCGATCGCTTTGGGAAGCGTCACCTCACGGGGCGTGCGGTCACGCACGTCTGTCAGTCCTCCGCGTTTCTCATAGCTGCGTGGCGGGGCTCTCGGTGTTAGCTAATAACGCGCGTCTGCGCGAGAGAAGACTTTTAAAAAAGGATAATCATAGTGTAATCGTTGCCAGAGTAAAGCTGCCTTCTTTTATGGATCCACCGATACTAGACCTTCGTTTTTTTCTTCTTTGGCCGCGTACGGAACCATGCTTCTCTTTGAAATCCTTACCATCCACATGTGATGCAGCTTTTTTCCTATTTTTTGTGTGCGGAGGTTACCGCTCTCTGTAGAGAGGCGCTGGAAGTGTCCCTTAGAAACGAGCAAAACCAGCTCTTCGTAATTCTGCTTCAACACGTGTAGTTTTTAACTTTAAAACTTGCCGGATTCCTTTGGAAGGTAAAGACAGCTATTTCTAGATAGGTTGAAGAAAGCTTTTGATTATTATTATTTTTTAATTAAAAGCGCTAAGGCATCAAAACTACACCTTTCTGAATCCTCTTGACTTCAAACTTTCTCTGCTGTTTGTCCGGTTTGTGACAGCGCGTTGGGTAGAAATCTTGACAGGCTTTTCTAAGCCTGCGTGTGTTTGATGGTAACGCTTGTTTTAGAGTAGCTTGCATGGAATTGTCAGAGCAGGTCAATTGCTGAAGACTCCCCGTGGCAATATCTTCTGGCCTTTTCATAATGCTAGCTGACAATTGGAGATGTAATAGGTTCCTTCTTGATAGACGTGCTCGGGTAGTTGTTGGCCTAAAAAAGGAAGGGAAATAATACAGGATTTATTTTTGCGGCAAGTTTTTGACTGTTCACATACTACAAATCCCTCCTAATTTAACCTCATTCCTTAGATTTGTGGGAGCGTCTTCCAAACTCGCAAATTCTTGTGAGAGTTTGAAATCTCACTTCTTAACGAAATGAATTCCCTCTTGGTTGTTAGCAATTCGCTGTTCACCGTTAACAAATAAATAAATGGCACAACGAACTGGAAGTCGAACAGCGGCGTGATGATGCGTTTAAAAGGACAAGAGCACATCTCACAAACGGTAAATCCCGGGCACGAGATGGTCACGAGAACCACTCAGATCAGCCTGCCGTGGTTTTCCTTTGCGCACGTGTCACATTTTGAAGATTTATTTAGCTGGCTTAATTTAGCTGTGCATGCGAGGTTGTCTTTTCTGTGTTGCTCCCTTGGGAATTGTAATATTAGAGAAACGACTTCAAATGCCGTGCTTTTATTCCAAGTGGAGGCAGGCAAAGCAGCTTCAGGTTGGTCTGAATTGCGTTGGACGCTCTTTACCGCAACGGCTGGATCGGCGTTCTGTCTCCTTCCAAACTGCTAGGATCCAGAAAGCTTCTTTTAGGGCAGAAACCAAGCAGAGGAAAAATGTTGGAACGCTCGAGTTAGTTTCTTCAGCCAGCTTTTGAGTTGCTCAGCGAAAAAGCAAAACGAACAGTCCTCCACGTTGTTCGCTGAGGATCACAAATAGAGCTCAAACAGCTGAAACTTCACTTGTATTGTGTAGCTAATTCTCTGAGGAACAGCGCCTCTGAGAAAGCTTCTCACTTAGCTATTTATAATATTTTTCATGCATATGCACTTAAAAAGTGCAGCTAGGCTTTCAGCTGCTTGAAAAGCTTGCGGTGCTGTGGATTTACATAACCCAGTAACTGCTGTTCTGTGCTGCGGAACTCGGGTTTCCTGAATGTTGTCGGCTTTCCTACATCTGCAGAGCTGTCTAGCTTGCAGGCATGGGTTTCACAAAAAACTTGCCTAAGTAACTTCAGTGCCAGAGCAATACCTTGTTTCAGAAATGTTTATGCCTGTTAGTTTTAAGTTGTTTTTATTGCTGTGAAGTCTGTTGCATTTATCCGGTGTGATTTGGTTTGGTGCCATCAGGCTCGTGGGCTTTTTGCCTGTGCTGGCGCTACCAGGACTGGTCACTCAAAGTCACGTGGCAAAAAGTCCCAAAAGAAGTTCCTCCACTGTGACCTACTGCTTGGACAACTCAATACAAGGGGAATTGTTTGCTTTTTTAAAAAAATGTGATATCTCAAGTAACTGTTGTTCCGAACTTGGGCTGTGTTCCTGCTGGCTCTGAGTTCGGCTGGGCTGCTCCTTTGTCTTGGAGCACTTTGTACTGGCAGATTTTGCACCCTAGAAATAGGTCACAGAGATGCGGCTTCGGAAGCAGCTGGGAAGCGTGGCCCACTCCGCTGCTGAAGTGCATTGCTCCCGATCTGGAAGAAAAATAACAAAATGCAGCTGCTGCCCGCTGCCAAAATACTGACAGGCGTCAGTATGCGTGTCAGTTTTGGTGGCATTTCTATACCACCACTCGGTGTCACCAAGCCTACCAGCTCATTTCACATGCCTGACGTAGAGTTCATGCTCCCTGCTAATTTAACGTTAGAAGAAGTGGGACAGAGGATTGCTTTTCAGTCTTAATTTCTGCGAGTTCATTTAGGACTCTTTCCTGTTTGATTTCTCAGGCAAGAGCCACGGCCAAACGCGGGAAGGTGAGGCAGAGCATGGAGCTGTTAAAACCTTGGAGTCTGGCAGTAGTAAAAACTGCAACGTTTGTACTGTTAATCCTTACAATTGCGCCGATAATTCCAAGCCTCTGTAGGGAAAAGTCATTAAGTACTGAGGGTATTTGGCATTTGCGTGGGCATTGTGACCATGCTGGGCTGTGGAAGTATTCGTTACTTCTGGGTTATGGAATGAGCTCGCGTCCTGTAATGAGGAGTTAATCCAGAGCCTTTGGGAATGGGCTAATTAAATGTCCTTCTAGTTTTTTGGTAGCACAGACAGAAGCTACACACGTGAAATGGAAAGGGGTTGTGTGTCTGTTTTGCAAAGTCTAATTAGAGTTTCTCTGGAGATTGATGCAAGCAGCACACCACCCTCAACAAATGAGAACCGGGCATGAATTATTCATCATGAATTTATCCAGTAAACTTCGCTCCCTCTTGTGCTGTGATAGAAGCACAGCAAATGTTGGGCTGTCTTCCAGAGCTACAAAAGCATTTCCCAAGAAAATGTATGCAGCGTGATAAACAGTGTTTGCTAGCATGTTAGTGAGTTCATTCAAACAAAAGAAGGGAGCTCCACGCGAAAGAGGGCACGGCGTTGCCATGAGCAGTGTTTATGCAAGGAAAGCTGAAGGGTGGGATTGCTGAGATGCTTGGTCATTCTTGGCACCATCGCTAGATACTTTAGGTGTGCTTAGATTCCTTCTTGGCACTGATGTACCAGGATGTCTGAGGAGCACAGACACTCTAGAGGGTGTATCTTCAGAGAGATGATGGCCCTAACTGTAAAGAGAAAGAATCCAGCCAAGATCAACCTTGAGCCAGCGTTATCCAGCAGCCACGTAAGCAGGCTGGGTAAGGTGCTGTTCTTTCTGCCCTTTGTACTTAGGCCTGAAATTCTGCTGTTAATAAAACTTTGTTTTCATGACTAGCTGTCATGATGAGGAGCCAGACGGGTGAAATGTATTTTTAGTGCAGCAGAGTATCTGAACTGCGCACGTGTTCCCTCTTCGGAGAGTGTTTGCTCCCGTTGTCTCTCTGGATGCTAGCTGTTGTCATCTTGCCTTTTGCTATCAGGTAGCAGAACTTTATCACATGTCTGCTTCTGCTGCAGGAGAAGCAGAGACCCCGGTGGACATGGAGACGATTAGCCTGGATCCAGAAGCTGAGGTAAAGGCAGATTTTTGTCCTTATGGGCTTTACACAGAAGGAAGAAAAGGATAGCAAAGGCAAGTATCGACACCTGGTTATGGGACCCGGTTCTTCTGAAGGTGCTGGCTATCCTGCCTTCCCCAGAATTGATTCAGAGCCTTTAGACTAGAAGTAGAGGTGTATTATTCTTGATCAAAATCCAAAACCTTTTGTGGGTCATTTTGAATTTTGGAATAAGCATGGAGACACTGAAAGTGGGGCTGTGCTGCAAGCGTCACCGATGGGGTGTGAGCTTTTGTGGGAATCTTGAATGAAGAGGTTGCTGCAGTCAGACCCGTGATTGTAAGAGACACAGCTACTCAGCTGGCCTTGTGCCTGAGCGTAGGCAGAATTTCTGAGCTTGGGGGATGAAGGTCTCTGACCTGTAAAACTAGAGCATCTGGTGCTGAGCAGCGCAGATGTGAAGTGCTTTAGCTGTTTGCCAGTGCCGAGTTATGTTCACAGAACCACCAGAGTGTTTGAGCTACTAGTGGATCTTACTCACCTGAGGCCTGGAACTGGAAATAACGAGGTGTGTTCCAGTTACACCCTAGCAAAGTGGCTAGGAGAATTTTGTACAGTACTTGATTCAAGCCAGACAACAGAATTTGTCTTTATCAGTAAGTTCCAAATTTACTGGAGGAAAAAAAAAAAGTCCCCTCTTGGTGAAACAAAGCAGAGACTGAGGAAGGGGCTGTTGCACTGTCACAGACACTGCCTTTGCAGCTGATGAGCTTAGGCCCCATGCTTCACCTTTGGTGGAAATATCTTCCAAAACAAATTTTCACAAGCTCTCTAAAGGGAAGTTTTTAAGAGCTATGAATTTTATAAGTCTACAGTTTGCCTTATAACAAAGCACCAGGTTAGTCTTGAAGAGTGTTCTGAACCACGCGCTGAATCCCTCTGACCTGTTTCTCTTTCAGGATGTGGACCTGAATCATTTCCGAATTGGCAAAATTGAAGGATTTGAGGTGCTCAAGAAAGTGAAGGTAATGGTCCTAAGGAACAGAGAATGTCTCTTGGCGCTGGATGTTTTGCACGTCTGATCTATTAGAGAACAAACATACGAGCCTCTCTTTGGCTGAGATCCTAACGAGTTCACCTTATGCTTGACCGAAGAAGGTTTACCCATTTGTCAAGTAGGAATAAAAAATGCTGGGGTTTTGCAAGTTGGTTTTGGAAGTGAAAGAGAGAGAACGCATCAGGGTTAGTTCTGAGATGCATTTTGTACTTGCACGGGCTTAACACAGAATATTCTAGACTTGAAAGGACCTCTGGAAGTCTCTAGTAACTCCCTGCTCAAAGCAGGTCTAGTTAGAGCATGTTGCTCAAGGCCTTGTCCAGTTGAGCTCTTGAATATTTCCAAGATTACGTTACAGTTGCACAGTCCCTCTGGGGCCCTGTTCTGCTGTCCGACCACCTTCATGGTAAAAAGCTTTCCTTCCATAGCATTGGAAGAAAACAGGGAAAATTCTATTAAAAAAAAAAACAAAACAAAACAACAAAACAGAAACAAAGAATCCACAAAACTATGAATAGCCCAAAAAACTGTCTGTGTGCCAAGAGGCATTACGTGCTGTCATTCGGATCTGTCTTCCTGATTGTTTTTAAACTTTTCTTCAACTGTTAGACTCTGTGTCTGCGTCAGAACTTGGTTAAGCGCATTGAGAACCTGGAGCAATTGCAGACCTTGCGGGAGCTGGATCTCTACGACAATCAGATTCGGAAGATCGAGAACTTGGAGGCTCTAACGGAACTTGAGTGAGTCACGGGGAATCACCAGCATTAGCCTGAGGGTGGTTGGCCGCTCAGTGAGTTGCATGTGCTGTACTTTACCGCCCAGGCCCTTGTCACGATTCGTTTGGGTGCTCTGTGAAGGACCAGGTCTGGTCTCCCTTAGTATTTAACCTGTGTGGTAAAATAGTTTTATCCTGGAGCTCAACAGGGACAGTCAGCTGGACATGAAAAGTGTGCTGTGTAAGGCAGTAAGAATGGTAGGTGGTTGCAGCTTCTCTCCAGGTACAGAAGCCCTCGGGCATCCCTTGGTATGGGCGATGAGAGCTCCGTGCAGCAGGCTGACCTTCCTGCGGAAAACGACCGGAGACTTGACATTTTGCGGGGGGCATGGGGAAGGAGTAGTGCTCCTCCTCACTTCTGGCGCTGGTCCTTGATCGCTCTGGAGACAGATCACGAAACTGTTTCCACTGGGGTTGAGGAAGAGCGACCTACTTCCTGCAGTTGCAACTGCTTCATGCTCAGGGGAGGCCCTGTCCTTGTCCACGGAGAGGCTGATGTTTTAGGGACATGCATTTCCTACGGGCTGTGCAGTACTGAAGGTTGGCTGCCTCCCAGAGTGGCAGGTCCACAGCTGGGCAAAATAAGGTCTATCCTTTGCGTGTTACCTATCTATTTTTTTTCCCTGTTATGCTATGGAAGTATTTTGAAAACTATGTTTATTTCTGATAGAAGAAACGCCGCGTGTGACTTAGGGCCTAGCAAAGCGCTTTGTAGGTAGCGAGGTTCACCACCGATGTACAAATGTCCCTTCTGGGATCGTTGGTGCCTCCTGGACTGAAGAGGCCTTTGTTTTGTTTTACCTCAGGATCCTGGACATCTCGTTTAATGTTCTGCGACACATTGAAGGACTAGATCGGCTTACCCAACTTAAAAAACTCTTCCTTGTCAACAACAAAATCGCCAAAATTGAGAATTTGAGCCACTTGCAGCTGTTACAGATGTTAGAGTTGGGATCCAATCGCATTCGGGTAGGCTTGCTGTACGGGATGTAAGCTAAAGAGTTCTGAGCTCTTTGGCTTGGGGTTAGCCCTTCCGAAAGTGCAATGCACTGACTTTTACTTGCAATTTTGCTGTTTTTATTGTTGTAGTCATTTAATGTGTAATTGCCTGTTTGCTGCGCCTGCTGAATTCTTTAATTACGTATGCATGTAGTGCCTGGCTACTAAACTACTACTGATGAATCTCTTTAATGCATCCCCTGTGTGTGGCCTCTTGCAGATAACAGTTTCCTCTTGATAGAGAGCCAAGCCTATCAAAACTAGCAGTTACTGCTTTCTCTTACCTTCCTGGAGGCTGGCACTATTGAGTTCAAATGTAATTGTAGTTTGAGATTCATAAGTATAATTGATAATTCTGCTAGTCTCCCTCAGGAAAAAGACCTTTCTTGACTTGACTCTGAAGCGCCTCAAAAATCTGATACTCCACTGCTGAGTGCTTTGTCTTACGGTTCAGTTAGTGACCTCTCCAGCTCTGCCGATTGGAAGTCTGTGCCACTTAAAGGGAAGCAGTTCTGAGTAGTCTGTGCTCTCCATAAGGCACGCTTCTCTGCATCTTGCCCAGTTCATAAGAGAATTGGTGAAACAGACAACACAAAAGACTTGCAGTGTGCAAAGTAAACAAATTCTTTAGAAACTTCTTCAATTATGTATACTTGAGGAAATAATGGTTACAAGCGAGCACTTTTCCAATCTGAAAATTATATGAGTTGACGCTCCCCAGTTACAGTCACTGAAAAACTATTTGTTATGCTGAAGGAGCAGATGAAGAAAATACCTGTGTGTCCTCTATATTGCAGCCATTGTGGAAGCACGCTTCTCCTTCGAGGAAAGAAGGAAGCATAAGCTATTACAAACAGCCTGTTAAGGCAGACATGTTTGCTGCTTTTATGAACTGGAAAAAGTTCATTTTTCCCCTAAAGCTAAACTGGACTGACTTTTCTATTTAAGAAGTTATTAGTTTGGAAACTAAATTACTTATAGAAATAAATCCCGAGTGGGAGAACATCAGCCAAATAAGCAACTAGGAACCTTACGGTTTGCATAGGCTGGGGAACGTGGCCTAGAGGGATGCAGTTCCTGTATTCAGAAATGTAATAGGCGAAGCACACTTACTCTTTCATTTCAAAAGCTGGGTTAAAACTGCTACATTCCGTATCTGAACATCATTATCTTGTGGAAAAAAAAAAAATCCAGCTAGATTTCTGTATGGACACTGAGGTGGTATATTGCCACCAGTGTTACCAAGCCTAAAATTGTATTTTAAAGAACAAGGTTGCATTTATTTTACATGTATTTTTGCAGCGCTGAGGCTGTGCATGTTTAAAAAAAAAAGTTATACCACTGTATGGGTAACACAGCTAAATTCTTGTTAGCGTTTATCTGTTAAATCTGTTCTGGCTTCTTCAAACAGCACTGCTCTGTGCTTCTGGCTGCTTTACTGGAGTGAGAAACCCGGTAAGGTCTAGGGTAGGCATGAAAAAAACAGCTTGTTATTTGAGGCCGCCTAGAACTCTTTTGATAGTTTTCTGCCAGCAGGACAGCCTGGCTCCGTGCTTTATAGGTGGGCGTATCCTTAACTCTGTAGGACAAAAGCCTATGGGCTGTCTGTTCAGGCAGCGTTCTTGGTTCTGGGGTGCCTGGTAAGTTCATACCCTGCTCTTGAAAGCTCCTGCAGTAATGCTGTCTGAGTTGTTTTGCTGCAAAACTCTAACCTCTTGGTGCACACTTACCCTGGAGTCTGTCACGTCTTATTAAGCACTCATAGCTCTGTCCTTTTTATGTGAATGGTGAGGAAACATAATTTTATGCCTGAGCTAATGCACTTTCATGCTTTTCTTTCCAAAGTTGGACTGAGGCAACTACGAGGCAAGCACTTTATTTGTTCCCAAGTTTTTTTTCCTCATGCCCATCTGTTTCATACTCTCACTTAAGCGTGGCTTTTAATAGCTTTAAATAGCCTTTTTTTCTGATTATTTCTTCTCAATACCCTCAGAATCACAAGTATTTCCTCCTCAGGGCTGGGGGAGCTACCAATGAGAAACAAATCTATTATTTTCTTGCAAGGCCAAAGCAGGGGTAAGTCCGCAGGCTAGAAGGAGGGTGAGTCCAAATACGAGTCGATAAAACAACTTACATTGAATCTGTTGGCAATTCTGGGATAGAGGTTGAAAAGGTTCTTTCCTTTCCAGAGCTTACCTGTAATGCATTGTGTGCACTCGTCCCTCTTCCTCTGCCTTCCCTTGCCCAGAAGCGTGCGCACGCAGAAAACCACGTGGTGCTAGGACTTGGTGTCCTGTCACACCTGCATTGGTAGTCTCTGAAATCTCCAGGCAAGAAGGATGGGGAAAAGCTGAGGTGTCACAAGATATTTAACCGCAGATGCACAGCTGTGTGTTTATCTATACCCATGTTGCTGCTTTTCTGTGAGCTGAAACCTGTTTTTAAAATTCCCATCTTTTTAACAGCACCTTTTTTCTTTGATATTTTTTCTGGCTGTCCCCTGGAAAAAAAAAAAAAAAGGCATTTTATTTCTTTTTACAGAAACCTTTTCTAAATTCATCCTCCTCCCCTCTTCTTGCCGTGCCTTTTTTTCTCTCCTCTTCATGCTTCCTGGTGCCCCTTCCTTTGTAAACAAAGAATGGTTCGTTTTGGTGCCTCACAGAGGTCTTTTCTCCCACTGCTGAGCTCGGGACTTAAATTTGTGCAGTGTGTGTGTTCTGTCAGTAGTGTGTGCATTTCACAGGTAAATATCGCTCCAATCGGTACGTGTCTGTTCTGCCAGTAGCATGAATATATAGCCTGTAGTTAAATGTTTGAACGCCTTGTCACCCTTATCTAGATACACCGCAAGCCAGCCAGCCTTGCTTGTGACAGAGAAACTGATACGTGGAGCAGCTTGGCTCCGACTGCTTTAATCATTGATGGTCAGGACTAAATTTGGGAGTTACATTTTCTGTTCCCAGAGTCTTTCCGTTCACCAGTGACAGCTAATCTTGCTTCACAAACGAGTATCTGTGCCCTGGGAACGCCTCATGCCCAGGGAATGTCCCTTTCAGTGCTCCTTGTGCCTGTTGGTTCTCTTCCCTGGCCCGGACGGTGGTGGCAACAGAGGGCAAAGCGATGTGACAGTGACGTGACCCCTGCTGAAAGTCAGCAAACAGTAATGCTGCGAGCCAGCTGTCCCAGGCCGAGGCTCGCTGTCACTGCGCTTATCCTGCTCTTTGAGGGAGGCCCTACCTTGTGCACAGTTGGTGTGTGGAGCTGGCAGGCTCGTCTTGCAGCGGAGCGCAGCTGCACAGGTGGAGGCTATAAAATGCCAGCCGCATCTACAGGCCGCCGTTGTGCATCCCAGCAGCGCTGTCTCCTTTGGTCATTTTGCAGGCAATTGAAAACATCGACGCCTTGACTAACCTCGACAGTCTGTTCCTTGGGAAGAATAAAATCAGCAAGCTCCAGAACTTGGATGCACTGACGAACTTGACCGTGCTCAGTATACAGGTACCGATTCCGCTCCGTATCGCTGCGTGGTGAACAGCCTTGTAACTTACAGTAAGCTCCGTGGAATCCGTGGGTCCTTGGTGTCTGGGTCAAACTGCTTTATTGGAATGGAGTGAGAGATTTTGTGCTTCCTTTGGTACTAAATGGGATCGACACTGCTAAAATGATAAAAACAAATGCTTGATTTTTGTGAGAGAGGACAGGAAACGAATGTTATCCCCACACTCCCTGCCTGAGGCACTGCAGAGTAACATCAGATGAGTTATGCCAGGGAAGTGCACGTAGTGGCAGCGGGCTCAGTGTCACTGCCTTCTGCCTGAAGAGGGGGGAAATGTGAATAAGCTTGTGCTAAATGAAATGTGTCCTTAATGAGCTAGGGAAACGTCCCAGCCTTTTCTAGAGGGTGGAATAAATACATGACAAAGCGAGTACGTTCTGGTATCCCTTACAGTTGTTTCTAAGTGTTACTTGCTATATGTTGCAGTACCTGGAGGCATCCTATTTTATAGGATTTACAGAGCTATATATAGCAGTGTGTCCCGTGCCTCAAGTCATGCAACCTCCTTTAGGACCATTCCATTAAAAAGACCTACAAAATAAATGCTATCAGTGCGTAGACTTGTTTCTAAATAGACCAAGTGGAAAGCTGTCAGGCTGCAACTTCTGATGGGAAAGTCAGGATCTGACTCTACTAAACCTGGAGGCTTTGGCTCTTCTGGAACTTCGCTGAGCACAGTGGCAGAGAGATCCAACAACGTGAGCATGCAGGATCAATGGGAAGCCAAGCAGGCTATTTTCCCTTCCCATCCATGCTTCAGAGAAATACTCTTCCTTCAATGACTCGATTATTTTGTGTTTTTAGAGTGAACTTTAACTGCTGTTACACTTTCAGAGTAACCGTCTGACCAAGATTGAGGGGCTGCAGAGCTTGGTGAATTTGCGTGAGTTGTACCTCAGCAACAATGGCATCGAAGTCATCGAGGGACTGGAGAACAATGTGAGCAGTCCAAAAGCACGTCTGAACTGTTGCCCTTTAGGGAGCTTTTGTTCCTCAGCTTCCCCAGTTACATGTGGGGTCCTCAGTGTCTTGAAAAGACCAGGAAGATCCAAGTATTGGTTATCTTAAACGATTTTACATTTATGAAGCTCCTCCAGATGTTCTGGAGCAGATATTTTTTTGTGACGGGGGGAGGTGAGTGTTGGGAAGTTCAAGGCATGTGGTTAATGGAGCAGCCTGGCGGATCTTGAGCAGTGGAAAGACTTGACAGCCACTGCTGGCTGTCCCTGCAGCCTTTCAGACAGCTGTTTGTAGATAACGGAGTCCTTTTCGATAGGACAAGTGGAGCTGGAAGTGAAAGGGGCAAGCCATGGCATGTGGCTTGCCATTGCTCGTATACGTTTCTAGATTTCTGGATAGGGCCAATTTCACGGGTGCGTGTGGCATTTTCATTCTCACCCAGCAGCAGGTGGCACTGTAGGAGAGAAGAGAAATCCAGAACTTGGTTGATTGCGTGCAAGGCAGAAAACAACTTTCTCTAGAACTATTGACCTTCCTGCTGCAAAACGTTTATTCAGCTCTACTGCTCAAGAGGACGCTTTTGATCCAATTTTTAATGGATTTCTCTTAACATACTATGAGGAAAGCTTACTTTTTAGGTGCCCTTGGCTGGCAATTGTCATTCAGCCAGTAGTTGCTTTCATTTTTGCCTCACGGCTTCTGGAAAGTCAGTAACTTGGCTTAATTAAAAACAGTCTTTCTGGCTGTATGTAGACAGTGAGAGTACTTGTTGTGCTGCCTTTAAACAGCTGGCAGTGACACATCATTGCTTCTAATGATTTTCAGCTCTGGCCTGACAAAGTAAGACAGAAAAGATAAAAGGAAATCCAGTGTAATGTTTTTTTGTTTTGTTTTGTTTTGTCTAGAACAAACTCACAATGCTGGACATTGCATCTAATAGAATCAAGAAGATTGAAAATATCAGTCACCTAACGGAGCTGCAGGAGTTCTGGGTAAGTGCAGGTGGAACTGTTCCCTGAAACATCTGTACACGGTGAGAGAGACCCCTCTGGGGAGCAGCAGGAGGGTGGTGTCTGTCTTGGGCAGCTGTTGTGAACTCTCTTTTTGGTGGCTGTCTTTAAGATTTTGGCAGTCTGTGTGGATAGAGTATAATGATTCCCCCTGAGGAAAGAGTTAAGCCTAATGTGATTTTTTGCAAGGCTCTGATTAGTGGTAGCAAGCCTATCTCTACCTAGGAAATAAGCCCTGCCTTCATGGTTGTGGTTATGAAACAGCCCTAGTGTGTCCTATTTTTGCAGATCTCATCTTTCTTTAAGTCAGCATGACTGTGTAATGAGAGAAGCTGATACTGGCTCACGACTGCACTGGAACACAGTATCGGTTTAGTGCAGACTTGGTATGTTCATGTTGTTATAAATATGAAGCAAATGAAACTGTCTCTGGTTTACTTCCATTCCTGGGAGGCAGATAACTGTTAGGGTTGCTTTTGTTGTCTTTGGTATCCTGAGTGGTGAAGCCCTGTGCCACTCATGAGGCTGGTGAGGATACACGTAGAGACTCCCCACGTGAAATATTGGTACTCTGACACCTTTTGGTAGCTGTGTACAAATCTGCAGAAGGAAGAGCTACTTTAGTCCAAGGTCTTGACTATAAAACCATCTTTGTCGGGAGCAGTGGCAGTCCCAGTGATGAAGCAGTTTTCTGTCAGTGCAATAAATGGAGAGAAGCAGCTGTAGAAAATAGTGCTGCTTACCACGCAGTAAACAGGGAGCACGAAGTTTCCAGTTTACTGTGAATGCCCGATGTGAGGAAGAACAGCTGTTGAGGGAGGACATTGATTTTTTTTTTTTTTTTTTAAAGGTGGTGTTTTTGTAGTAACTGCCTATGTATCCAAAACCACAGCGTGGCTGTAGTCTCTAGGCTGGGCAGCATGTGGCCCCTGTGCACACTCTGCTTCCTTGCCAGTTGAAGCGTTCATCCCCTTGCGTGGGAATTCCTATCCAGTGCAAACAGTGAGGCAGCTCCTGTACTGACAGGAGGAGAAGCTGAATCAGACAGCTTGGTGCTTTCCTTGGAGCACAGAAGCAGTTTATGTAAGAAAAGGAGGAGGTAAAGGGAAGAGGAAATTGTCACTTTGCATCAGTTTGGGGCCTTCTCTTCCCACCCAAGAAGTGATGGAAGTAAAGATAGATACAGCAATCAAAGAAAACCTTGACATGAAGGTCTCCCACCCTTAAATGAACCAAGTATGGACTGGAATAATACATAAAGAGTTGGTCCCAGTGTTTTGCTGGGTCTTTCCCATCACAAGCGGTCAGACTAGATGTGTTGTCTGTAGAGTGGAGCAGGTGGCCTGCGACCGAAGACTGTGTAAGGAAGTTGGTGCTGGTTAGCAAGGCTTGGAGTGAGAGAGAATGCAGAGGGTGCAGGGGGAGAAGAGATGTGTAGACAGGGACTTCTTACCTGTACTTGAAGGTTGTACTGCTGCTGGGTGGTACTCCTCTTGAGCAGCCATGGTTTGGCAAGGTTCCTGCTAACCAGGCTTCGATGGAAGTATTGGTTTGTGTGAGTGTGCACTTCTGTGCTCTGCAGATGAATGATAACCTTGTTGAGAGCTGGAGTGACCTGGATGAGCTGAAAGGGGCGAAGAACTTGGAAACTGTTTATTTGGAGCGAAACCCTTTGCAGAAGGATCCCCAGTACCGGCGCAAAATCATGTTGGCCCTCCCGTCTGTCCGGCAGATTGATGCCACGTTTGTTCGATTCTGAACCTCCTGCTGCCCTCTGTCCCCTGCCCTCCTCGGAGAAATGTCCCAATTGGGTTTTTTATCCACTTACCACTCCCCAGGTCTTCAGTACGCTGACACTCGCAGAGCAAATGGTCAATAAAAAACACTGAATACCAGATCTTGTGTACAATGCACTCATTGTTTTTGAAATGTTGTTATTATTATTATTAAATCTTAACACAAGAGACTTCCTTGTGCTTGTGTCTGTTATTTATATGGGAGGCTTTGGCAGCAACTGTTTGCCACAGACTGGAGCATTTCTACTTGGAGCCACTCGCTGACTTCTGACTCTGTGACACCTTCAGATTAGTGATGTCCTTGAAAACATCACTGTCCCAGATCCAGACTCAAAGGAGGTTTGTAAAAACGTGGAAAGACAGTGACAGTGTTAACATGGGGAAGAATTGATAAAATGCTCATACAGGTCATCAGATCAGAATGCTAAACATCTGTATGTAAAACTCTGTGGAGCGTGGGGGGGGGGGAACGCTTCTATAGCAATTATTTTTTTGAAGCACAGTTATGACTGAGAAGAGTCTGAGCTATGGAAAGTGTGAGGATGTACGTGGCTGGATGAGCTACCTTCAGAGAGCCACTAGCAATATAACATCTGTGTTTAAATGTAGAGCTTTAGACCAAGCTGAGGACTGGAGGAGTTAGAATAAGGTTACAGGGGCTGTGGGCTCCACTTGAGGAGGTGAGGGGATCTAGCCTGTGTTTTCAGATTTTTAATGGGTAGTTATGATTTCATTTACTTCCTGATTTCCCAGGGTTTGTCAGAGCAAAGTATGGTAGATGGCAAGGCATGTTGCTCCTTCCTGGGCTGAAGTCAAGGCTGCTTTCAGATTTCTTCCAGAATAGAGCAGTGCTGGGTGTGGCCTGCAAGCTCGGCTTTCAAGCCAGCTCCTCAGTGATAACTCACATTTTGAAGTGAAGCTGGAAGCTTCTGTGGACGTTCTGGTTTTTAATGAGAATGAGTGGACCCACTCTGGAGGAAGACGTTGATTTAGTATGTCTTAAAACGTGTTTTTAATCTTGTAAATGCTCTCAACGTCCCTTGGTAGAAGTTCTCCACAAAGCCCACCTGCCTGGACTGCAGTTTTGCCAGCATCAATCAGGAGAGAAGACAGACGCTGCCCTTTCTCTGTAAGGGCTTGTCGCTGATGCGGAAGGAGAGGGTGAGATTACCAAGGTGTAGTGAAAGCTGTTTCACTGCCATGCAGCCTGTCATGGTTACTTGTTCTCTGCTCGGTGACTGCAGCCGTTGTCAAACTGTTCAGGGCCAGCTGCAGCAGGCTTTATTTGTGACAGGAGTCCTGAAGTGCTTTGTAAATACAGCCTCTTACAGCGTTCAGGAATTGGGGATTGCAAGACAATTGTTCAGGTTGGGCTGTTCTGTGGCCAGTATATGAGGAGTTGTCTTTTTTATTGCCATTTGCTTTTTAGTAGTACTAAATCCTATTATTATTGATGTTAGTATGCTTATTAATGCCACTGGGCAGCAAGGTGGGGGTTTGGTGGTGCTTTGTTACAGCCAGTATTTGCACTCAAGAAAAATGATCCGTGCGTGTCCTGCTTCTGCTGAATGTGGTGATGTGGCAGTCATCCCTCTGTACCTGTTTGATCTGGGCAACTGCATTCCTTGAACGCCCGGAGAACCTGCCTGGAAGCACTTGCCATCTGCCGGTGTGTTTGTCTATCAGCTATGTCATTGCTCCCAGGGTTAAAAGCTGTGGTGTGGGTGTTTTAATGTGTCCTGCCTGTGCTGATGCATGGGCTGAGAGAACTGAGAAACTGGAAGCGACTCGCTCTGCAGCCGACTCGGGAGATTTTTGGCACCTGCTCAGTTCTTACAACTTTTGTCCAGTGAAGCTGTGAGGTCCCTGGGAAATATTTCATGTGTGGTCTGTAGTGCTTGCAAGGAACATAGCAATGAAATATGAAAGCTGCTCAAGGGATATGTAGGTTTGTTTGTGCTGCGAGGTCTTCAGCCACAATGCAAAATTCAGTCTGTCATCTAAGATACCTTTGCTCCATCAGGGATTGACCAAGAGCTGATAGTGATGGGGTGTTGGTGCTAGCATGAGGTGCGCTGCCTGACAGCCTGAAAGGTTTTGTTGAACCACTGCCCCTCAGAGCTGGAAGTCTCACGGTGTTATTGTCGAACCACAGAAAAATATATGAGAAAAAATGACACACACTGTTTGAAAACTAGCTCCAGGGTAAGCAAGAATGACTGAACAAAGCTAATTTTCAGCTCATTCAGATCTGAAGTAGATTTGAACTTTTGAAAGCTGGGAGTGAATCCTTCCCTCTTCAGCGTGAGACCAGTGGCATTAAACAGGGCAGGGTGTTCTCAGGGAGGCTGCCTCCATTTGCAGGCTGTTTGTGCTCCGTGCGGATTGTGATGCTGTGGAAGCTTCGGCCGGAGCTGGGGGGTGGCATCTCCCAGCTGTGCCCGTGCTGGGCTTGGGACGGGGTCACCTCACCCACCTGGGTGCCCGTGTTGGAGCTGCTCAGCTCCCCTTGTGCTCGTGGGAGGTTTGGGAGATTCATCTTGTCCTGAGGCAGGTGTGTGCAGTTGGTGGGACGAACTGTCTTCTGCACCCTGCAGTGGCTGTAAAATGCAGACAGAGACAACCAGCTTGCGTGCGGGCACCTTCCTCAGCCAGCTCGCGGGGACATGGCGCTTGTCCCCCGCCTCGCTGGCATGTCCCCAAAGCTCTGCCGCATCCTGTTTGTTCAGGACTGTTCAGGTCCCCCACCTCCAGCTCAAACAAAGGCAGGGCCTGCGCCAAAGGAAGGTGCTCGCAAGCCTGTCCCCCAGCTATATCCCTCACACACACAGCTTGGCCTTCCCCACGCTGAGGAGCGGCCAAGAAAATGCTGGGTTGAAGCTCCTGGATGGGTGGGTGAAGCTTCCCAGGCCCCTGAGGAGAAGCAGGACCCCTTGCTGTGTGATGCTGTGGGAGGTAAGGTAGGGAAGGCGCAGTTTTCCAGGCATCTCCGTAAGGTGTGGGGCACCAGCTGGTGGGGCAGGAGACACAGCCCCTACTTCTCGGTGCCTTGTGGTTGCTTCCCTGACACGAGGGCCCGATCCTGAGCTGCTGTGGCACTCGGCTGGCATTTTTATTGAGGCCTGCTGGGAGCAATGAGCAGGTCCTGCATGTGAAGGAGCTCTGCTGCAAGGTGCCCCCGGGAGCTGCTTCTGCAGCAGTTTGCTCAGCACAGATGTGTGCGTGACAAAAGGGCTGCTGGCTGTGATGGGGGCTTCTTAGGGGGTAGATGGGCCCTGAGCTTTTCAGGATGTTAGATATGGGATAATGGGGGTGCTTCATTGGGGTGGTTTCATGCTTGGCCCTTGTCTCCCCACCTTGCTTTTGGCCATGGCAATGAGGTGTATTTGGATACCGAGAGCTTGCCCCACCGTGCTTCTCGCTGGGGTGCTTCTGGTGACAACTGCGGGCAGCTGCTGGGTGCATGGGCTCTGCTACAGCTTGAGATGCACCAAACCAGGAACCAACTGGCTCTTTAGACCATGGGACTGTCTCTGGGAAACCTCATCTACTGGGAGCTGATGGGGTTCATCTGTCGGAGGAGGGGAAGAGCATCTACAGTTACAGGGTGTTGAAGGGAGCTTTAAACTACAGCTGGCAGGGGAGGGAAACCTCACTGCTAGCTCTTGTTCTCAAGGGGGACTTCAACTTCCCAGATGTCTGCTGGAAATATGATAAAGCAGAGAGGAGACAGCGTAGGAGGTCCCTGGAGTGTGTGGAGGTAACTTCCTGCCACAGGTGGTGAGGGAACCGACTGCAGTCTTGGACAGAGTGATCATGAAGAGTTTTTGATCTTTGGTTAAGTAAGGAAGGCAGATAGTGGAACTGCTACCTTGGATTTCCAGAGGGCAGGCTTTGGCCAGTTCAGAGACCTGGTTGACAGAGTACATTGGGAAGGAGTTCTGAAAGGCAAAGGAGTCCAGGAAGTCTGGACTTTCCTCAAGAATGAAACCTTGAAGTCACAGGAGCAGGCCGTCTCAGTGCCAGGAAAAAGTCCGGCTGGCAGGGGAGAAGAGCAGCATGGCTGAACAGAGAGCTGCTTCGGGAACTCAGGGAGAAAAAGAGAGTTTATGACCTTGGGAAGAAGGGGCAGGCAACTCGTTTTTTGTTGAGTTCTCCCTCAAGTTGTGCAGGGAGAAAATTAGAAAGGCCAAAGCCCAGCTGGAACTCAGTTTGGCTAGTGCAGTAAAAGATGATACAAATAAATATTTTATACATACTTTTATAAATACATCAACAGCAAAAGGAGGATTAAGGAGAATCTGCGTCCTTTATTGGATGTGAGGGGAAACAGTGACAAAAGGTGAAGGTAAGGTTGAAGTACCTACTGCCTTTTTTGCCTCAGGTTTTATTAGTAAGGGCAGTTGTTCTCCAGGTACCCAGCCCCTGAGTTGAAAGGCAGTGACAGGGAGCAAAATGAAGTTCCTCTAATCCAATGGGAAACTGTAACTGACCTATTACATCATCTGAATATTCACAAGCCTATGGGGTCAGATGGGATCCACCAAACAGTACGGAAGGAGCTGGTGGAAGTGCTAACCAAGCCGCTTTCAGTAATTCACCAGCAGTCTTGACCAGCTGGGGAGGTCCCAGCTGGCTGGAGGTCAGTGAATGTGACAGCCATCTACAAGGAGGGATGGAAGGAGGACCTGGGGAACTACTGGCCTGCCAGTCTGACCTCAGTGCTGGGGATGTTAATGGAGCAGATTACCTTGAGTGCATCACATGGCACGTACAGGATGAACAGGTGATCAGGCCAGTCAGCATGGGGTAATGAATGGCAGGTCCTGCTTGACTTACCTGGTCTCCTTCTATGACAAGGTGACCCACAGAGCGCATGAGGGAAAGGCTGTGGATGTTGCTTACTTGGATTTTAGTAAAGTGTTTGTCAATTTCCCACAGTATTTACCTGGAGATACTGGATGCTCATGGCTTGGACAGGCATACAGCTTGCTGGGTGAAGAACTGGCTGACTGGCTGGTCTCCAAGAGTTGTAGCGAGTGGAGTTCAGTCCACCCGATGGCTGATCACAAGTAGAGTTGCCCAGGGCTCAGTGCCAAGGACAGTTTTGTTTAGCACTCTCACCCATGATCTGGATTGAGGACAGCTTTGCAGAGGGACCGGGACGGGCTGGCTGGCTGGGCCGCATCCAACCACACGACATCCAGCGAGGCCGGGCACCGGGTGCTGCGCCTGGGTCACCACAACCCCGTTGTGGCTCGGGGGAGAGTGGCTGGAAAGCTGCCCGGCAGAAAAAGACCCGGGGGTGCTGGTCAACAGTCACCGGAGCGTGGGCCAGCGCTGTGCCCGGGTGGCCAGGATGGCCAACGGCATCCTGGCCTGCGGCAGAAACAGCGTGGCCAGTGGGACCGGGGAGGTGGTTGTCCCCTTGTGAGACTGCACCTCGAGTGCTGCAGCCAGCTTTGGGGCCTCGCTACGGGGACAGCGAGTTGTTGGACATATTCCTGGTGGCGAGCTGAGCGGGGTCCTGCCTTGCCCAGCTCGTGTGACAGGCAGGCAGGAGCTCCGGGCTGAGAGCCTGGTGGAGGAGCCAGCAAGGCTGCGCACACCTCTGGCATCAGGACCCTGACACCACCGGGGCGCTCAGCCCTTCTCCTAGGCCTGGAGTGCCTCTGTTGGCTTCTCAGCACCTGGAGTGGCTGCTGGCACGAGGGCTCGCCATGCAGCGGAGGAGGACCTCGGATGATCCCCACAGCAGTCTGGTAGGACAGGACAGCGGTGGACGAGTAACCTGCTATGGGAGTCTGAGCGAGGATGCTGTGGAAATCTCCCAGGTGGGTGGCCATACCATGGGGTAGGAGAGGAACCGGGGCAGCTGTGAACAGGGCAGGTTTGCCAGTTGGTCCTGGGGCAGTCCCCTGCCCTTCCAGTTAGCTAGCGATCCAGCTGTTTGGGGACTACCAGCCCTTATTGCTGTTGATGCCTTATTTCCAGGCTGGCAACGCATCCCTGGCTGAGAAGAGCACAGCCAATGTCTTCAGCGATGGCTGCACAAGGATAGGTGAGGGAGAGAGGCTGATATCTGAGGTTGGTTTCCTTTGGCGAGAAGGCAGGGGCTGGGTGGGCTCCCCTGTTGGGCTGAGGAGGATGGGGAATGTCTTCCATCTTCACAGCTGGAGGTGGTGGCAGCATGGCCTATTGATAGCAGCTGATCCCTGGCAGTCTTCAGAGCCTCAGCCTTTCCCTTATTAGGGCTTTGAGCTTCCTGCCACGAGCTCCATCTTCCTGCTGCAGATTTCGTCCTTGTGTGGGAAACAGTCCCCAAGGAGCTGAGCGGGCAGAAGGGCAGCCGTGAGAACAGGGCTTTGCAGGAGAGATCCACCACCATCCACAGGACCTGGCGGAAGAAGTTCCTGGACAAGCTCCACGCTGCTGGCCTCCACATGGAAAAGGTACCCAGGGACCTGACCTTCTCCCTGCTGCATCAACCGTAGCCTTGTTCAGGGATGATGGCATCGTGCCCTGGCCCTAGGAGAGCAGCCTGGGCTTGCAGGGAGCCAAGCAGGAGCACATGGCGGGACCTGGTGAGGGCTCCAACCCAGTGGGCTGGCTCCCAGGGGCAGTGAGGGGTGGCTGGGCTGATCCTGACAGATCCTGCAGGGACCTGTACCAGTGCCAGCAGCCTCATCCCCACCCGGGCCTCCTCTCCCACCAGCACACGGCCCGTGTGGAGAAGGTGGTGGTGCACTACTTGCTGCTGAGTGCGCCCTGGAGTGTGCTCTGCTACTATGCTGAGGAGCTGCAGCTCCGTGTGCCGTTGCAGGTAAGGCCAGGGTGCCTTGGCACTCCAGGTCAGGGGACAGTACCATCAGCACTGCCGACTGCCCAGGCATCCCCACGGTCCCACACTTTGCTGCCACCTCCCTCCCTCTCCCTCCTCCTGAGACGTTTGGGCTGTGTGTGCTCAGGCGCTGCCCAACCAGACCTCCCACTGGTCAGACAGAGTGCTGCGGCGGCTGGGCATCCCCAACGCCATGGCCCAGGAGGTCCCCAGTCTGCCGCTGGACTACTACACCTGCCCCTTCAAGGTCAACAAGCTGCAATGGTAAGTGCCCCAGGAGAGACTGCGCAGGCCATTCCCTCCCTCTGACCATGCACAGCACAGCCAGGAGCAGCAGCTCCTCACCCCCACCAGCATCCTAGGGCCAAGCTGCTCCTCTGTGCAGGTTCCTGGGGAGTGACAAGCAGGACACCTTCTTCTCCACAACTCAGAGGCACCAAATCGTGAGCACCAGGGGCTGTTGTGGTCCCCTTCCCTGGTCCCGGGTGGGCTGGAGGGTCTGGGGGAGCAGGTCTGCAGGCAGGTGGCACAGCCGTGGGGGGTGTCAGATGTCCCCAGATAGGTTGCTGTGTGCAAAATACCACCGATGGGCTAGAAGGTATGGGTAGAGACCCTCCTGCTGCCGGTCAGTATTTGGGAAAGAGCATGGTAATGTTTTGGAGGATCAGGCTTGGAGGCGAAGAGTCAGTGGGTGGTGGGGCCCCCAATCCATGTGGCTGAAGCCCCCTCCCTGCCTCGTCCTTTCCTCCACAGCTCTACGAGATCCTGGCCACCACGCAGTACGGCTGCTCCAAGGAGCGGGAGGTGGGGGTGGACCGGCTGCTGAGCGAGGGTGTCTTCACTGCCGCCTTCCCGCTGCACGAGGCAAGGCATGGTGCCAGCCCTGGGGCTCCCTGATGGACCCACAGCCCTGGCCGGGCCCTCGCCCATGTCCCCCATCCTCGTAGGGCTCCTGCGAGGCCCCGCCGGAGGGGCCAGCCTCTGGCAGCCCCAGCCCGCGCCAGGTCCTTTTCCAGTACTGGGCCAGCTGGAGAAAGTGGAGCAAGTACCAGCCTCTGGACCACGTCCGCAAGTACTTTGGGGAGAAAGTCGCTTTCTACTTCGCCTGGCTGGGTGAGTGCCACCAGCTCCAGAGCAGCCCTCAGCTCCTGGATGGGGTCCCCGGATGAAATGTGCTCATTCCTGTGCACTGCCTCGGGTGGGAAACCCTTGGTGGCCTGCCAGTCCTGGTCACCTTCAGCCCTTTCCCAGCACCTTGGGGCTCCTCCTGGGTCCCTCCTCCTGGGCCCAACCTGCTTTCGCTGGAAGCAGAGCAATACCCACCGTGGTCCTGCCCGTGTGAGGTTGCAGCTCTGTCCCAGGATGTTCTCCAGTTTGGAGGCACCACAAGTCAGCCATGACACATATATCTAGAGCCTGAAGTTCAGGTCTTCCAAACCTTGTGTGGCTGGTGCTGGGCTGGTGCTGGGCTGGCTTTAGGCAGCACTTGTCCTCGGGGACTGTGGTGGAGGCTGACAGGATTTGTGCTGCCTGTCCCTGCTGCCTGCAGGCTTCTACACGGGATGGCTCTTGCCCGCCGCCGTGATGGGGACTGTGGTGTTCATCGCAGGCATTTTCCTGGTGTTCAGTGACGTACCTGCGTAAGTGTCCCCACCTCCCCAGGGGAGAAGTGGTGAGAGTCTGAGCTGAGCCCTGCTGAATGCTCCTTCCCTTGCCTGCAGGCAGGAGATCTGTGAGAGCAAAGAGCAGTTCCAGATGTGTCCGCTCTGCAAGTCCTGTCCCTACTGGCAGCTCTCTGACACCTGCAGCACTTTCATGGTGAGGTCCTGGCTCCACAGGGGAAGCATGGGGCCCAGGGGTAGAGCTCCATCCCTGCGGTCACTCGTTGGGCCAGGCTGTGGGATGCCTGCAGGGATTTGCCCTCTTCACTCCTGCTAATGTAAGACCGTGTCCCTGAGGTGGACATTAGGCCATGTCTCCACGATGGACATGGTGGATGTGAGACCTTGTCCCCATGGTGGGCATGAGACCATGTCCCTCAGGTGGGCTGGGCCACGTTCACCAGCAGCTCCTGCTGCCCTGGCCCAGCCCTCATGCCCGCTCTGCCCACAGGCGGGCCGTCTCTTTGACCACGGTGGGACCATCTTCTTCAGCATCTTCATGTCCCTGTGGGCAGTGCTGTTCCTGGAGTTCTGGAAGCGGACAAATGCATCCCTGGCACACCGCTGGGACTGCTCCGAGTTTGAGGACATTGAGGTGGGGTCCAGCCCTTTGCAATACATTCCAGAACCATATGGACAAAAGCCACCAGATGCCTCTGATGCCTTCTCCCCCTCTTTCCCAGGAGCGGCCCCGGCCCCAGTTCACTGCCATGGCTCCCATGACGATAATAAACCCTATAACTGGGGCAGAGGAGCCCTATTTCCCCCAGCGCAGCCGCATCCATCGGATTTTGGCTGGTTTGGTGGTCATTATAATGTTGGTAAGATCACAGGGGCTGGAGCAGTGGGATGTGGTGGAATGGGAGCTGTTTGAGGAAAGAGCGTGTGGGTGAAGATGGGGATGGACGTGTGTCCTTTGGCTCTCCACCAGCTCAGCCCTGGAGCTCCCTCACAGCTCCTGGTGCCCTAGGATAATGGTGGAGTTTTCCTTTGATGCAAGCTCTGATCCCTGCTCATACACAGTGCGTTGTGTTTGCAGATTGCCATGGTGGTGATGTTCGTGGTCTCCATTATCCTGTACCGGACAGTTGTTGCCATCCTCCTCTCCAGCTCAGGGTACTTCTGGTTTGTGGCTTCGGTAAGAGGTGGTCAGAGCTGCCCCATGCCAAGCAGATGGGCTTGGTTTGCCAGCTTGTTTGCCTCACTCTGCTATGTGTGCTCTGCCTGCTGACTTCCCCTGTAGGCATCGCGCATCGCCAGCATCTCCAGCTCAGTGGTGAACCTCTTCTTCATCCTCATCCTCTCCAAGATCTATATTTCCCTGGCTCATCTCCTTACCAAGTGGGGTAAGCTGGGTAGGGTCCTGCAAGCTGGACAGAAGGAGCCCGTTGTAATGGCAGAGCACCAAACCCGGCGAGCTCAGTGCTGGGACGTGAGCTGGGACACAGCCCCCCAGTAGGGGCTGGCTGGTGTCAAGGAGGAAGCTGTCATGTGAAGTAGAGGAGAGAGTTGGGGAAATAAGACCTTAGGTGAAAAGTGTTTTGGCTGCAGAAAACAAAAACAAAACAATCAAACAAAATGAGTACAGGGGATCACTTCTGCTCAAGATTTTTTTTTTTTTTTTTTTTGGGGGGGGGGGGGGGGAAGTGTTGTAGGAAGAGTTTTGAGCTGACTGCTGGGGCCTGGGGGAGAAAAGTGCCTGGAATATTTTTACCATGTATAATGTGGTACACAGCCTGTTTCTGCTGAGAAGAGGGAATTAAGTCTTTTTTTTGGTGCAAAGCACATGGGTGTCTGGACATCTTGGGCTGACTGTGCGGGTAGAGCAGCAGGGTTGGGGCCGGGGCGCTGAGGCTCTGTTAGCACTGAGCCAGGCAGGGTGACATCCACCATGAGGCAGACAAGCACCTCGGAGCAGCGTGGGGCCACATCCCTGTGCTTCCCCCGGCAGAGATGCACCGCACCCAGACCAAGTATGAGGATGCCTTTACCTTCAAAGTGTTCGTCTTCCAGTTTGTCACCTTCTACTCCTTTCCCATGTACATAGCTTTCTTCAAGGGCAAGTAAGTGGCAGGTTAACGGTTGGCCGTGAGGGCCTTGGAGGTATTTTCCAACCTAAAGGATTCCATAATTCGATGATTCTAAGGCCCGTGGGGGAAGAAGGGCCCTTCCCACTCCCTCTGGGACCGCTGGGCAGGGTGGCCTTGCAGGGCTGAGGGGCCTGGAGTGCTGCTGCCACCTCAGGGGGAGCACCATGGTGGGAGGATTGGGCCCACCACGGGGTTGGGGGGGAGGCAGTCTGATCTCTGTGGGCTTACTGCTGTGCTGGCCCCAGCCTGGGGCTGGGGGACCCCCTCCTTCAGGGACACCACTGCCAGCTCCCTTAGCAAGGGAGACGACAGGTCAAGGTCTACCAGACCAGGCCCTTCCTTCGCTCGGTGACCTCTTTGCCACAGCCAGCAGCAGAGCAGAAGGTGGGGTGGCAGAGGGTGGGCTGAGCCCCTGCAGCCCCCAGCGATGCTCCCCTCATGGCCCAGGGAACAGGGAGGCTGGAGGGAGCTGGGATCCCCGCTCACAGCTCTGCCGTGGCTCCCACAGGTTCGTTGGCTACCCTGGGAACTACCGGAGCTTTTTGGGCATCCGCAACGAGGAGGTGAGCGTGGTGCAGGGGGCTGGTGGTGATGGCCCCCCTTCAGGGCCGTGCCAGGACACAGCATGGTGCCTGTGGGGCATCCCTGAGCTGTGCTCACCCAGCAGGATGCATTCCCCTGGCTGCCAGCCTGGCCCAGGCTGGCGCTCACTGTGGGGGCCCCATCCCCTGCTCGGGGTCTGGGTGCTGGGTCTCCCCGTGTGCCAGGAGCTGCGTGCTGAGGGCCCCGCTCTCCCCGCAGTGCAGCCCAGGTGGGTGCTTCATTGAGCTGGCCCAGGAGCTGCTGGTCATCATGGTGGGGAAGCAGATCATCAACAACGTGCAGGAGGTGGCCATCCCGTGAGTACGGCGGCAGCAGCACCCATGGCACACCCTGTCTCAGAGCAGGACAAGCCCTGAGCGGTGCGGAGGCTCCTCTGGGGGGTGCTTGGCCGGTGCTGTGGTGTGGGACACAGCCCCTCTTTTCTCCCCAGGAAGCTGAGGTGTTGGTGGCACAAGCACAAGCTCCTCTCCACAAAGAAGAAGGCCATGGTGGAGGGTGGGCCGGTCCCGGCGGAGCAGGCACCTTGGGTGGTCAACCACCAGCTGCTGGCCTTTGAGGGGCTGTTTGATGAGTACCTGGAGATGGGTAGGAACCGGCCCCGCACCCGGCCATGGGGAGGGGAGAGCATGGTGCCAGGCTGTGCAGTCCCGCCGAGGGGAGCCCCTTTCCCTGTGTCCGTCTCCTCCCTGCTGGCCTGGGTTAAGGCATAAAATATTCCTCTGGGGCTGGGCTTTACCCTGGAATCCAGCCCGAGTCCCACCTCAAGCCCTCCTCGGGGGTTTCCAGCTCTGTGCCCACGTGGGGCCTCAAGGCTCTGTGAGGCTCTCGCAGGCGCCTGGACCTCTGGGCTCTGCTCAAGAGGGAGCAGTGGGAAGGGACTGGGAGACGCTGCGGTTGTCGCTACTGCTCTCAACCTGTCCTTCCCCTCTCTTCCTCCTTTTCCTGCCAGTCCTGCAGTTTGGCTTCATCACCATTTTCGTGGCTGCCTGTCCCCTGGCACCCCTCTTTGCCCTGCTCAACAACTGGGTGGAGATCCGCCTGGACGCCCGCAAGTTCGTCTGTGACTACCGGCGGCCCGTGGCCGAGCGGGCACAGGGCATCGGCATCTGGTTCTCCATCCTGGAGGTCATCACCCACCTGGCTGTCATCAGCAACGTATGCTGGGCGGCGGGGTGACGGGGCCAGCGCTGAGGGGTTGCAAATGGAAAATTAGGGAAAAAAGCTCTTTTGGGCGACACCGTGAGGAGGGTGGGTCCGCCTGTGCAGAGGCGTGCTTCCTCTGGGACAGGCAGGCAAAAATCTCGGAGCCGTGGGGCAGGGTGGCAGGGCTGGGGCCTCCCCCAGCTGCGGGACCTCTGCAGCGCCTCTCCCTCCCCCCAGGCCTTCCTCATCGCCTTCACCTCCGATTTCCTGCCCCGCGTGTACTACGAGTACATCCACGACAGCAGCCTGCGTGGCTACGTGAACTTCACCTTGGCCTACGCGCCGTGGGACTTTGTCCAGCAGAGCAACACCATGTGCAGGTGGGAGCTCCTTCCCACCTCGGCCTTTTGCTGCTGCCACCTCCTCAGCAAGTATTTCGTTCAGCACAGAGGCCTTCAGCCAGGTCCAGGTTGTCCGCCTGCTTTCCTGAGGTGCTGATCCCAGGGTTTGCCCAGCACGTGCCCATGGGCTGGGGCAGGACAGGGGGCGTGGGGGCAAGCAACCTGTCTTGGTGACTCCCCTGCTCCCTCCCCACCCTTGGTTTAATGTGCCTGAGTGTTTTGGAGCAATGACTTCAAAAGCTCTCCAGCTGTGGAGAGATTTGCTTCACCAGAGGAAGAAAATGTCACAACCTGTCTGGGGAGATGGCCAAAAGTGCCCCAGGGCTGGGCTGCCTGCTGCTCGTCCCTCTGCCGCGATCACATCCCGCGGTGACGCGTGCTGGTGACACCAGCCACGGGGCGGGGGGGTGCAGTGACAGCTGCGCGTGGCTCCTACAGGTACAGGGCGTTCAGAGACCAGGACGGCAATTTGACGTTGACCTACTGGCACCTGCTAGCCGTACGCTTGGGCTTCGTCATCGTGTTTGAGGTACCAGCGCCAAGCCCCGCGGGGAGACATGGGTGCTGGGTGGAGCTGTGCCAACCACTCCGTCCCTCTCGCTTCCAGCACGTGGTTTTCTTTATTGGGCGCGTGATCGCCTGCCTGGTTCCTGACATTCCTGAGTCGGTGGAGGTCAAGGTGAAGCGCGAGCGGTACCTGGCCAAAGAGGCCCTGGCTGAGAACAAGGTGCGTGCGGCTGCCTTTCCCTGCCTTTCGTGCTTGTTCCGTGGTACCTGTGCGGAGTTACAGCACCTTCTGCGAGTGCACACAGCAGCTCCCTTTTTCCATGATTCAGGTCCTTTTGGAGAGACGGGAGGCAAGGAGCAAGGCCAGCAGTGCGGATCCAGCAAGCAGGGACTGGGAAACTGAGCAGGTCGAGGGCAGCTGAGAGCCGCGGCGTGCCCCAGGGCCACAACCTGCTCCTCCTCACAGCAGCGCGGAGCCGTGGGGCAGCATGCCGGCCGGCCAGCCCTGCTTGGCTGGCTCAGGGCAGCTCTGCCACATGGAGGTCAGGGCTATGCTGCTGCTGCAGGCGGGGAGGGAGGCAGCCAGCTCTGGGCATTTGTCCAGGCTCCTTGGGAACAGCCCCGCGGCGTAAATGAATTAAAGGTGGCCGGCCACACTGCGGTCCTGGGCTGGTAGGCCTCACTGCTGGTGCTCAGCTAGCAAAGGCAGGCTCCTGCCTGCAGCTGCTGCTAGGCTGGGCAGCACAAGGACAGGCTGACTCGCCCCTGCCTGGACAAGTCGCAGAAGGGCTGCCTGGACTGGCTGGTGCTTCTGCTGTCTCCTGCGCTGGGTGCTTACCGTAACCGCAGCTGGAGGGGTTGCTCCTGCCACCCTAAGTGGGTAGGCAGGAAATAGCTGAGCTGTGGGAAAGCTATGGAGACCCCACGTGAAGGTGGGAGGCGTGCTGCTACCCTTTGACAGGGGGACCACGAGGGGAAACAGCCCCTGAGCAAAGCTTGGCTTCTCAAGAGCAGCAGCTTGGCCCTGGCAGGTGGGCACCGGGCAGCAGCGAGAGTTGCAGAAGGCAGAGGTTCTCAGCGGGTGGGCAAGAGGGACTGCAGCTGCTGCCTCCCTCTCCTCCCCTGTACCAGCAGCAGCCCTGGCATCACCTTGCTGGCTGTGAGCATTGGGTGCCTTCCTCCACTGCTGCTGGGTGCTGCGCTCACCTCCCCTCAGACCAGCGTTCTCTGTGCGCATCCCTCCTCAGCAAGGGCACTGCCGCAGCAGAGGCTCACACCTGCAAGCTGGGGCTCCTCAAGGTGGGCTGAACCCAGCCAAGCGAGGGCTGCCCTGGATCTCAACCCACCGGTAGAAATAATATCCGTGACACTCCAAGCTGTTTCAGGTTTTATTTTAGAATTTATAAAATTCCAGTGTCATCCATACTCATGAGCCTTTTTACATGTTTGCATATAGTCTCCAAATTCCAAAGTTAAGGCCAAGGGATCATTGCTATGGAAACGTACAATATGGAAGACGTCAGAGAGGAAATGGACACATGCCACAGTCTGCTGCGGAAGGAGGGTGGTGGGGGACAGTACTAGGTACAATCACTTCATGACCTTCTTTAGAGTGGAGGGTCGGGCTGCGGGGCAAACCCAGATAGTGGCGCCCCAAATGTAACTCAAGCCTAGCTGTGCAACTGGTGAGGGCGGGGGGCATAAAGAGGAAGGGGGGGTAGGCTTGGCGACATAGGACAGACCTAAGCTACAGGGGTATTACCATTTTCTGACAGACACGGATGGGAGGGTGTCGCCCTAGTTCTGTCTGACCCATCCTGTTAGCCATCACTGGGGGGAGGCAAAGCCACCCCGTCCTTCAGGGGAGCCAGGTGCCCTGCGGCAGGACGCAGGTAGCTTCAGCCACATCTCAACTTTACGGAGAGCACTCAGATTTTGGTTCAAAGTCTGCATAGCAGCCTCTACGAGGAGCTGGCGTGGGAAGGAGAAGCGTTGGCATGTCAGGCCTGTCGGACAGAGCTGGGGGTGCTGGAAAAGGCAGGAACGCTGGGCCCAGCCTGCCAGAATTCCTGCCTTTGCCCCATAAGCAGCACTAGAGAAGAGAGACTAGGGACTCCTGCTTGTCCAAGAGCTGAAGCAGCTGGGCTAGAGGAATGGCTCAGACTACAACCTTCTGCAGGACAGAGGCAGGGAAAGGAGGGAACACAGGGACCCCCTGCCCCCTGCCTCCCTCCACAAAGACACGGTTTTCCTCTTACTGGCTGGAGAAGCTTGGGCACAGCTCCCTCAGAGCAAGCCATGGCAGGGCCCAGGCACAAGCAGCCCAGAGTATAGACCATGGATCACCCTCTCCAGCCCGTACAATGGAGGCCTCAGGGAGGGCTTGACACACGGCACTGTCAGCCCCCTCGCTTTCAGTTCCCCTGTTCCATCAGAGCAGAAGCCTGACTCACCACCGCTGTGGCCAGGGGCTGCTGCTAAGCTGTGGCTAAGGCCTTGGGGCCAAGCCTAGTTCTAGCTCAGGAAGTCCTACGGTCCTCTCCGACTCACCGCCTACACGACCGTGACCACTCTCAGCTTCCCTTCAGAGGAGCTCCCGCAGCCACTCCACAAAATGCTCCTCTTGCTTCTCCTCCAGGGTTCTGCTCTGGGTGCCAGGGTGAGAGTTGGAGCAGCTGCTCACCCGCCTACGCTGGGAGGCCACCATCATACTGACTTTTGAGGTAGAAAGAAGGCAATAGTAATTGGTGTCCCTACCGCTCGTGCTTAGAAGCTGCAGGGCTCGCAGCATCTCAACAGCTTCTCAAGGCTCCGCTTCCAACCAGCTTCTCTTGGGCCACGCCAACCTTGGCCATCCCCGCTCTGTCCCATCCAATATCGCTGCCACGTGCTGGCTCACCTGCCTGCCCACACGGCTGCTGGGAAGGGTGCGCAAGGGAATGCGGGGACGAGGAGCGGGGTCTGCCGTCACGCACTGGAAGACTCATCAAGCGTGCAGGCTGGGGCTGTGCTCGGTGTGGCGCGAGGGAGCGCCCGCAACGCACTGCACTCTGAGGCGTTCACCTGACCAGGGCAGCCGTACTTTGTTCTGGTCCCTTCCATCTCTGCTGCCTCTACAGCCTACTGAAGGTTTTGTTCCTTGAAAAAGTTAAGTTTCTGACCTTTTAGATTATTTTAAGCTCTCCCCACAGTCAGCTATCAGCATTAAATGAATTTTTGGCAGTTCAAAGGAAAAAAGTTGATTGCACTCTACAACGGTAAGGTAAGGCCTGGGATAAACACAAAGGAAAGAGGGCAAACGTTTTGGCTTTAGAAAGTCAAGGAAATTTATTTCCTGAGGTCATGAGACAGGAAGTAGATTCCTAGCCACAGTAAAGGAGGTCTCCTAATGAAGGCGAGAATGCCTAGTAAGACATGCTCAAGAGAGCAGATTTTTCTGCTAGCGCTTGGGAAGCTGTAAATCTTAGCCACTTTGAGTCAATTATGAAGTTTCTAACAAAAACACACACATTTAGTGTTTGAATCTGACTGGAAGTCTCGTTCCAAAGAATAAAAGTATATCCATCAAGAGATGAGAGTGAATCCTAGCCATGGTGATAGCTGAGGGGAGCGGGATGGGGTCTAGCACTCCAGACACCATTAGGAGACCTCTTGGGGCAATTGACTTGTGCTCCAGCTGCTGGGTCAGATTTCAGACAGGAAGTATTTGTGGCAGGTTAGTGTCAGGTCAGCGGGCTGGAGGAGATGTTTCTGCTTCCAGGTCATTATCGTTTGGGTCCCCAGGGAAGAGTCTTGGGGGCAACTTGAGCCCCAAAGCTGGGGAAATCTTCAGAACTGCTCATATCAGGGGCCTAGAGCAAACAAAAAGGGAACAAGTTAAGCTCCTGCCCTGCTGTGAACCTGTACAGCACCCCTGTGCTAAGCAGCATTTCCTGTGTCCCAAGGGCAGAGACAAGGAGTGAGGACTGAGCAGGATCGTTATGTCCTTTGGACTGCCCTAGGTGGACAGTTGAGCCTCCAGAGATGGCATCAAGGACGGTGCAGACAGAAGCACACAGCAGGTGGATCAGGGGCTCAGAGAGCCCAACCGCGGTTAACTCGGTCGCTGGAGCAGGGTCAGGCCACTGGGGCAGCTGAGAACAGAGCTGCCACGTGTCCCAGTTCGCTGCTCCCAGACAGAACACAGCTACAGACACTGAGCTCGTTCTGTGCTGCAGCAGAAGTCAGAGGTGCCAGGGCCCCATGGCAACCCCTAAAACCAACACCTGGCAGGACACTGTCAGGTAAGGACTCCCCATCCCCAGCAGCCCCACTGTCTCCAACACAGGCAAGGCGTTTGGAAGAGGAGACAGCAGTGCTTTGGAAGCTGGAGACAGAGCCTAGGCCTGCCCTTGGCTTGCCCAGGCCCCACAGACCAGGGCGGCTCCTCACTGCCGTCTTTGCCACCAAGCAGAGAGGAGGGCGAGCGCTCTGTTTTCCCAGTTGAAATGGGAGGGCCAGACCCCAGAGTCAGCCCTTGGCAGTGCCACACTCCCCGTGCCCCCGGGCCCGCAGCAGAAGCAGCACTCACCTTTTCATTGTTGACAGTGGCCCAGGGGGCATCTCTCACCACAAAGCCCTTGGATGGGGCCTTGGACTCTTCATGGGAAGAGGGCTTCATGTACACCTGCATTGCCTCGTTGTCCACCACATCTGCAAGCTGCAGTCACATGGCCCAGTTAGGAGGTGGATCGTGACAGTTCCTCAAACTGGTGTAACCCCCCCAATCCCTGAACTACACCATGCTGCACCCTGCCCAAGGTCACCAGCCTGTTCCACCATCACTGAACACGGTGTTTCTCCACTAGTTTGAGGGCCACCAACTCCTAGACTGCAATTGATGCAAGCTGCAGCAAGGCAAGCACGCACACATCTTGGTGGTGTCCCAACATGCTCATTCGCTGTCCCCTGGGGAGAGCGGGGCCAGTCCCTGCACAGCCTGGGGCTCTGCAGCCAGTGGTCTGAGGGACAGCTGCAGACCAGGGCTGACCGCAACCTGCACAAAGACCGAGTTCTCTGATGCTGTGGTAGAAAATACCACATGGAGATACCTCAGACATCCAGCTCTGTGGTTGAGGAAATCCTTGCTAAGCCGCCACACAGATTTGCTAAACACTTACATATTCTTCCTCCAAGTTCAGGATGTGATCAATAGCTTCTTCCACGTTCTCAGGGAGTCCTGTCACGGTCACACAGTTGGGATCAGGAGCTCCACTCTGGGGAAAGCGAATATCCACCTGAAACACAAAGAAACACAGGAATTACACCTGCACATCTGAAAAGCTACAGACTCCCTTAGTCTTTTGTCATTGGATTCACAAAAGAGAAAAGCCCTGATCCATTCACTGCTTCAAGTCTGTTCAGGAGCTCCGCACTTCAGACACTAGGGGATTCACAGGAATACACCCGGCCTGATGCCTGCCCACTTTCCCTGTGGGGAAGGTGGAGCAGAGCCTGCAGTAACAACCCACATTCCAGCAGCCCCTGCTGCTCTCACTGCCCAGGTGCCCACCAAGCCGAGTGGTGAGGTTGGAGGGAAGGGATGCCATCCAGTGGGACCTGGACAGGCTGGAGGTGGACCCGTGTGAACCTCATGAAGTTCAACAAGGCCAAGTGCAAGGTCCTGCATCTGGGTCGGGGCAATCCCAAGCACAAGTCCAGGCTGGGCAGAGAATGGATTGAGAGCAGCCCTGAGGAGAAGGACCTGGGGTGGTGGTTGACGACAAGCTCTACACAAGCCAGCAATGTGTGTCTGCAGCCCAGAAAGCCACCCGTACCCTGGGCTGCACCAACACAGCGTGGGCAGCAGGGCGAGGGAGGGGATTGCCCCACTCTGCTCTGTTCTCGTGAGACCCCACCTGGAGCCCTGCACTCAGCTCCGGGGCCCCCAGCACAAGGACAGGGAGCTGTTGGAGCCAGTATCCAGAGGAAGTCTCAAGTTCAGCCTGGAGAAGAGAAGGCTCTGGGGAGACCTTGCAGCGGCCTTCCAGTGCCTAAAGGGGGCTGCAGGAAAGCTGGGGAGGGACTCTGTGTCAGGGCATGGAGTGAACAAGGAGTGATGGTTTTAAACTAAAAGAGGGGAGATTTAGATTAAATCTAAGGAAGAAATTATTTGCTCAGAGTGCGGTGAGGCCCTGGCCCAGGCTGCCCAGAGCAGCTGTGGCTGCCCCATCCCTGGCAGTGCCCAAGGCCAGGCTGGATGGGGCTGGGGGCAGCCTGGGCTGGTGGAGGGTGTCCCTTCCCAGGGCAGGGGGTTGGAATTACATGATCTTCAAGGTCCCTTCCAACCCAAACCATTCTCTGTGCAGTGCTGTGGCAACAGCAGAGGGCTAGATTTCCAGACAGTGTCCTCATTCTGCTGCAAGCATCCTCGCCATCAAGCCATCGGCGGGAGGCACAGTAAGTTTTCTATCTCCCCCACAGATGGAGTAATCCTGGCTGATGACCATTTTATGTAGTTGGCTTAGTGTTTCCCATACACAGCCACTGAGGTCTCTTCCAGCTTGCCTTCCAGATGGCTGCAGGGAAGTCACCCAGGATGGAACCAAAACCAAAGGCTGCTCATTTCAGAACAAAACAGCTTGTTTCAGCAACCAAGACCAGCCAAGATGAAAGTCCCAAAGGCTCATCACTCTGGATTCATGTTCATTAACGGTCCCTGTAGTAAATCACTCTGCTACTGCCACATGCTGCCAGGGATGCAGGCCCCTGCCCTTCCCAGGCTAAGATGGCTTTGCCAAAGCCTTTCAGCTTCCAGCAGCCAAATCTGGAGCCCTGAAAGTGTATTTGGGAATCTTGAAGTCACAGGAATCAACGTTGGCTTAGACAAAGAAATCCATAGGATCTCCTTTGCGCTGAGCTCATGCTAAGGGGGTCTGGGTACAGTTCCCTCCCACAGCTCCCCAGCATCAGTGACCGTCCACTTCCAGTATGTGGAGCAGCTCAGTGAACCACCTCTCCCTTCAAATGACTATCTGGGACCCCACTTGAAGAAACCCACTGAAAGGGGACTTTGCTCCTACATTTGCAATGACACCTTGAGGGGAGCAGAACAGCACTGGTTTTTCATTGCTTCTGTTCCAGCTGGAGGTGCTCAAGAGGTACGAGAAACAAGGACCACAAGATGTGCACCTGACACTCCTGAATTCAGACCCTAGTACCAAACTGCTCCCTCAGCCCGCGCTGCCCCACCGCTCACCTTGAACTCATCCATGATTTTGCGGATGGCTTTGCCACGTGCACCAATGATGCGTGCGTGAACACGGTGGTCCAGAGTCACATCCTCAGAGACCATCTGCTCCAGCTCGCCAACAATCTTCATGATGGCATCCCGGGCAGCCTCAGCATTCTTCTCATAGCCAGTGATGGTGATCTGGTCTTGGGCCTGTGGCACATGGAAGCATGTTGAGTAACCAAGCTCATAAGCAGCTAAGCAAAACCCCCTGCTACTCCTTTTTACCGTCCATCTTATTCAATAGCAGCACAGGGAAGTCAGAGCTCATGCTCAGAGACAACCAACAACCCCCTGTGTGTCCCCTCTGCCCTCTCACCTGGCTTTCATCATCCTTGTCAGGAAACTGGATGTTGACCTCATGCTCTGTGCGGATCTGGGTGATCACTGCTCCCTTACGCCCAATGATTTTAGGGTGATACTTGGGATCCACAGTGACTGTCAGCTTGAAGCTTCGCAAGGCCTGGAAAGAGAGCAGCAGAGTGAGGCACAACGACAGGGAACACACCATGGCTGCTCCACTGATGGCCACGAAGGTCCCAGCATTCTTTTTGGCTTCTGAGATTCATGGGACAGATTCTGCAAGGTCCTGCCTGAGCACACATGGCTATAGAAGAGTACCTGAAACATTCATCTGCAGGGGCCTTGTACTTTTTACCAAGTTCAGCAGGAAACTACGGGTAGAAATCAACTACCCAGATCATCCCTCACACTATTTGTTCAGAGCTGGGATAAGGATTCACCAGAAGAGGTACAAAGAGACTCTAGCACAGTGAGGCTCCTGCCCTGCACCATCTCAGAGGGATGTGAAGGTAAGAGAGGGCCCTGGGCAGTTGAGGTTCCTAAAGTAGAACCCCAAGACTCTCCTGTTAGTTCATATTTAACAGGCTATATTTGGGTAAGCCACTGAGTCCCCCAGACCTGCAGAGCAGCTAAGGGTGCTATTAAAAGAAGAGTTCCACAGGTCTGTACAACTTCTGAAGGTAACACCCAGAGGCTGAAGCCTTGTTCAGCTGGAAGGAAGAAGGACAGGCACAGGCCTTACCCGATCCTCTTGTTCAGCCTGCAGCTCCTTCACTCTTTCCAGCAGCCCAGTCTTGGCACGGTCCAGGTTGGTGGCCAGCCCTGTGATGGTGATGACATCTGACTGCAGCTCAGGAGCAGGGACCTGGATGTTTACCTGAGCAACAAGGAACAATTATCACTTTGTACCACCGCTCACTGCACGTTAGCTTCTCACTGATCCTCTCTGCTACCAACAACAGCTTGCACCTAGCCTGAACCCTGTTCCTTCAGCCATTATCAACATCAGATTGCTTCGCTGCAGGACTTCAGGATCTGGCAGTCTCTGTACCAGCCTGGAGAGGCTACGAAACAAATACATGTTCAACAGTGCTGTCTGCAGCCAACCTGCACCGGCCCCAAGAGCAAGAGGTCCACAGTCCCTACAGGTTCCTGAGGAATTCTTCCAAGCAGGCGGGCATGGCCAAGCTGTATCGCATGGCCAAGGAGGGAAAACAGCTCTTGCACTGGTAAGAAATCCAGATAGGCCCCAACAAGTCCTACAACACTCACGACACCAACTCCCATCAAAGCTTCATTGTGAAACCTAGCAAGCCCCAGAGCCAAGGAGTTCATTACACAGGCCTCACTTTCTTATACAGCTTGTATTCTATGGTCAAGCCAAGATGGTCCTGAGTAAGTCATAACTGATTGCCAACACCATAAATGTGGTCAACTACAGATTCTCCAGGAGATGGGATTAGGGAGGAAGGGCAACAACTTACTTCAAACTCGTCCATCATTTTACGGATCCCACTTCCTTTCTGGCCAATGATATAACGGTGAAGATCAAAGGGAACTTCCACTTCAATGGTGACAGGAACCAGAGCCTAGAGGGATGGGAACAGAGTTTGACAGTTGAAAGACTTCTCCTTTCTTTCAGTTTGCCGTATACTTGCTCAAAAGAATGCACTGCTAGAGTGAGGTACGTTCCCTTGTAGTCAGGGTACAAACTGCAGGAGAGAGCAGCTGCAAACACCAAGATGACCTGTGGAGTGCTAAACGTTGTTTTTTTTCCAAACAAACCATCTAAAACCCCCCCTCTGGCGTCAGAGGCTGTTCTCATATCCTTGGCTTCCACCCAGCAGAAACTTGGATGACATCACTAGAGGAGAAGCATGGCAAGGTCTGCTGAAACTGGAATGATTCAGCCTCAATCACACTGTATCTCATCCCAGTCCTGCTTCATAAAAAAGGATGTCATGCTTTTCTGGCAAGTGACTTGGGGCTGCTTGCAGCTGTAGCAATTGCTAGGTTAGGAGCAGTGATTCAAGCTGCCTGGCTAAATTACACAGCAATTGGAGAACTTCCTTTGAGCAACACAGACTTCTCCACGGTCAGTGTCAGTGACCACCTGGATAGCAACCTTGACTGAATAGTTTTTATTACCATCACTAAAGCATGCAGCGAGCTTCTTGCATCAGGACGTGACTACATTATAAGGTTAAAAGGTTTGGAAGCCACGTACCTGCAGCGCCTCCTTTGCTGCCTCACACTTCTCCCTGCGGCCAGAGATGATGATGATATCACACTTCTTTGGAGAGCTGGGGTCTCCATCCTTCCCATCCTTGCCTTCCCCACCCTCCTCGCCGTTCTCCTGCACAGCTGGCTCTGCGACAGGGGCTGAAAACATGGAAAGGCTCATGTTAAATAGACAGAGCCCCCTCCTTGCTCAACATCTCCCCCTCCAGATCCTCGGGCTCAGCCTGGTCACAAGAGACCAGACACTACAGCCTGCTACGGAAGAGGTTACTCCTGACACAGTCAGCTTGCCATGGCTTAGCCTAGAGCGAGCAGAACAAGAACAACCCCTGAGATGGTCTCCTCCATGCCTCTCTGCACAGCACTCACATTGTCTTTGCCCGCGTGGGGAGGACCTGCAGTTGCACTCTGGAAGGAGGGGCTGTGCTCCCTATGGCAGCAGAGGCAGTGAGGCTGGCAGTTCCTTCAGCAACAGGGAATTTCACTAGCACGGCGCTGGATGTTACAGCAGGATGGCGGGTGGTAGGCCAGACTACTCAACAAAAATAGGCAGAGCAGCCCCAGGCCAGCAGGCCCCAGCCGTGCTGAATTGAGTACACCCAACAATGAGAGCACGAGAACTCCGAGAAACCCTGACAAGCCTGCAGAGCAAGAGAGCAGTGGCAGGTTCTGCTTTTGGCTAGGACAGGTCCTCGTGCTCCCTGCACTCTGTGGTGAGACCACATTCAGAACTCACAGGTTTGCATTTTTACCCCCTAAAAGTGGCCCCTCTTCCCAAGAGGACACGGTTGATTCCAAGCCCAGTTCCAAGGACGCTGCAGGGAACACCTGGGGTCACTTCTCCACAGCTTTTAAGTAGAGCTTCTCCACTGATCAAGCGTAGCCTACACATCTGATCACCCCAACTGCCATGCGAACATGCATCCGTGGGTATACCTGGGTTCTCCTCCCTGTCAGGGAATTTGATCTGGACACCATAGTCCCGGGTGATCTGCTGGATCCGGGATCCTTTGGGGCCCATAATGGAGCGGTGGAACTTTTGTGGGATGGTGCATTCGATTGTCACTTGAGCTTCCTGTGAGAAAGCAGAGTTGCTCTATTGCGACGCAGCCTCTTTCACTGCAGCAAACAGGATGCTTGCGCGTGGTGAAATCCATAATGGACACAGTGAGGTGTTGGGAAAGGTAACAGCTGCTGTCATGGAAAGAACTGAAAGTTTCCCAGAATCTTTCCCTCTCTCAGAGAAGTTAGCATGAACTATTTTAATGAAGGCTGCCTCCAGCCCGTACTGTTAAAGGCTTCAGAGACCAAAGGCTCAAGCTTGCTATGACTTTGAAGGGGAAGAAGTAGTAAGAGAAAGGAAAAAGATAAGAAGGAAGGAAAGGAAGAGCAGAGGTCTGACTGATGGTTGTTCCCAAAACGCGGTACTAACAGGACAAGAAACCCCAGGGAGGAGCCCCTACCCAAGACCAGGCATGGAGAGGCACAAGAGGGCTCCAGATTTTTCATGTCTAAAAGTACCCCAAACAAAGCTCTCCCCCAAAACAGGAAGAAGGTCAAAGGAGGCAATTACTTGAAACAGCACTGCCATTTTGGAGCCAGCAGCCTTTCCCCACGCTGGGATCTAAAGTCTGCAGCCCCTATGTTGACAGCAAAGCTTTAAATCCCAACTCTGTTGTGGGACCTGTTCACATAAAGCTTGGCTGTACAACAGGTTCAAGAAGGGTACAGCTAAAGCAACGAAGGATGGAAAAAACAGCTTTCCTGGGACTTACCAGGTCCTCGATGATCTCCTGGATGCGTTTCTTGGCAGCCTCCACACAGTCCTTGGCTCCCTTGAGGGTGACTTTGTCGCTCTGGGTGCCAGAGCGTGGGAAGCTGACCATCACACCACCGTACTCATCAGCGATCTCACGCAGAACTTGCCCTCTCCGGATGACGAAGTGGCGGTGGTGCTTGGGGTCAACCACCATGGAGTCTTCAACCACGTTATCCTGCCAACAGATGACAGCAGCCAGTCAGCCCTGCCCTTCCTGGCCATCATCACCCACTTGCTACACTCAACAGAAAACAGTTTACAACCTCACTCCAACAAGCGACAGTGAAGAGGATCTTCCTGAGCTCCCACCACGCTCATGGTTCTAAGACAAACAGGTCTTCCACACTAACTCATTGGATCTTGCTGCAGTGATAGGTAGGAAAGGAGCAGTTCTTACCAGGTTCTTGATAAGGGCCTCCAACTCCTTCTGTGCCTCTTTGACAGCTTCCTCAGTTCCCATGATAGTAATCAGCTCCTGATCTTTGTCCTCAGAGGTTGGGAAGATGATGCGGGCCCCGGTGTTGTCACGCACCTTGCGGATGTTGCCACCGCCTTTACCAATAAGGAATTTGTGGTACTCTGGCTTTGCACGGAGGTCCACAGTGTAACTCTTTGTTTGCTGTAAGGAGGCAGATCCGCATGGAACATGTCAACATGCAGCAAACGCACATCTGCATCAACAGCAGGCACGCAGCTGTGTAACTGCACACACATGCACAATGTTGCATGAGGAAGGTAGATGTAGCTTGCTGTCTAAATCAAAACCAAAGGCTCCCAAACCCAATTATATACAGGGAAATGTAAGAACTGGAGCTGGAATTCAGAGACAAGGAGAAAAAGGAAAGGAGATATTCAGAGGCAGCTGTTTCAGAGAGGTGTGGCTATCCAACAGCATTCAAGCCACAGCAGTAGGGAGCCTTAGCCCTCTGAGTATGTCCCCAGCCTTGGAAGAGAAGCATTTCTGCCAGTTCTTCTGCCCACGGGGGGAAGAACTCATTGTCACAAGGACAAAAGTGTAGTTTTCTTTCAGTCATCCCAACTACTCAAATCCCTCAGAAGAGGATTAAGCTGCCTTATGGCAGAAACTTCTCAGCAGGCTGAGGGGATCATTTGAACCCTGAAAGAGAAAGAGCTGGCCAAACCAATCTGCTCCTTCCCTTACGACAGGGCTCACCTTCTCTTCTGCCAGGTGCAACAGCTGTTTCTTGGCTTTCTCTACATCCTGTGCTGGGCCCCTGATGGTCACGGTGTCACTGCCAGAGCCCTCGGTGGGAAAGTGGATGTGGACTCCACCACACTCCTCCATGATGGAGCGGATGAAGCGGCCTTTGGCGCCAATGAGGGAATTGTGCAGCTTGGAAGGAATAGAGACCTCCACCTCAGTGATGTTGGCCTAAGAAAGGACAGTAGCAAGCTGTTAATTAAGCAGCAGAAACATGTTTGTGCCTACCCTGCTTACCTTCCAACTCCTACACTGCTACGATCTTTATGGAGCTACGTGTAAGAAATGCCTGACCACAGAGGTTTGAAACTGGCTGCCCCTGATACATGAACAGCCGCAGGCAGGCTCATCAGCATCGTCCCACAGCACAGTCAATTTTAGATGAATTACGTCCTGAGAGCAAATACCATGAATGCAAATTCAGTCTCTGATGAGGAGATAGCAGACCTACGTCAAGCCCTCCATTTGGAGGTGCAACCAGCTCCTGTCAGGTAGCACAAGTTTGCTCTCGTAACTTGCAAGGTATTGTGGGGAGTCAGCACTGGGAGACCAGCCTCCCAGTGACAGACTTTCATCTTAGCTCAGTTCCTTGCTTTGTTCACGATGATGAGAGTTGTCCTCATTAACGCTGAGCACGTGGTATTTTTAGTTTGCTTGATCTCAGTTAAAGCACAGCCTTCCCTAGTTCACAAGTGACACTTCAGAGGGACAGCCCTACTTGCATCCTGATAAGCTATGAAAAGAGACTTCCCTGAAAGAAGTGAGAGATACCACAGGCATAAATCAGGGCTCTGAGCTGCTGGCAAATTTTGCTAAGATCTTAGGTTTTAGATTCAAGAACAGACTGACACACACTGCTGTCTCCTCCCTGCCCTCCCCCACTACAACCATTTCTTCTCAACTTATGCATTCTAGAAACATTTTCAAGCTCCTTATCTGCAACAGGACAGTCACTTCACTTACCAGCTCCTTTTGGATGGCAAGAATTCTGTGGCGAGCAGCTTCACAGTTTGCTCTCTTGCCTGTGATAACAATAGTCTCCGAGTTGCTGTTCTCTGCTGGGAGATCAATTTTGGTGTTGCTTTCTTCACGGATCTGCCACAAAAAAAACAAATCATTTCAGAGGTGTCCCACATCAGAAGAAAGCACTTGGAGATTACATTTCACATCATCAACAAGCAGGAAAGAACAGCAAGAGGGATTTAGCAGCAAGCAGCAATCATACTGAGCACCAGAGACAGGAAAGTTATATCACCTTCTTGATGTTGGCACCTCCTTTCCCTATGATGTTCTTGTGGAATTGCTTGAAGATGGGGACAGAAATTGAAAAGCTGTTTTCAACCTAAGGGAGAAAGGAAGGGATAATTGAACATTATGCTGTCATAGCAAGCCCCATGCCAGGAACTTGAAAAACGTGAACTTTGTCAGTAGGTTTAGACCCAAGGAAGTTCTCTATATGAGAACTGCAAGAATAAGCAAAAGGAAGAGTCGTGGTGAATGGAGTTAAATCCAGTTGGAGGCCGGTCACTAGTGGAGTCCCCCAGGGCTCAGCACTAGGGCCAGTTCTCTTCAATATCTTTATCGACGATCTGGATGAGGGGATCAAGTGCACACTCAGTAAGTTTGCAGACGACACCAAGTTAGGTGCGTGTGTCAATCTGCTTGAGGGTAGGAAGGCTCTGCAGAAGGATCTGGATAGGCTGGACCGATGGGCTGAGGCCAACGGTATGAAGGTCAACAATGGGGCACAACAACCCCAAGCAGAGCTACAGGCTGGGAGATGAGCGGTTGGAAAGCTGCCTTGCAGAGAAGGACCTGGGAGTAGCGGTTGACAGTTGGCTGAACATGAGCCAGCAGTGTGCTCAGGCGGCCAAGAAGGCCAGCAGCACCCTGGCTTGCATAAGAAACAGCGTGGCCAGCAGGTCCAGGGAAGTGACTGTCCCCCTGTACTCGGCTCTGGTGAGGCCACACCTTGAGTACTGTGTTCAGCTTTGGGCCCCTCGCTACAAGAAGGACATGGAGGTACTCGAGCGAGTCCAGAGAAGGGCTACGAAGCTGGTGAAGGGTCTGGAGAACAAGTCTTACGAGGAGCGGTGGAGGGAGCTGGGACTGTTTAGCCTGGAAAAGAGGAGGCTCAGGGGTGACCTTATTGCACTCTACGGGTACCTGAAAGGAGGCTGTAGCGAGGTGGGGGTTGGTCTATTCTCCCACGTGCCTGGTGACAGGACGAGGGGGAATGCTAAAGTTGCGCCAGGGGAGGTTTAGGTTGGATATTAGGAAGAACTTCTTTACTGAAAGGGTTGTTAGGCATTGGAATGGGCTGCCCAGGGAAGTCGTTGAGTCACCATCCCTGGAGGTCTTTAAAAGACGTCTACATTTAGAGCTTAGCGATATGGTTTAGTGGAGGACTTGTTAGTGTTAGGTCAGAGGTTGGACTAGATGATCTTGGAGGTCTCTTCCAACCTAGATGATTCTGTGAAGTGCCTTCAAATACAGCCTTTAAATAATGGGTATTACCCTCCTGCCTGCATCTAGCCAGAAATTTGTCCAGAGCTCCATCATCTTGAAGTGTTTCAGTCCCAGCCAAGTACGGTGACAGTACACCTGTACTTTTTTCCTGGGCTACCCAGGTGTGTAGCAGAAAACAGACAGAACTCCCCCTTACCAGGTCTGCCACCATCTTTTGCATGTACTTGGTGCACTTCTCCACCTCGTTCTTGGGACCTCTAAGTTGGACGATGTCACTCTTGTGCGCTGGGTCTGGGAAGTTGATGATAACCTGCAAGGGGTAATTATTGATAGTAAACTCAAACAAATGCAGGAGCTGCTATGTCAGATGCATGCAAAGCTCAGGGAAATCCTATACATCCTTTGTCCCATTCAGAAAAGGGTAGCCACGTTAGCAGCCTCTGGCCAAGAGAAGCATCTTCTAATTCGTATTAGAGAGTCACTACATTTCAGCAACAACAAGACTAGTACACAAGTAAGAAACATCCCATCTGGATTCCTCATCTCCTTGTAAGCCTTACCTCTGGAAATTTCTCCCGGATTTCCCGGATCCGCTCGCCCTTCTGCCCAATGATGGTCCGGTGGAATTTCTGCTCAATGATTAGGTCCTTGGTGCGTTCATTTTCCTGATGGTAATACAGATCACAGTTGAGTGTTCAGCAGGAGAGCCATATACGTTTATTTACCAGCTTGCTGCCTGACAGTTTACCTGCCAGCAGTGTCCCTTTTTTCTCCTCTAGAGAGGATTCACTCTACATTGACAGAGGAGTATGCAAGGGAATAGAAAAACACATCTGTGAGCAGCAACTTGCACTTCAGATCATCAGATCCAAGTGTTCAGTGGGCCAAGGGCACATGTTTGCACCAGAAGTTATGTTATGAATGTAACAGCCCAAACCCCTGTGGCCTCCCAAGCATCACATACTGCTCACCATACGGGAAGCGAGTTCCAGCAGCTCTTTCTTGGCCTGTTGGACCCCCTGTGGGTCTCCTTCAATTCTGATCAAGTTACTCTTCTCATTATCCGGTGGAATGCGTACAGACACCTTGTAGAGGTCCTTAATCCTGTTAACTTCAAGGCAAGGATGGTGGTGACACAGCCTGCTAGGCCACGACTTGCAACAAGGTATCTTGATTATCAATGCTTAGAAGCTGTTTAAAAAGTAAACCTCTGAAAAGAGGCCACTGGGGTGGGGTTGAAAGAGAGGCAAGTGCCTCTTCACTCTGGAGTTCTACAAGAGCAGATCTGTGCCACACAAGAACTGCACAAGTAAATGCTGTGGCATCTAGAGAGCAAAATGCTCGCTCGCTAGAGTGAGGCATCTCTTTCCTCCACAGACAGCGCCATCAGAAGGTGATCATTCATTTCTCATCCTGAATTCTTTAATGGGAAGAAACTCATTGGTATATTTCCACCACCCCCTATCAGCTGCTGAAGTGTAATTCACACAGAGTAACTTGAAAAAAAGTTAAATTTAATCCTCCAACCAAGACAAAATTTCCTCCAGAACCTAGCAAAGTCATCCCACCACTGTTCAATCTGTCAAGATGCTTTCATACATTAAAGCCACCCCAAGCACTTACTGCTTATTTATCTCCTTGTGTCTATTTATCTCCTTGCGCCATTACCACCCTAGAAGAGCAGATGAAACGTGATGGAGACACCACACTAGATGAACTACAGAGCCCCTGACACTACCTACTGAACATGGAGAGTCCAAGCATGGCAAAGATTAGAAAGGCACTCCACTTACTGTTAGCTCCATTCTTGCCAATGAGGTGTCGGTGGAATTTGTGGTCAACGTTGATTTCTGCATAATCCATCCGGTTGATCTGCAAAGAATTGTACAGGGCTAGGTAGGACAGGCCAACCGTTCTCCCCTCTTGTGCCCTGAGTAACTGCCTGATGCCAGTATTTGCACTGACTCTCCAATAGTCAGCTATAAGCACTCCTCCTGCTCCTAAGTGGAATGGAAACACTTCTCTGTTTTGAGCTGAGAGCACCATGCTTGTGAAGCACTTAAAAGAACTTACACACCTCCCTAGTCATAACTGGATGACAACTCTTCCTTCTCTGCATTAAAAGATTTAAGACCTGCTGCTGATTTTTTAAGAATGCCAAAGGTGAGTTCTGCAACCAAGTGCTTTGTTCATCGGCTACACAACCTGTCTCCTGCAAGTTCTGTTAAGCATGGCAAGATAGGGATGCGATACAGATGTGATACCTAACTCATCATTTCTGCCCCTTCTTAGGTACTGGAACTAGTAACACCAACTTACCAGATCCTTGACCATGACTTCAATCTGTTCCTGAGCCACATTCACATCTTCTGTAGGTCCTTCCAAAGTGATTTTATCTTCTCCTTCTGTGAATTCGATGTGAACCTTGAGACGAAGCAATCGATTCAGTAACAATTTTCCAAGATGCAAGACGGGTCAATGCTGTTAGTCAGGCCTACAACACCTCTGCCACTAAGAGACATTTTCCTTCCCACAAAGTACACCCATTATTCTTCTGCTTTCAGAAGACGGTTAACTTACAATTTTGGCCATGTCATAGTGTTTGGAGCCTAGGGCTTTGGTGTTGTCCTTACTACCTGCAAGAGCTTTGAAGAAGTTACTTGCCTAACCTTTCTCTAGATACTAACTCACAGTGAGAAGCCTAGTTTAATTCAGCATTTCCAGGTATGTTAGGTATGTTACTATATCAACTAGTCCCATATAAAGCTTCCTTTGGAGGGCTCATGCCAGAAGAGTAACTTCTGAGTAGTAACTGATGAGTAGTGTTTGCAGCAGTAAAAGAGAGGCTCCCTTTAATATTAAAATCTGTGTCATTTCCTCCCTCGTTTCACCCACACTAGAATACATTCTTCTCTCCTACAAATAGTGATCTGGCCTAAACCACATTCTACAGCTGAGGTATACCTTTGGCATCTGCTGTGTTATTTTGGCCAGGTTTTGTCCTTTCTTTCCAATAATGAAACGATGAAGCCAAGAGGGGGCAGAGACCGAGGAGACGGTAAAACTGTTGGCCTGAAAGACAGAAAACCAGCTGTTTGATGGACAGACTGGAAGAGATCTTCACAAAAATTCAGGTCCGATTTCTATGTTGCACCCTCAGTACTGACTTAATGTAAGCAGCACCTCTAACAGCCCAACCAAGACCGTTCTCACTCTGCCTGTCAGCGCTCCCAGATACATCTTTATGTGACTTTCTGAGAAGGCCTAGTCCATCCCGCCAGTACCTTTGCATAGACTTCAGTCAATGCCTGCCCAAGCTTTTCGGGCTCGCCTCGCAGTATCACCGTCTCCGAGCTACTGTCAGTGGGTGGGATCTCGACAGAGACTCCAGTTTTCTCCAAGATCTCCTGCAGGGAATTCCCCTTGGGGCCGATGACATACTTGTGCTGGGACTTCTTCACCTCCACGGCAATGGTAGTAGTCTTCTTTTTCTGTGGGGGCAGAGGCACTGGGGCATCAATCACAGGGGGACGGGGAAGGACAAGAGTGAAAGGAAGAGGCAACAGATGCAGTGAAACTCTGCACCCAGGAAAGAGCAAAGCAAAGGCGAGCGCACTGGTTCTGCAGTACCCCAGCACCCTTTGGGCCCTTGCCCACAGAAGGCTTTGCACTCACAGATTCACAGTGGACTAGTACTCTGTGGCAAACTCCCTGGGACACCACAGGCACGCGCACACACACACACACACACACAGAGTCTTGCACAACAGGGCTCAACACCTAGCTGTCCCCCAGGCAGCTCTGTAACACAACACCATGTAGGCTAGATGGCTGATTATCTCTGCTGAAATCCAGACTGGTACGAATACAGACCTAACCATGAGGAAAAACAGCTTGACAGCCCACAAGAAGGATATTCACAATGATGCTGGCTGTGGAAAATAAACTGGAGTGAAATTCACTCTTCAGCAACTTGTACTTATGTAACAACTTTGATGATGTGAGGTGGCCACCACTGGAGACTTCACACTTCACTCCTTAGTAGCACCTGTGTGAACAAGAGCCAGGGGAGCTCTTTGTGGTCTGCTGATTCCCCCCATGACACAGAAAAGCGGGATGCCTGTCACCTCCCTGGTAGCATCAGCCCAAGTCCCACTCTGCTGAGTAAGGAAATGGTAAGACCCAGGGCTGCAAGGGCTGTGGAGCCAAAGCTGACACGAGGAGGATGTGATGGAGAGATGCACAAGAAGAACAAGAAGGGAAGAGGGACTATAAACAGGTAGGGGGAAGCTAGGGATCTTTTACAGACCATCCATACCTTCTCCTCATAGATCTTCTTAACACGAGCGACAGCCTGGGCTAACTGCTCCTTTTCTCCGGTGAAGACTATCTCTGTCTTGTTGACGCTGGGTGGAGGAATGTTGATGCGTGTCCCTGTGTCCTGCATGAGTTCGCTCACCAGCTTGTTGTAAGGGCCAGCGATGAAGGGGTGGTACACCTTCTCCACATCCAGCCGCTCCACAGCGCGCTTATCCTACAGGAGCCCAGAACAGACCTCTGTGGGAACTGCCCTCCATAATAACAGTCTCTGCCAGACACCAGTACAAGCTCAGTTCCCAGTGCTACCCACCTTACCTGGCACTCAGGCCCGGGAACCCTTTCCAGTCTGCAGGCTTGTAGATCTCCATCCATCCCCTTCAATCTACAAACCCTGATGTTGCTACAGACATTCTATGATATTCCCTTCTGTAACATCTTATCTTGCCTTATCTCAGCTGGTACCTTATTATGGTCCATTTCAAATATGAACCAAACTTACTGCAATTCAGAGATGGGCAAAACGGAGAACCAGAAGTTGCAGAACCCTGCCTAGGTGCTCATACAGCCAGCAGCACAGTGCACATCTCCGTTCAGGCTAATACTAGCCACTGAGCGTGGCCAGAGTGGCTACAAGTAGCTAATATTCAGTGGAGAAGCAAAACGGCGCTCTAGCTAATACCATGAGTAAGATCACAGCACTGAGGTACCTGCTCAGCAGAGATAAGCAGGATCTCATGTCGGGCTTTCTCAATCCCTTCTTTAGTGCCGGTGATCTTGATCTGGTTGCTGGGGTCATCCGGGCGGGGGATCTGGATTTTAGTTGCAGTTTTGAGCTCCAGGTCCTGCAGCTTCTCGCCGTTCTTTCCAATGACAAAGCGGTGGTGCTCCTTGGGGATGGCAACTGTTGCTGAAGCCTGAAAACACAGGACCCAAGCATCTGTGAGAATCCTTGCCTACAGCAGTAGATCCACAGAAGCAGAGCCAAGGAAAGCAAGTTAGGTGCTGCTCAGCAGTACCACTAAGGAGCAAACACAATTTCTTCCCAGCACGTTCTGTCTAAGGGCCGATACTACACCAGAACAGTTGATGTACAATACCTGGACACCAGGAGTCTTAATCCCACCTTTCATTCAAAACCCTTCAGTTTCTACCGAAGTGATACTCAGAGTTTGCAAAGGCCTTCAGGCACAGATGAGGAGGTGCCTGTCTTTCAGCGTAACAAGCAGAAGCAGTACCAGACAACAACTGAGACGATGGCTCAAGGGTGGCATTTATCTGAACTCTGACTGCTGCTAAAGCTACAGAGAACAAGACACACGGTCTGACTCCTAGGAAACAGAAATTCAACACCAGAAACCTATTTGAGCAGGCAGACAGCTATGAGATGCTTACTGCTACTCACTGGTGTTTCCAATCTAACGCTGCTCCCAGGACTACGTGTAGAAGAACCCTCACAGAAAAGGGGTCCCAAGAGATTCCCTCAATTTACCTTCAAAGGGCTGTTTTATAATAGTGATTTCTGACTTCTTCCCTTCTCACTGAGTTTTTATCAACATGCTAGCTTATGAATGCTACCATGCTCGATACCTGTAAATATCTAACTACTACCAGCAATTAGGCACTTAAAATTCAACCTACACTGGAAAAAAACAAAAAACATCATTAGGTCTTCAACTCTATGTCCCTATAATGAAGCCAGCCAAACCTAGGAGAGCTGGGAATACAGACACACCTTTGTCTGGGGCCAGGGCAGTAGGAGGTACGTTCGGGGACAGTTGGTCATGTATTTGTGGTTGTGTATTTCAGCACAACCAGAATTAATTTTTGAAATGTACCTTATTTAGGGTTTGACCCTTCCTCTTCCCTCTGGTAGGGTATGACACAACTTGAACAGCACTGAAGCAAAACACAGCATTAACTACTGCATTAACTACCTTTGACATTAACACTTCAATGCCCACTACAAGACCTGGCTGTGATACTGCTTAACAAGAACTACCACCCTAACTATGAACTCAAAAATCTGAATGTTACGAACCAAAACCTAAAGGACTGAAAGGAGAAGCAATTGAAACAACAGGGCTGTGGCTCCTTACCAGTGTGGCTTGAGTTACTCAATGCAGAACCCTAATCTGAAGCTTTCAGCTTCTGGCAGGACTTCCCTCTTCTCTACCTGTCATTCTCCCATCTCTCCACGTTCTCCTCTGACGGACTCCAGAGAAGGTACAGTCCCATTCTTCCATGCTGCTAGCTTCATGTGAAGGGCCTGCTCCCCCCTCCAGCACCAGCACCTCAGCATAAAGTCACTGTCTGCAATTCAAGTGTTTTGAGATTGCAGACTCCACCCTCCATGCAACAGCATGACCTATAATTAGCTTTGAACCCTATTTTAAGCCTCATCTCCATTCCAAATTGCCAATTGTATGCTTTGAAAATACACAGCAAAGCTAAATTACTCATCTAATAATACCTCTTTGGCTTATAAGCACACACGCCCAGGGGTCTCAAAACATTTGCAAGTCTTGGGGAAGAGCAAAGATGAAGTGTGAAACAGTTAGATGCCCTCACCTGAGTCTGCAGCCGAGCGACAATCTCCTTCCGAGCCTTCATGACTGCTTCCAACTTGCCAGAGACCATGATGGAAAGGCCTTGGTCCTTTGCGAGAGACAGCTCCAGGTGAGCTCCAGTCTTCTGCATGATGTCAAGGCAGATCTTGGCCTGCTCGCCTTCGCCAAACTGATTCATGTCCTTGTATTTCCTCTCCTCCAGTGGCACATGAAACACCTGCTCAGCCACAGGACAGATGGGCACAGCAAGCAGTCAGTACGCTTTTGATTGCCAGCGCCTCCCTCCATTGCCGTACTGGACTTCACTGACAGTAAATTCCCAGGTTCATGCAACCCATCAGCCCTTCCAGTGGAGACACCAGCTGCAAGCAGGGAAAGTGCAAGAGCACTTCAGCCAGCAGACGGTCCCACACCAGGGGTCTTCCTAAAGTATGTCAGGGAGGCAGGAGTGCTAAGCTATGGTGGGAATATTTTAACACATCAGTGCTTGTTGCTTGAATTCTGCAGTCCTCCCTTCAGGCCTGCTCTAGTAGCTATTTGTCCAGCAGGGACTGAGAGCTTGATCTGAATAGTTTTCCAACACATCCTTCCCCCCTCAGAGTGGTCTTAGGTCTCAGCTGCAGTCCTCCTCGCAGCCTGGGAGAACGTACAGCAAAGAGCCTGCCAATCTGACACATGAAGGATTTCACACTCTGGGGAAAGCGAGCTTCACTTCACCTACTTTTTGGAGGAAGGCTGGGCCGGGGGGAATAGGGCACCTGCTCCCACCAACCTGAGTGATGACAGAAGCCTTTATCGGTCGGATTTTGCTCCAGGGCCCAGCAGGTTCCTGGGCTGCTTCCAAACATGGTGCTTTCTCAGGGAGCGGAGGGAAGGCTTCCTTGTAGGTTGGAGGATCATTCTCTTCTTCAGAGTTTAAAGCTGTAACTGAGGTGAAACAAACAGGGTGAAGAGATGTTCTCCAGGCAGAAATGCCCCTGTCCATCACAGGGGGTGCAAGTGTGTTCAGGCACTCCTATGAAGGGAGAGCAAAGGACGTGTGCAGTACTATTAATCCTATTACGGCTGTGTTTGTGGAGCAGCCAGCTCTGGAGCACAACTGAGCGCAGTACAGTACAGACCGCAGCAGATGCCATGACCCATCAGCCTCATCTGAGCAGACACTTTGGATGCAGAACGTGAATGTGCAAGCGAATGGTGGCAGCAAACAGCACATTTCTGCAACCTTTGTAAAGAGGAGCTAATGAAGGGATAACAAGCTGAGCAGGAAGAACTGAAAGGAACAGAGCAAGGCTGCAAGTCCAAAGGGATAAGACAAACGTACACCAGAAGGAAGGCAGGGAGAAGCACTATAGTTAGAAGCACACTGCAGGGAAAGCCTGGATGGGGACCTTATGCTCCACTCGGTTGCGTGCTGGACTGTGCCAAGTGGCCCAGCTGGCAGCTGGGTGCAGAAATGCACCAGTGAGCCAGTCAGCACAGTTACTCTGACGTCCCCCCCAGAACCGGGATGAGCAAAGGAAGAAAACGACCACTGTTGCATGTGTGCTGTCTCACGGCTGACAGAATTGCCAGTCAGAGCTCTGTGGAGATCTGAGGCTTGCTTCCTCCTGGCTCTGCACCGTGCAGCATCACCTCTGTGCTGCCGTTGGTGCAAAGCCAGAGTATGTGGTGAGCCACCAATCTAGGAATGAAGGATGCCATTTCTGCACACTCATGGTGAACTGGATGCCTAGAGTGAGCTTGGGTAACAGCAAGGAACCTCGTTTGTGTTTAAAAGCACATCTTGGGAACTCAGCTGTGTTTTCTCACCTTTCACCTGCTGCTGAGCCAGGCCGCTGCGGTGTTCAGCGAAGCTCTCCTGCGTCAAAACTGCCACGGAGCTCATTGTCGACTTCCCACCCACACACAATCCGGGTATGCCACTGGAAGAGATGGAAGAGGCAGCACTATTACAAAAAACATTTGAGATGCACAAAAATTACTCCACCAAGACAAAGCACGTGTTACTAAATACTCTTCCGGTCAGCCAGACGCTACGAGACACCTACAGCACCAGTCACAGCTGCCCAGTTCTCTTACTAGATCAGAGGGGAGCTCACAGCACAGCCGACACCAAAACCAGAGCTCCTCATTATGAAGAGAGAGGTTGTGCAACCTAAGAAGGTCACTGGAAAGGGGGACAACAGAAGTTGTTAAAGGATACTCTAATTAATCTATCTATTATTAAAGGCATGCAGTTTTTAAAAGAGTATCCAAAGGTCTGGATAGGCGGTCCAAGACCACTGTTTAATCCTGCAGAGAAAAGGAAAAAGGCTCAGGATTCTACCTCTTCCTAAAGATGACTTATTTAAGTGTCTGAACTGCTGCTGATTTAGGGATACACTCAGAAAGCCACTCTGATAAGCATGCTTAGCAACAGCAAGATCTTTGGCACTCCCAAAATAGGAACTTACCAGCTAAATGGTCAGTAGCCAGAGAGTCCGTCCTGTAAGCTGCCCGTTTGTCAGCCTGCCAGCTTTTGCTTTATAGAAAAAGAAAAGAAAAATATTTATGTGGCTGCTCCAAGACAACAGGAAAACACAACACCCCCGTTACTGTAACTTTCAAGAGAGCACTGACTGTACTGTGTTTCAAGCTTACATCCTATCCAAAATATTCTCATACTGCGTCACATCTCACCATACTTTACCTGACAAATTTTACTAGAGCTACAGACAACGCTGCTGCCTGCTTAAAAAACCTCTCCGCAGGAAGCCTGGGGTAGCTGCTCTTCAATCAGACCAGCTACAAGAGCAGCCATCCAGCATCAGGCAAAAATACCGTCAATTAGTAACAAATGTGCAAGACAGACATGAAATTTCAGGGTTGCAAGCAAGCATCGACATCTAGTCAGAGGAGACTAACAACCTGAAAACCTGCCAACAACACTGCCATCAGTCAGAAGTTAGGAATGTAGTTTAGTGGAGCTTTGGTGAATCAACACCAACATCCTCGCAAACTAAGGCAACCGCTCAGGGCTATCCACACACAGCTACTGGCCAGTCCACCTCTTCATTTTTTTATTGTAATAAGATGATACACCAGGCACTGAGCTCTGTCTTCAGGCCTAACTCTGTCCGTCGGAAGGAAAGAAACCCACACTAATTTACACAGATTACTTTGAAGGCATCCACAAGATGGGACCAGGAAAAGACACTGTTGGTGGGAGCTTTATACCCCCTGCATCTGGATCTGCAGCTCTGTTAAAGAAGTGCTCAGGAATATAAAGACGTAAAAGCCAGGACACTACACACCGTCAGATGTATGAAGTTCACCCCCACGCCCTCCAGCTGCTTACGTGGGCTCTCACTGGGTTTGCAGCCTCCTAAAACCCAGTGCCTCTGACTGCTCACGGCACTACAGGTCCCTCCCCTGCGCAAACCCTGCCCTGCTGCTGCTTCTGAAGTGAGCTCTGGCACTTTTTGGTAAACTGATGGTTACCATTTCTGGCCTACCAACATGTCAGAAAAGCCGCCCCAAACCACAGTGTCTGATGTGGCATCTCACATAGTTTATATGCTGACACTGGAAGGGGACGTAACAGAGGCAGGAGGGAAGGAGAGGAAAGAGCAAGGAGAGCAGCAATGCAACCCGGCCATTCAGAGCTGATCTGCACTTCAAGGAAGGCCACACAGGGTATTTCCACCTATTGCACTGCCACCTGCTATCAAAGCAATGGAGCTGATGGTACAATGAATTCTCTAACGACCTGTTACTGCGAGGTGACGGCTACCAGTCAGCCACACTGCCTGAAGCACAGCTTCCGCAGCACGCAGAGGCCCTGCAAGGCGGGTACGTGGGTACGGGTGGCTAGTCATCCTAGTCATCTCTCGGAGAAAAGCTCCCCTTCTCCCTGCTGGCCATGCTCACACTGGGGACTACACCACCGGGTCGACGGAGCTGCCACAGAACCAAGGGAAGTGGCACTGCACCCGTTGCAGGCTATTTGGGCAAGGCCTTCAGGCAGCCGTAGGCTCCCCCAGCCCACCACGTCGCTATCGAGGATGCCACCACCCCCAGCAAGCTGCAAGCAGGGCTGAGGCAGGAGCCAGAAGCACCCCGTACAGCACAAGCAGCTGTCAAGGTCTGGCTGGAGCCTTCCTCGCGGCATGGATGTGCTTAAAGCTCTGTCTCCTGGGGAAGTACCACCTGGTTCTGCTCCTCAGAGGAGGTAAGGATGAGAAGTCTGAAACTACACCCGATACAGCGCTCGCCTGAGAGCCGTAACCTCCAGGCACAGCTGTTGGTTTCACTGTGTCCACGCCAGCTGCAGAGATCTTCCTTGCAGTCAACACCTCAGAGAAGAGCTAGATAGTCACCAAGAAAACTAAGGGCAGTATTTACCCACATGAATTTCTGCTTCGTCACCCATGCAGTGAGCTAAGAACAAATGTTATTCATCTCCAGTAACCCCAAACATCTGGTATACTGTAGGCCTCAGGGATTCATCCCTGGCCAAAATTGGAGACGGCCATCAGAATGGTATTTTAAACACAACGCGAACAGCAGCAGCTCGGGCGCCGCGTTTGGAGCCTACACCTCCTCGCCTTCCCACTGTCGGTTTTGAAACTAAGGTTACAGCTACGTCACGCCGGCGTGCAGCTGACTGGGTCAACAGGTTTTAAGCTGCCTGCTTCGTACACCGTCTGTGGCGCTGCCTCTGTGTGCCAAAAGAAGTTTCAGAAGTGTACAGCACGCTTAAATAAGAACAAAATCTTCCTGAAAATAGCCTCTAGCAAGGGCCAGACCTAACCACACGGGAAATATTTGTATGGAGTGAAAAAAAAGGCAAAGTCTTGGGTTACGCCGCCAATCCCATCAGTCCTCGTGGACAGTAATGGCGAGCTAGGCGGTATCTTATAGACGTATCGGCGGTCTGTTCACCGCAGTAACTAAAACTAAGTCTTGCAAAAACCAGCAGGGCTGAGCTGGTCGGGGCAGGCACCGTCCTCTGCCGGCCGTCGGCAGGCTCCGACCTCGTGGCTGGCGTCACGGGAAGATCGCTGCTGCGGGGAACGCTGGCTGAGATCCCGCAGGTGGACGGCCGGCTGCTGCGTGGCAGGATGGAGCCCTTCGCGCGGCTTCCTGACGCAGCGGACGTGGGCGCGCACCGCGCCCGCTGCCTCCCCGGACACGGCCGGCCTCGGAGCCGGGCGTTCCGGCGTGCCCGCCCTCCCACCGCCCCCGGGGCTCCCCCCGTGCCCCCACCGACGGCCCCGCGCCCCGTCGTCGGGGCCGGGCTCCCGGGGCCGCCCGTCCCGCCCCCCCCCTCCCGCGCTCCGTCTCCTCAGGCCGGGCCCCCCCGTGCGGCAGCCGCGCACCTCCGGGGGGCGGGCGGGCAGCGGCTCCCGGGCCGGGGGGAAGCGGCGGGCCCGGGGCCGGGCGGGCGGCGCCGCCAGCGCCACCTCAGCACTGCCGGCACCGGGGGCGGGGCGGCGCCCTTAAAGGGACAGGCCCGGGGCCGCTGTCACGGGAACGGGGGGGGACGGGGATGGCAGGACGGGGGGCACCGGCCCGCGGCTCCCCGCCGAGCGACGCTGGGTGGGAGCGGGGCGGCCACGCAGCCTCCGCGAGGGTTCGCGGAAGGGGTGAGAGAAATAAATAAATAAACAGATTAATTAATAAAGAGCCGTACCCGAGCGGGAGGAGAGGCTCGGGGGCGCTGGCTCAGCCCCGGGGTTGTTCACCCCGCGCCGTTTCGCAAGGCTGACCCGGCCCCGGACGGGGCGCTGGGGGCTCGCCGCGCTGGGACTTCAGGCGGAGCCTCCCCGCCGCGCCCCAGCCCGCACCCCCGGGCCGGAGCCCCTCGCTCCCCCCTCACCCACCCCCCCCAAAGCTGCCCCCGCCCCCCCCGCCTTCCTCCCGGCCACGCCGTCCCCGGGCTCAACACCGCCCGTCCCCGGGGCAGGGATGCCGGCCCGAGCCCCTCACCCCACCCCGGGGGCACCGAGCCCCCCTCACCCCCCCTCCCTGACTCACTCCGGCCGGTGCCCGCTCGCCCGCTCTGCTGGAAGGACCGGGAGCGCTCGGGGGGGAGAGCGGCGCGGCGGCCTCCGCCGGGCCTATATAGGGCGGGCCGCTGCCAATCCCCGGGCCGCACGTCAGCGGGACTTGCCCCCTTCCCGCCCGGCCACCGCCGAGCGGAGCGGAGCGGAACCGCGGCCTGGCCGGGCGCTGGCAGCACGCAGCCGGGGCCGGGCCGCCGAGGGCTCCGCCGAGGGCCACGCGCCCCCCGCTCCCCTGGCGGCGATGCGGACTCGGCCCCAAAGCACCCCCGGGGGGCTGCGAGAGAAAACTTCCAGCTCAGCACGAGGGCGCCCGGAGCCGCCGCTGCCACGTCACGCTGCCGGGGCTGGCCGCGTTCCGCCAGCGAGAGCAAGGGGCCGGCGCCCGGCGGGAAGCGGCTCTGCGGCCCGGCGGCCCCCGAAGCGCTCGCTGCTGTTCTGGGGCTTTCTCTCCCTTGGGTTTCCAGCCCCGGCTCTAACTCGGCTGCGCCCAATTAACTCCTGTGCAGCTGGGCACCGCAAAGCCCAGGAGGCGGCATCTTGCTGAAAGCCCGTCCTGCTCCCTGAACTCCTCCTCGTTACCTGGCTCAGCAGTGGGGACCTGCCGCCTCATACCTATGGGACAGCTGTAGGTTCTCTGTCCCTGTGCAACCAGCAGCGTTGCCAGGACATAATGAAGTTCTGAGTTTTTGTCACAGCTCCCTTTCCCAGGCTGTTTAAGAGGGAATATCGTTACACATCTCTGTGCCCCTTCCGTTACTTGCAGTTGCAAGTGGCAGGAGATTACTGGAAGGCTGAGGGCAGCTCACCACGTGCCACCTTTACTGATGTCTGCTGCCAAAGGACAGCTGTCCCATGCTGCTCTCTGCAGAGGACTGAGACATTCCACGGGGTAAAGGGTCAGGGATGAGACTCTACCTTTCCTCCCACATTTGCTAAGTGCCCTGTGCATGGATGAACACACATTCAAAGGATGCTGGAAGGCCTATTTTGACTTGCTGTACCTTCTGCCAGCACCACACCATCTGCATCCCACTGTGCCCAGTAAGAGATTCGGCACAGGCAGGGCGAGGTCTACAGGGGCTGCTCAGCACCTCTCGGGCTAACTGCCCACATGTAGCAACTCACCTCCAAATGCTGGGTTTGGTAGCTGAGGGGAGGGAAGACAGAAGAAGGCACCCGACACCTTGACAAACACTAACCTGCCCCCCTGCTCCTAGTGTGCTTCAGCAGCACTACAACAGACCCTGGATTCTCGACCTGCAAGAGCAAGTGAAAAGGAAGCCTAGAAAAGCACACTAACGTGCAACAGCAAGGGTGAAGGCTTGGGCAATCCACAGTTTCCACAGCTTATCAAGTTGGCAGCTCATACCACCAGTCAGAGGGAGGACACAAAAATTGGACCGGCAGAAATATGAAACTCAAACAGAGATAAAATTAACACTGACGAACATGGGTTCCAAAAAACAAGCCCCGAACCCGTTCGGTGCGAAAGCCAAGGTTGAGGAACTAAGCAGCTTTCCACAGTGACTCCAGGACTCTTGGGGAAGGGAGGAGGAAACTTTCAGCTCCTTAAACCGCTGGAGCACAGACTACAACAAGGTTGGCCTTTGCTGGCACACGCACCCTCAGCTGAGCTGGGATTTTGCAAAGTATTTCTTCCAGCCTGTTCTTATATTTTGTTGTTATCCCTCTTTTTCCTTCCAGAAACTGCCAGCCTTATTTGGAAAGCAACTGAAGCATGCCCCAAAGAGTGCACGCTGTGACTTTACTTCCTGTTAAATATAACTCCAGATTTCTAAAGCTGTACAAATAAGCACCCTTCTCATACCCTGGGTGCTCATCCCACACACGGAAGTCACAGAACACCTCTAAAGAACTGCCCCTGGAAATATCCACTTTGGCACATCCCTCACCAGCAGCATGACAGGAGGCGGGCTGGGGGGAGAATGGGCTAAGGAAGTAATTTGAATATGAGAAACAAAAACAAAACACGGTGGGAGAGGATTCAGGACACAGGGCACTCGCATGCCAGAGGGCACTTAGGTTCTCAGCCAAAAAAATGTACGATATGCCGCTCAGCTCTGAAGCTATCGCTGTGGCCTCCCCTTCCAATGGGATGGTTTTTCATTTCTACAGGAAAACTCTGAAGTTAAGGGTCAAGTTCTAAGATCCTTCCATCATGAGACCGAGGAGAAATCATCATAAAACACTGACTGAAAGTGAGTCCACATTATGTGCGTCTCAGTGGCTTTCAGACCAGGTTTTATTTGCCACAAGGAAGGAAAATGCCAGAGGTCGGGCACCTCTTTTCCTCATTCATACATCACCAGTCAGCAGGGGTTCTGTGGGCCAAATTCTGCCCTCGGCTGTACCTAAGGCAACCTCACCATCTTCAGAGACCCACTGTCAATACCCGAGTAGAGAACTGTTGGTAAGAAAAGTCTACCTGAGCCCATGCGCTAATCCCAACTCCGTTGTGACTGAGGGTCAGGGTTGGAAGGCCCAGAGCGACTGCATGTGTTTGTCTCACGTAACCTAGGTGGTATAAATAAGGGGCCCCAGGGGGGCACGGCATCATTTGCCTTTCTCTTGGTGCATCCACCTTGTTTATAGAGGGCGATCCTCTCCCTGCACAAGCAGAGGGGCCGAGCAGCCACTGAAGGAAGGTGACTAACCTCAGCAGGCCTCTCAGGCCAAAATGGTTGTTAAAAGACTTATTTATTTCCTGGGCACTCTGACAATAAAATGATGCAACCACCAACTAGCGAACAATATATATGCTGCCTTTCCTAAACTATCACAGGGCACTCTACAAAATGGGGACGAGCAAAACAGATTATTCTGGGAGAAGAGGAGCAACTTCGTGCTATAGGCAGAGTTCCAGTATGAACGAGTACCTTCAACACCCTCTGACCACAGCGAGAGAAAAAGCTTTGAGTTCAGGGGGAGGCACGCATCTCTTACACTGGAACTCTGTGAGGCAACTGGATTTAGTGGTTAACACTGACAAACCATCAAGAGACTTGAGCTCCACTGTTAGTTTTGGTACTGATCTGCTGTGGTGAAATTCTCTCAGTCACCCTGGCCGTACACACAGTGGTCTTGATTTACTCTGTGGAGTTAGTATTTCATTTCACGTTGTTCAGAACGCTGTGATCCTGGGATACCGGGTGCTGTGATAAAACAAATGCCATTTCAGAGATGAGGAAGAAAGTCAATGGACAGTTTAATAAAATCAATCCAAATCCACGCAAAAGGTTAGAGGCAGTTCTTCCACGGAGACTGGGAGAGAAATCTGGTAATTTAACAGAGAAATAATATACTCAGACCAAGAATGATTGAGGTGGATTTCCTACCTGTGCTTCAGAGGCAGTTAAAGCAAATCTAGTCATTTGTCAGAGTAGAGGCAAAGTTCAGGTCTTCTGCCTTGGAGATCCAGAAAACCATTTAAACACGAGGGACAAAGTGAAGGAAAGTATCTTCCTGTGCTGCCTTACAGTTTTACAGAAAAGCAAAACAAAACACTGACTTGACTCAAAGACTGGGAAGAGAATTGGAAAACAAGTTCCCTGAGAGGCAGCCTGAACAGAGTAGCGGAATAGGAAGAAATCACAGAAATTCAGAGCTTCAAACATCGGCTGGAGGTCTGGAGCTCTGGTGTGTAGCCCAGCCTCCTGCTCCCAGCAGGGCCACACCGGGCTGATCAGGGCTCCAAAGCTGTACAAACTTTCCAGGCAAACTGCTTATGCTGAACATGAAGCATGTTATTACCTGAACATGGGTTTTCATCTAAAAAATTACCACCGCGTACTCATCTTACACGGGTGCCTTCAGAGGGCTGCTGCGGCACTGCTGTTCCCTGCTCAACCTGCACCGAAGAAGAAAAATCTGCCACCGGTAATTAGCTGAGAGCTACTTCCCAAAGCCTGTTTGAACACTTGTGGTTAAATATCACAGCGAGCCAACGAGCGTGGATTGCAGAGATGCTGCAGAACAAAGCACGCACTATTTTCTTTCTGTTCTTCAAAAGTAAACTTTCACTTCACCCTCCTTTGGCTACCGGGTTGGACTTCTTTTGTTTACCTTCTCAGAGTCCCTCGCTCCCTCTCCCTCGACAATTGTAAAATAAAATGAACACGTGGCATTTTTTTTTTTTTTTTAAAGACGTTGCCAGAAGCTCTCTCGCACTACATATCACATAGCTTGGAAAAGCAAGGGACTTGCAAGGCCTGACCCCCCCCATTTTTTTGCATTACTCATCACCTGATTAGACAATGTGAAGTTGACAGTGTCCCTTCGCCTGAAGGTGCCAGTGGTTTCCCTGATCTGCTCCCACAGGTACTCGTGAGCGGCTGTTCTGCAGGCCAGAGTTTGAGGAGCTGCTTGCAGCAGTTTCTAAAGATGACAACCGCTTCCTCTCACAGAGCCTCTGCTAGGTAAGGAGATAGAGCAAATGACAAAAATAAGAAAAATGGCAAACTAAACGAGACGCGATTCTTTATACCTTGCTTAGCTCCTTCGATTGTAGGTACTACACAGAAAAATGTAAGCAGGGTTATTCCTGGCCCCTTGAGAGATTTTAAAGGTGCCTCAGTTAGTGATGTCTGTTGGACAATGGACAAGGGAACGCTGGAGCTCCATTTTTATCAACTTTCCATGTGCTCTGGTATTTTTTTCTCTGAGTTCCAGCTCCCCAAGTCTCATGGCCCTGCGCGACACTTACTTTGTAGATTTTCCTCTTTATTTCTACCATCAGGTTACAATAAGCAGTTTGAAAACACGAAGTTTTAGTTAGATCTAGATTTAGTTAGATCTTTATTAGTTAGAAGAACTAATAAAGATCAAGCAAACTTGCAGGGAGGCTAGCAATTTGTCTGGAGAGGGAAGGAACCCAAAACATCTTCCATTTGGCAGCAATCCCTATGAAAAAGCAAGGGAGTAAATACCTGAGTTTAACTGCCACTTTGTGAAAGCTGTGACAAGACCCCAGCTATTTAGGCATAACCTCCCTTTGTCCTATTCATAGCGCATGCAACAGGGGCTCAGCATATCCACAGCCAAGCGCTAATTCCTAATCTCCACCAGGCCAAGCAAAAGGCTCTTGGTGAGTTAGAGAGAATTACATCACGGTGATCTGAACTGACAGGGAAAAAACAGACGGTCTTCCCTTCCAAAGCTGCAAGGCCACTCTAAGCCTGCTATGAAAGAGAGACAGACAGCGGGAACCGAGCGAAGCTCTTTTCCCTAATTGTTGCAAATAGTCTTATTTTACACTTAAAACATCTTCTGATAACTGAACCAGTTCCAGTCCCACCCTGCTCATCTTTGGGTTGGAGCTGAAGGGCACGTGTGCCGTTTCAGGCACAGCTTTTTTTTGCTTTGACACTTGATGCCGCGCAGTCCTCCACCCACACGCCGCTGTTGTCTCTGCTGGATGAGCAGCGCAGTGCCCTGAGCAGCGCGAGGCTGCAGAGAGAAATAAAAGGTTTAAAATCTCTTCCAAGAGCTTCTAAATGTCTCTCGATACTTTGTCCGCTGTGTATGGTTTGATCTCATTTTTAGCTCCATCACAACCAGAGCTATCAGGTCAACATTTTAATTTCATGACACCATTTACGAGAGCAGGGTAGAACTTCACGGTTTCCTCAGTGCTACTTAACCAGCTCTACTTTCAAGCAGAGTCACGTATTTACACAGCAGAGCTTCTCCAGAGATTCCAAGGGTCCCTGCATGACCAGGCACCTAAATCCCAGGGGGCTGTAGCAAGCGCTAATTTTGAAAACACAAGCACATACAACAACAACAGGCCAACCATAACACACACCGCCCTCCCTCTCACACCCCGCCTGCTCTCCGAGTTGTTCTCGGCTTTCCTTCCAGCTGCTCCGACGCAGGTTTACGTTCCCCTTTATCACCTGAGCAGAGATAACAGCAAACTTACTTTCTGCTGTGCAATGGAAACAGCCAGCGTCGGGCTTGAGCTGAGAAGGGAGGGGCAGGGAGAGGCAGCCCACACCGCCTCCAGCACCCCTGGGGAGACTCGAGCCCTGGGACGAGCAGCAACAGCCCCATTTCGGTAGCTCCTGGCCTCTCACCCCACTGTGGCTCGTCTCTGGCTTTGCCCCATCCCTTCCAACAGGGCCCAGCATCAGCTCTGACCCTTCTTCACTTCCATTTTCCTGACCCAAACAAGGTGTCCACCCCATGCCCGATGTCCCTGCCCCAGGCTTTGTCCTGTTTAATCCCCAGTACCAGAAACACAGGGACAGCCAGAGGCAGGGGACCAGAAACAGGAAGACAAACAGCAAGCGGCCCTACTGCAGGTGGCCACACCTGCATCGAGGCCTTCAGGGATTTTTCACCACAAACCTTTTGAAAAAACAGTCCACCAAAACTAGCTGACATGGGGGACAGAGGAGTGATGCCCCTGCTACGTGCCAATACCCTAGACCAAGCCTGACATCTGAATGATGCAAGACGGTTCTCCCAGTTAGCCGGTCCCTGATGAAATGTCTGCCAGAGGTCAGCTTTACGAAAGCTAGCTGTATCTGCTTTATATTTACAACATGATACGATACCAGTGACCTTCCTTTCAAGTCTGAGTCCTCCGTGTGGGTCAGACAGCTCTTCTGTGGACTTTGACTGAGACCATCACCAAGGAATTATGCTTCACGCAAGGAAAAGGCTGGCTCCAGCCACCTCCAAGCTGAGCGGTAACAGCCACAATACTGCACTGCTCCCAGCCCCTCCTCCTTCAGGGCAAGTTAGGTGCTGGGACATGGGATCACCAAGTACAGAGCACAGCCCGCCAGTATCAGCTGGCACGGTATCAGCACTCACTTCCAGAAGTGTTCATTCCCAGATATTTTTTGTGCAGACAAGAGGGCGTGCTGTACATGTTACAGGTCTAGGATGGTTTTTACCACAACCACCCACATTTATGACTTCTGTTCACGTGCAGGACACTTGAGGAGTTCTGTTTGGCTGTCATCCCCAGCCCCTATTAGCAACAAACATATCCATCAGTTCCACCCCCAAATAGTTCTTTCCCATTAGTGCAAAATCTTTAGAAAAGACAACAGAAGTGATGCTGGAAAACCGTTCCAGACACCGTGCTGCTGAGTGTACCAGAATCTGGTACTACTTCCATTTTGCATCAACAAATAAATCCATTTTACTTTACAATTAAATTAAAGAGTGTCGTTTAAGGGAGGTTGCATGAATATTACTGCGCTATTCAATCCTCTCAAAGGCAGATTTTTTCCTATGAATCATCATTTCTTGGTATCTTACAGCCACCGAGCCAATCCCTTCCCTTCTCGCAGTGCCATTTTTCCATTGCAGTTAAACTCATTAAGATTTCCTCCAACCATCCCCTTTTGCGGTCCATCTTTTTCTCTGCCTTCTCCTCATTTCTTCTGCCAGCTGCTTCGCAAGCACCTCTTTCAAGACTCCAGCTGGCCGCAGCTCCCTGCCTCAGCCGCTACCACTCCAGGGTGTCACGCTCCCGGCGTGGCTGCCCCAGCGAGGCCCGGCTCCCACCGCTGCGCTCAGCAACCTCCCGCTCGCCTCGGCCACATCGCTCCTGCCTGGCACGGGGCTCATGCACTGCTCCTGCCGGGCAGAGGTTTCTTCCCGAGACCGACAGCTGCCAAAAATGCTGTAGAAACTCAATCCTCCCTCAGTTCGGCAGGAGAACCGCTGCGACGCCAAGTCTAACGCCAGGTTCTTCCCTCCTCCTGCCTCCCCGACACGCCGCTGCCATTTTGCATTATTTAAAATAGCGTGCAGAAATCTGAACGGCTTTTGGATGCACAGAAGCACACATCGCTGCACGCTCCCTGCCTTCTTTGCAGGAGAAACCTATTCAACCCTGTCCAAAACACACAGCCACGAAGTTTCAGTGTGCCTAGTTCAACCCAAATGCTTCCTGAGTCAACAAGCCAGAAGATCAGCACCACGAGGCACGAATGTATTCCAGCTATTTACACGCTAAGATAATTTGCAAAACAGGAGTAGGTATCTTCAAGACTTGAAACATCTACCAGATGCGAGAATCAACAAAGTCGAAGCAGTCACAACGAGCGATGTCTACCAGCAAGTTCAAAGCAAACAGTACGTATAATACAATAGCTGCTGGAAGGAATACTCATTTCCTGGGAGACTGGGAAAATACCTGTATTGTGAAACAACACAGATCACCTCAACGAAGGAAAAAAAGCACTGCTTCAGCTTAAACATAGATAAGTTTCTTATGAGACAAAATAAACCCCGAACACTTATCTTAGCCCAACTACTTTCCCTTGTTAGAATTAAAACCTTAAACAGATAAATCTTCCAGCAAGCCAGAGACTTCTATACACATACAATATTCTAAATAAAGAAGCTTTTCCCCCAGCTTCAGCCAGAACTTTTCCTCCTTGTTTATTGATACATCTCTTTTCAACCCGACTCCCTTCACAATGTGAGATTCTCTTCCACTGAAGTCACACCACGAGAGCTACAGGGCAATGTTAGTGCATAGAAGGAAGATGGGGGAAAAAGGTCATTGCAATTATGAAGCATGCGGGCTTTTTCCATTTAAGATGGCAATATAACTCACGGGATTCTAACAGCAGATTTTTAGGATGTAAACAGTTCTCCTTTTAAAGCTAAAGGACGGCTAAATAAAGCCGCAAGATGAATTCTCTCAGGTCTAAGTCCAATCCAGGGTAAGCCCGTAACCCAAAAGTTTTCTTCTAAAACTACTAATTCCTAAAATGAAAATGAAAAGAGATCTTGAAACAGCCCCCTTGCTTGGGGCACTGCACTCTTGCAGCAAGTAGCAGCCTAACACGACCCCGCCAGGGTATGAGAACAGCTCTGGGTCTCTCCCCAGCTCCCCCCCAGTCCCTCCTAACAGGCCCTACCAGCCCGGGCCCTGCCTTCCACGCGGAGCCTTGCTGCCCACAAGAACCGCCACCGCCTCCCACGAGCACGGGCTCCACTGGAACAGCTTCTAGACCAAAACCCCAGAAAAACCCAGGCAAAAACCAAGAACCACCAACTAACCCCGCCGCACTACACAACCCAACCAAACGCTCTCTTCTTTCAAGGTTAAGGCAATCAGAAGAACAGGGGCCTAATGCTGCGGCCGGGTTTTTCTTTACATCTCTTCTTTATCTGTTCTGGTATTTTAATACAATCAACACCTATTTAATTCTTGCACAGGCCCATGTTGCAAAAGTTTTATGGGCTCTGGGCCTCCCAGTAACATGCTCTTGGACGAGTTAGACTCGTTACACCCTGGGTGAGCATGCCTTCCTCAGCCCACTTTAAAAAACCCTGTTGCAACTCTTCCAGCGGCGCACGTCTTCGTCAACACCACAAGAGCCCGGCCACGAGGGTAACATGCGGAGAGTAGGCTAGCACTGTGTGGGATCCCCAGGGTGCTAAAAGGCTGGTGTTTCAAGACACTGTGGTGTCTTGCCAGACTACGCTGAGTGCCTGCTGCCACTGCTGCCTGCTCTGCCCACACCACTGGTACGCTGGGGGGAATCCCCAAACACAGCAGTACGATCCTACCTGCGCCTGTTCCAACTTAACAGGCTGCTGTGCTCCAAGGAAAGAGCCTGTTTTGGGAAAGGCAGTACCAGCTGTAATACCAGAACCAAGACCGGACCACGAGTCCATCTGTAAAGGTGTGAACTGCACAGGATGGCTTGTTTGAGATGGCTCAGTGCAACTGCTATGGAGTCACAGGTCACAGCTAGCTCTCCTGTCAGGCCCTTCTTCTCCATCATTCCAGTCTAGGAAGGACTAATGAAAAAGTGGAGAATATAGCCCTTAACACAGGGAGTAGCACTGTGACATTTGCACTGTCTCAGGCAGAACTGGGATGTGGGGGGGAGAAGGCAACGAGAGATCAGCTTAACTTGCAATGAAGAACGAGACGGGATTATCTGTCACATTATCGGGAGGAAAACGCTGGAACAATTTACAAAAGGAGCCATCTTCCTTAACTGCTTCTTAGAAAACCTTCAGGAAAGTGCCTTTTGAGAACAATCTAGGCTTACCTTATCTGTAAGGGGAGGCAAAGATCAAATTAGAGTTGCAACACCTCCTCTAGCCCTGCCATTACAGGCCTCCAGATACTGTTACCTTCATGTCTAGAGAGAGCTTTTCCTGTGCCTGTCATTTTTTGTTGGTGTTTTTGTATTTTTTTTGGCGGGGGGGGGGGGGGGGGGGGGGGAGTGAGTATCTGGTTGGCCTTGCCTTTAATGGGGGCTGCGCTATGTGAAACTCCACGTGCCAACTGAAAGATTATTCCTTCTAACAGCTTAAACCTGAACAGACAAAGGGCTGCAGACACAGGGCTCTGACAGACACACAACTACAGATAATGCTACTGCTTCCTTTCCTGCCCTTCTTCTAATGTATGCTCTTGTACCAGAAGGAGGAATATCCAATTCACCTATGGAACTATGCCTGGACCACCAGTTTTCAGGCTGGAACAGAGGAGAAAACAAAAAGCCATTATACTACCTGTGAAACTATTTTAACTAACGTGAATTTCGCAGCATTCAGGCAACAACAGTGTGGGAAATGGAGCCTCTAATCTGCTGGGCCAAAAGCAATACAACACATATCAACGCATAGATTTTTGTCTCGTGTAACAAGACAACAGGAAAAGAAACGACATCCTCAAAATCCTTGGGACTGCAGACGCCCCTAATTTTTAATTCCCAGCCAGAGCACTGCGAATTTGCACGCAAGCTCTGAACCAGAGCCGCAAATTCACGGGCCTTGCCCATCTCATCAGTTCCGAGCGAGCTGCCGCAGCCGCTCGCATTCCCAGCACGACCCGCTCTCCCGCAGGGAACCAACCCCTCCTCCCTCCTCCTGCTGGCTGGGGAAGGCCGGCCCGGGAGGAGCCCCCCTAAACCCGACGCGAGGCATTTTAGCGCCGGCCCGGCCAGCCCCAAGGACCTCGGCCTCCCTGCGCTTAACGCTCCCCGGCCCTGCCTGCTCGCTGGCTCGCCCTGCCCCATAACGAGCTGCCACAAAGCCTCCCCGCGGGCACAGCGCGGCAGGGCCCGGCCTCCACCCGCTCGGACCCGCGGGGCCCGGCTCTCCCTGAGGGGCCCGAGGCGAGCCCCGGTCCCTTCAGCGCCGCAGCCCGCGCCCGGCCCCTCACGTTTCAGGCCCACCAGCCGTGCAAGGAGCAGGAGATGGCGGCTCTCCGAGCCCCAGCGGCCCGAGCAGGCCGGGGTGGACCGCGGGGCGGGCGAGGAGGCGTGGGGCCCGCCCGGCCTGCCCGGGGGCACGGCTCCCGCTCCCCCCCCCCCCCAAAGCGGCGGGGGCGGACCCCCAGCCCCGTCTCTATGGTACCGGAGGGGATAGAGGGGCGGGGGGGGGAGGGGGCAGGCGGCCGCACGTGACCCGCCCCGCGCCAATGGGGAAGGCCGGGACCATAGAGCAGAGCCGGGCGCCCGCTAGACGTGCCGCCCCCCGCGCCCGTCTCTCTGCTGCCGCCATCTTGTCGGAGGCGGCGGAGCCCGCCCGGCCGCCGAGCCGGGCCCGCTGCCTCGCCCCGCTTCCCCGCAGCGCTCCCCCCCCCACACCTCCCTCCTCTCCCGGTTCCACCGGGCGCCGCCGTGAGCCGCCGTTACCTCTAGTAGGCCCGCGGCGAAGCCTATGCTGGGTACGAGGCCGAGCGGCCGGCCGCCATCTTGGGGAAGAAGAGAGACTCGCGTGACCTACCCGCACACAGGCGGCCCCTCCCCCGCCGCCCCTTGCCCGGCCGGTTGCTATGGGGATGAGCGGGGCGCATGCGCACGGGGCCCGGCTCCGCGCTTTCGCCGGCCCCTCCTCGGAGGCGGGGCTTAAGGATTGGTGGGCGGGGCTTGGGAAAAGGGAGGGGCTTGAGGGGGTGGGCGGGGCGGCCCCGCCCCTCCCTGCCTCCCGCCCTGCCCGAGGCGGTGCGCGCGCGGCGGCGGCGGCGGGCGGTTGGCGGGGCCGGCGGCTGAGGTGAGGGGCGTCGGGGGGGGCGGGCAGGGGGCGCGGGGCCGCCAGCGCGGGGGTCCTGGAAGCGTGAGGCCCCCGAAAGCCGTCGGAGAGGTCCCCGAAGGCGTCCCCGAAGGCCATCCGAGCTGCGGTTTCCTGTCGGCACAGGGGGGCGAGGCTACACGCGGGGGCTGGCGCGGCCGCTCCGAGCCTCGCGGGCTTCGCCCAAGCCCCTCCGGGTGGGCCGTGCGGGCCCCGGGGGCAGGGAGGGGGCCGGGGAGGGCTGGGCTGCTCCCAGCACGGCCCTGCCCGCGCGGGAGGGGTGGGCAGGAGCTGAGGGGATGCTGTGAGGGGTTCTGGGAGAGAGCGCCGTGCTCAAGGCCCGGTGTCAGCATCCCCCTGCAGGAACACAGCGCCGAAATTGCACAGAATCACAAAATCCTCGGTTACAGCGTCGAATCCTCAATCGTGGAGTTCCCCTGCGGCTGTGGGAAACTCGCTGGGCTCGGAGAGAGCTGCGCAGGACAAGTCTTAGGAGCTACCGGGGTGCTCTGTGCTCCAGCAGGGTCTGGGTTTGCTGGGCAGTGATAATTCCTCCTGGGGAATGGCTCAGCAGGGGCCCATGGCATAGAACCACAGAATATCCCGAGTTGGAAGGGACCCATAAGGATCATCGAGTCCAACTCCTGGCATCCATGGCAGGAAACGCTCCTGGGCAGCAGAACTCTTAGCAGAGCAGGCCTGCGTGGTGGGAGAAGTGTCACGAGGAACATCTCCAATAGCTGAATGTTTTGTTGCTTGCAGGTCGATTTGCCAGGGGAATTACTGGCATTGCAGATAATGGTTTTTATTTTTAGAATGAAATTTGACTTGAGAAGGAAGCTGCCCGGTTTTCATTCTGTGGTGAGAGGTGTGAAGGATGAGCGTGTTTCACTGGGACAGTGGAAAGAATCAGATGGTGATAATTTCGTGTCCACAAAGTGAGAGGTGGAGTCAGCTAGATAAGAGGCAGCTCTTCTACGTGGGCTTTGTGAGTCGGAACAGATCCCTTTTTGGTTAAAGAGGGTGAGCTAGAGGAGGAACTAGAAAGGGGACCTGGAGCACTCATCTGCCAAGGGTACTGCTCGTGTTGACGTTTTTAGATTATCATAGTGAATGATATTCTCTTGAAATCATGCAAGTTAGCCTGATAGAAGTCCTCTGGTGTTGGCAGCTCTTGGTTACAAGACTTGCACAGAGGTGTCAGATGAGAGATTTCTTCTTTCCATGTGCTTTGTATCTGTATGTGATAGAGCTGTGTGTGAAAATCTGAACTTGGCAGCAAAAGTTAAAATGGATGGCTGAGTTTGCAAGCATCTCAACCAAAGAGGAGGAAAAAACGTTTCCTTTTGAAGTCATCAACTCTTTACAGAACATTCAAGCATGAAAGGAAATGGCGAGGGGGGGGAAGTTTAAAAAGAAAAAAAAAACTGCATGAGGTTAGGTTTTTTTTGAGCTTTGAAAAAAACATGTTTCCTGTTAGTGCTAATATGCCTTTTAGCATAGTTTGGTTAGTATCTGGGAGGGATGTGAACTTTTCTTTTTCAGGCTTCAGTATTGTTGGTCATACATCTAGTGCCTTTAGCACGCCAAGTTAATGTTGCTTGAATTTCTTGTCTACTGATGGGAATAAACTGCCTCATGTTTGCTGACAATTCTGCTCCTTGTTAATACTGAAGATTCAAATGCTTTTTCTCTGTGAGAAGTGATTTGCACTGTTTCAAAATGTACATGTTTATTCAAGGATGCTCGTTTCCTAATTTAGCATTCAAAATGGATATTAGTTGTTTGTTTGTTTTTTCCCTCATGCAATTTTTAATAATCTGGAAGACGTTTTTTTGTTTTGTTTTCAGATTTGTTCCTGACCTTCCATAAAAATGTCTAAGGTAAGAACAACATTTCTCCCTTCAAATGTAACAATGCAGAAAGTATATTTTGTTTTTAGAAAATTACCTGTAGACACAGAGTGTTTACCTGTAGACACGGAGTGTTTAGCCATTACATTGTCTTTGGTGGGCCTGTGTAAGTTAAATTTACAGTTTACAAGTGAGAGAGAGTTCACGTTTAGAAGCGAATCTGTAGTTAACAGGGTAGCCTCTGGAAGGATTTAATTTTGGTCATGGAGCTTCGTAGAAGTTCTCTGTTACATTTGCACTGAAACTTCTGTTCTTTCACTGTGTTTTGAGCAGAAATAGCTTCAGAGAAGGATGTTGTTGTATTTAACTTATTGGTAACGTCTTTATTTGTTCATGTAGTCAACTGATCAGCAAAATCCTCCCTAAAAGTGCAGTAACTTTTATATATATATATATATATATATATATATATATATAAGCCAGGATTCACCTAATTCTTGGCCTCATTTGGTATAACAGGTTAAAACATTCATGTTAGTTTATTGGAGCGAAACAAATGATAAAAGGTACTCGAGTAATATATTTGAAGAGGGAAACTAACAGATCAAAAGATTTCTCTGTGGTATTTGCAGTAGAGGGCATTTGAATCATTTGTATAATTTTCTTTTCCTTTTGAAAGAGATGTCTAGTGAGGACTTCCAGCAGATGACTATCACTTCATAAGTGCCAAAACCCAGATTAGCAAAAGTCATACTTACTTTAGTGCATATGCCTCACACACGAGCATTTCTATTTTAAATGGGTGTGAAGGCATTGTTTAAGAAGAGTGTGATTAGCAGCACTTCAATAAATAAACGTGTTTTTTTTTTGTTTGTTTGTTTGTTTTGTTTTTTTTACTTGAGGTGATCTTGGCTGAATGAGGGTAAACAAGAGTAAATGAAACATTTTTTCTAAGCTTTAGGTGAAGGCAGTTGTTCTATACTTCATTGTGAACCTATTGAATAACAGGAAAACCCATGTCGTTTACTCTCTGCATGTCATGTAGATTCAAATCATGTGATTTCAAGTCTTAATTGATGGGCGAGGAATCCCATATCCCATCGTCTTATCAATGGGATTGACTTTATTTGCTGTTTCTTCAGAAGTTCTAGTGAGAACAGTCGAAGGTGGAACTTCTGAGAGCTAAATGAGCTACAAAACTTCTGATTTTCCACGCTTCCTTTTCTGGTTTATTGCATTTGAAATAACTGAGGACATCACTTACCCAAACAAGTATATCTTGTATGGTTGCTTATTATTGTCTTATTTTATTTTATTTTTAGCAACAGCCTGCTCAGTTTACCAATCCGGAAACCCCTGGCTACGTTGGGTTTGCAAACCTTCCCAATCAGGTTCATCGGAAGTCTGTGAAGAAGGGGTTCGAATTTACTCTTATGGTGGTTGGTAAGAAAATGTTTCATAGTCTTCCTCACAACAAATTCTTGCTTACGTAGTGTGTGGAATTAAAGTGAATGTTGCTTCTGCTATTGTAAGGCTCCAGAAAGCTCTTCTGGACTGTAGCATCTCACTTTCTTTTATAGTTTATTAATTCATGCATCAGTTGTTTTCCACGTTACAAACCGTGTTTGAATATGTTAATAATTTTGTGGATGTGGTGAAGAAATTTTGTTTTGTCTTACAGGGTTCGAGCATTCCATTTAAAATTAAGCTTAAAAGTGTTTTTGCATTTGAATAGACGCTTTGCTTGCTTGCTTGTTTTTATTAAGCAATGGTATCAAGGAGACTATTTAAACTATTTGCTATGTAGTTCAAAAGAATCCAAACTCTGGTCTTTCCACCCCTTCTCAATATTTTTGTAAGAGAAGAATGAGAATTAGATTAGTTGGTTTGATGTGAGGTGTTACTTTTCAAATTGATACTGATTGTCTGTTAATAGTTAAAATTTAAAGTGTAATTCTATTAGATATTTCATTGACAACCTATATTGATACCAGGAATGGAAAGAGAAATTTTCTGCATCTGCGGAAAGACTCTGATCCATCCTCTCAAAAGTCAGTGATATTTTTGCAGGTTAAGTAGGCTCCATGAATCAGGCTTTGCTGTGGTCTGTGTTTTTCCTGAATCTATATTTCTTACTGCTTGGGAACTGTAACTCCAGAATTTGGTGTTTGAACTCTGCAATTCTCACCTTGAAGACAGAAGTTTCCTAATAGCGTTGTCTGCAGTTAGATCCTTTTTTATGTCTTCATAAGAAGTAAAGCCCACTTGCATGTGCTAGATTTATCCAAGGGGGAGATCACTGTGGCAATGAGCAGGAGAGGTGAGTCGGTTCGTGATAGTAGGTGTTTAAGTTCTTAATTGTTTTGCATTCCAGTAGTTATAGAAAGAATTTGTCCTCAAACCTGTCATTAGTTTTGCCAAATGACAGCCCTAGCCTTGCTTTTGCCCCATTTATCGCTTCAATAGTGCAGTGTTGGACAGCACTGGCCCTTGTTTTTGGCTTCCTAGAATTTTATGGCAGTTGTTTCCTGTTACCTGGGGTGAGGGAGGAGAGGGAAGAGGGAGAAAGGACATAGGGAAATTAAGTTACACTACTTGCTAAATGCCTTATAATTGTTGGGAGTCCTTTGATTTTAGCTCTGGTGGATTTGCCTAGGATAGTATCATAATGGATACCTTACAAAATCTAAGGGTAAAGCCAGCCTTTAGATGTTGGAAATCATGGTATCTGCTGTAACTCTTTGGAAATTACTGTTCTGTGATCCTAGGTCTGACTAACAAGGATGTGCTTAATATCCAGAGCTCTTTCAGACGCATCACAAATAGGGCTATCTAAAACAATTCTCTCAGAAAGCTGTGCAAAATTTTGTAGACCAAACAGCTGTTTCTACTCTTCTGTAAAATAGGAAGCTGAGGGAAAATGACATGGCGTCAGAGTAACAGAAAGGCCATTAACCCTACCATGTCTCAGAGTGAAATCTAACTCTGTAGTCATTGCCTGCCACTGTTCTAAGGGATAAATGAAAACTACAGCAAGAGAACTTGCAGAAAAGCAACTTCATTGAAAATGTGGAGTGGTATTTTGAGATACACTAGCAGAGGGAGGCAGTTGATGGAAGTTAAGATAAACTGCGCTTTAAATTGTTGATTATTTCAGCGGTTTGGAATGTGAATTCCTTCTCTTGAAATATGTATGGGGCTTAAGTATGTTCTCTTGTGGGCTGTATCACAATGTCTGTATAGCACTATAATTCTCCACTAACTGGATTTCTTATTTTCTGATCAGGGAAATGTTTTGCTTGTTTTGTTTTTAGGCTCTCTGGACTGACAGTGTCTTGATCGATGCTTTTTCTTCTTCATGTTGTTATTTCAAGTATTGCTTGTCATGGTTTGGGGAAAAAATAAGCTGGAGTTTATAACAATTTGGCTGCTTGTCTCTGTTGCATCTGAAGAAATCATAACCGCTTGTATTTATTGATTACTGCATACTTATTATTAACATATTGCTTCATCTAAACAGCTCTTTCACTTGACAGTCACTCAACTCTAATTGCTGGGGCCAGTAGTTACAATAGATGCTGTTTCATTCCTTTTTTACAGAGGCAATGAAAACTGAGTTGGTTTAGACGTCATATTTACCCAGGATGAAAATACAAAGTGTGTCACTGGTTAAAATCGTAGTTTTCTTGGTTTTGCTGAAGTGATGCCATGCGAGTGTTGAATTACTCTGGCTGCATGTCTCTTTCACTGGTGAAGGCTGCACTGGTAAAATCTTATATCGAGAGATGTGTTCTATATGGCATCACAAAACAGCATCTCCTACTCAAATCTTTATTTAAAAAATAATTCATTTTTTTTTGTTCAGATATTTTTCTCAGACTGCTGTTACAGAACAGACTTTGTTGCTTAGAGGGATCAAGTAGCCCTCTCCATTTTTAGTTTTTTATTCTCAAAAAATAGTTTGTTCAGTGAATTCATGTACCGAGCAGTTTGAGTTGCTGGTCTTCTTTATGCTGACATTTTTTTTTCTGATTTAGTTCTTGATATTTAGCTAATTACTTAGCTTTTGAACTTTTCTGATGGCTCAGTCAGTAGCTCCAGAAGAAAAAACATTTCTGGTACGCTTTGGTAATCCCCAATTTCTTCAGTGAAAAAATTACTTTGTGCATACTCAACAGCCATATCATGTTCTTTTCTCCTCATTTTTTTTGCCCTATTAGCATAAAAAGTGGGAATAAATCACACTTTATGATGGCGATCTTTGCAAAAGCTCAGTAACACCTTTTTAATTGTTTAAATTGATGATATGGCCTAGACAAGACCCAGCTTCTCAGTGTGTATGCTATTCTGGAGTGCTAGCAAAAAAGCTTACCTTAAAGAAATCAGGAGATGTGATATGGGAAATTAAAGTCTAATTTTAAAATGATCAGAACTCCACTTGCCTAGAAGGTTTAATTACAAATTATCTGTGAAAACTCTGAGAAAGAGTATTGTAATGTCGAGATGAATAAATTGTCATTCAACATTAATGTGCAAATTTTTTCTAATACAAAATTATAAGTTGTATTAATGAGCTGTAAATCTTTACATGGCAAAAAAAAATAGATTTGACATGAAAAAAATATATAGTTAGATTAAACTTTCTGGATACGGTGGAGATTAATCATGCAAATATATTGACTTTATCTGTAAATTGAATCACAGGTGAATCTGGATTGGGAAAATCTACATTAATAAACAGCCTCTTCTTGACAGATCTCTACCCAGAAAGGATAATCCCAGGAGCTGCTGGTAAACACACTTTTGTTCTGGCTTTTCTGTTCTTGATGTTTTAAAGTTGAATATTCTTATGTTTGGATTTTATTATCAGCCAGTTGCTTCAAGCTCTAATAATTTCTAAGGTATTGGCTGATACTTGAACTACCAGGTAGAGCTGATTTCTTCAATTCCTGATCTGTGTGGTTTAGTCCTTGGGCGTGCTGAAGAGTCATGCTGGCATCTATTTGTTAATCTCTGCTTAAAATATGTCATCGTGTCACGTTAAGAGAAATAATCAACAAAAGCAATCAGAAACTTTAAAAATCTATTGCAGTTCTAAACTTGAACACTTTTTGTTTGCTTGGGCTTGCAATTTGATTCCTTTGGTCTGGGTAGATAGTGAATGTGCTCTTGTACTTGTTTCTTCCCCTCCTCTTCTGAGGCAGGGGAGCAAGAGAGCGGTTGGAGTTCAGCTGCCTAGCAAGGTAAAACCACCACAGCACTTCACCTCCGTTTCATCTTCAGCTCCTTGTCCCTTTTTTATCCTGTTAAACAAGGCATACAATAATGCAATGAAAGAGAATATTGTAAGAATATAGATTAAGACACCATTTCTTCCTCTTTGCTACTTGTTAAACAACTTGCTTAAAAAAATTATCATGTTGGCTGAAAACTACTTTAAACCTTAGGAAAACGTTATGTTACATATAATTCAGTATTGTTCTACAAATTGCTCAGTACTTACACTTTTTTCTCAGTTACTCCCTTTTGCCTCAGTTTCTATACAAAATTTGGGAAAAGTAAGAAATCTAGAAGAATTTCCTAACCTGACAATCTTTTGATAGTCTCAAAATGACAGCCTTCTATATTCTATTCTGAAAGATCAAGTTTCTTGTCTTTTAGAGAAGATTGAACGCACTGTGCAGATTGAAGCCTCAACAGTTGAAATAGAAGAGAGGGGTGTGAAGCTGCGTCTGACGGTCGTAGATACACCAGGATATGGAGATGCTATCAATTGCCGAGATTGGTACGTACACAGAGGACATGCTGATCTACATTTGATGACTGAACACCCATTTCACATTATGCCTAATGACTTAAGTCAATATCTTCCTTTTTTCATGTGTTAGGTTAAGTGCTGAATTTGAGGTGTCGCTTTTGGAGAGCTGGGCAAATTTTCTAATTTTGAGGAAGCTTGGTTTAATTTTAGATGTGATTCAAGTTTAAAATGTTTTCAGTTGTTATATGTTCATTCAGATACATAAGAAGAAGCATCAGTTAACTTCATCCACAGCTTGAAAAAAATGCTGTGACACAGATGCTTTGATTTCTTTTTATTATTATTATTCTTAGGTTTGGAAGGGTTTTAAGCAGATCATGTACTTGACTCTTTTATATTCAGCAGTGGAACAACTGGGACACAGTGAATTAAACAAACCCCTGAGAAAGTAATCCATCTAGTCTTTGGTGCAAATAAAAATTCACCATTAGATCTTGTCTGCATTTGTTTGGGTACTCTCAGACTCCATGCTTTGTTGTTTTTTAAGTATATTTTCATTGTCTTAGGTTTTTGAGTGTATTGAAAAGTTTGCTTTCTAGTAAGTACCAAGAAATAATCTTGATCAATAGCATTCAGTGATAGCCTCTGCTGCACTTGTGCCAACTTTCTGTCAAGAACTTGCTGGTCCATCTCACCCATTCTCACTGTGGCATCCTGCTGCGCTTTTTGCTTCCCTGTTCTCCCCTTAGTAAAATTTTGTTTGGGATCTATGAATTGCTTCTAAGGTTGGTTCTCCACCTTAATTGGGAATCAGAATGTCTCAAGCCAGCGTTTGGAGATACACTTTTTATTTTATTCTTCCATTTAGTAATGAACCAATAATTCCGTCTGGTTAGCCTTGGGTATTTATCATTGGCAAGCATACAATAGGAGGAGCGTATCTGTTTGCTCAAACCAAACAAATTTGTGTGTAAGGTGAAGTGGTTCAGAGAGATGCAACTCAGAGCAGTATGATGCAAGATTTCAGCATTTCTGCATCTCTGTTTCAGCTCTTGGCTGAATTTGCTGTTGCATCAGCATCAGTAATTTGATGTTTTAAATTGATTTAGAACAAGAAGCTTAGATTGTCTTGAGTATGTGCAATTAATGCTAATCACAAGATGAATACTAGCCCAAGAGCAATTTGCTTTAAAGTTAAGATGTGTATCATTATGTGTATATGTATGCGTATTTTATCTTTATATATAAAAATATATATTTACTATCCATAGTAGTTATCATTCTTTGTTATTTTGGCATTAAATTAAAATGCTAAGATACGTGCTTAAGATAGTTTTACAGTGTCAGTAAATTACTTGAGTCCATCAACAGGCCGACTCATCAGCAGGAGGTCTTGGTATTTTAATGTAACCTTTGAAAGTTCACTAAAATTATTGGCTGTTTGGGAATGAGCATGATTTCTTAAATCTCAATTTGTTTTACAGTTTTAAGACCATAATCTCCTACATTGACGAGCAGTTTGAGCGATACCTGCATGATGAGAGTGGTTTGAACAGAAGGCATATCATAGATAACCGCGTTCATTGCTGCTTCTATTTCATTTCACCGTTTGGTCATGGGTAAGTATTTCTGTCATTGTTATTTTTGAAAAATAAAATTATTTTATTTTTTCACTTCATGGAGTTCGTTTTGCACCCCTTGTTTTAAATTCTCAGAATTAGATTGTCATTACTTAAGTATTAAAACTACTGGAGCTAACAGGTGTGTGTAAGGAGGGACGTTTAGAATTAGAATCGTTCAGTTGGAATTTAGAATTTAGAATTTCTCTGTATGAGGAGGGACGTTTAGAATTAGAATCGTTCAGTTGGAAGGGACCTGCAAAGATTATCGCGTCCAACTGCCTGACCACTTTAGGGCTAAATAAAAGTTAAAGCATATTAATGAGGGCATTACCAAATGCCTCTTGAACACTGACAAGCTTGGGGCATCAACCACGTCACTAGGAAGCCTATTCCAGTGTTTGACCACCCTCGTGGTAAAGACATTTTTCCTAATACCTAGTCTGAACCTCTCCTCGCACAGATTGGTGCCATTCCTGCATGTGCTATCTCAAGTTACCAGGGAGAACAGATGAGCACTTCCCTCTTTATTTCTCCTCCTCAGGAAGTTGTAGAGAGCGATGAGGTCACTTCTTAACCATCTTTTCTCCGGACTAGGCAAGCCAAGTGTCCTCAGTGTCTGCTCTGCTCACAGGACGTGCTTTCCAACCCTTTTACCAGCTGCTTTGAAGCAAACTTTTGGATTGAGTTCCTGTATCCAGATCATTGTTAAAAATATTGAGCATAACTGGCCCTAGAATTGAGCCCTGGAGAACACTGCTGATGACCAGCTGCCAGCCAGATGTAGCCCCTCCCAGCACAACCCTTTGACCTCTACTGTTCAGCCAGCTCATCACCCAGCGTAGTGTGAGCCTTTTTATCTCCCAGCTGGACAATCTGTCCAGAAGGATACTATGAGGGGTGGTATCAAAAGTCTTACTAAAATCCAGAAAGATTATATCTACCACCTTCTCTTTGCCCACTAAGTGGGTGACCTTACTGTAGAACTAGACCAAATTAGTAAGGCACGACCTTCCCTTCATGAACCCACGTTGGCTATTCCTTGACAGTAGCTTAGTTCTTTAAACGTCCTTCAGTATCCCCCAGGACAACCTCCTCCATAACTTTTCTGGATGCTGAGGTTATACTAACAGGTCTGTAGTTTCCTGGATCTCCTCTTGTGCAGTTATGACGTTGGCCAGCTTCCAATCAGCAGGGTCCTCCCCAGAATCCAAAGACCTTTGGGAAATTGTTGAGAGGAGTCCAGCTATAACAATCACTAACTCCTTCAGTACTCTGTCAGGCCCTATGGTTTAGGAACGTTCAGCTGATAAAACTTGCACCTTACAATTTCAGTGGCCACTTCAGTGAAAGGTTACTGCTCATCCATTCATGGTCCTCAGAGGACCATGAGAAATTCAGAGAGCAAGGCAACCCAAGGTCTATCTTTAATACTAAAAACTGAGGCAAAAAAGGCATTAAATGGCTCTGCCTTTTCCTTAAACTTATTTGGTAGGTGGCCATCTTCATCAAGTATCAGTTCAGTATTGTCCTCAGACCTCCTCTTGCTGTTGACATACTTAACAAAAGCCTTTTTTGTTGCCTGGTCAATGTTGGTGTGAAGATAATTTGGTCATTTGGATTAAAAATAAACGTTTCCCATATTTTATTTTTAGCCTAAAGCCTCTGGATGTTGAATTTATGAAGGCCATACACAACAAAGTAAATATTGTACCAGTGATCGCAAAAGCTGATACACTTTCTCTGAAAGAGCGAGAAAGACTAAAGAAAAGGGTAAGTATTTTTCTGGCTCACAGAAAAGTGTTATACTTTGGCTATAGCAGCTTGGTCACTGACAAGAGGAGTGTTCTCTTTCACCCTTACTCTGTTCTCACGAAGAAAAATATAATCTCATGTGCACTGTGTAGCATTATTTAATATGTAGTTTGATGTCTTGCGAGTTCTTCTATTATGTATTTAACTGAGAAATTGTCTTTTAAAATGTTGCTCAGGTAGAGATGTAGGTATTTAAAAACCTACCCCCCAAGTAGTAATTCAGGTGAAAAAGCAAGGATTTTCAGGCTGGTCAAAGCAATTATGACATCTGTGTCAATGCATTGTAATTAAGGAATTTTTTTTTTTTAAAAAAAGCTCTCTTTCTTATATGTAATCCACAAATGATAATGTTTGGGGTTGGAAACCCAAATTCCTTAAAGACAATATGGTTCCAACCCCCTGCTATAGGCAGGGGCAGTTCCCACCAGACTAGCTGTCCAAAGCCCCACCCAGCCTGGCCTTGGGCACTGCCAGGGATGGGGCATCCACAGCTTCTCTGGGCAACCTGTCCCAGTTTCTCACCACCCTCTGAGTGAAGAATTTCTTTCTTGTATCTAACCTAAATCTACCTTCCTTTAGTTTAAAGCTGTTATCCCCTGTCCTGTCACTCTACTGGGATGGTTGGACCAGATGATCTTGGAGGTCTTTTCCAATCTTAATGATTCTATGATTCTATATGATTCTTGCTATGAACCTTCTCCAATAGCTCCATGTCCTTCTTGTGCTGGGGCCCCAGAGCTGAACACAAGGCTCCAGATGGTGTATTTGACCATGACTGATTTTGGGGAAGGCCTTTTAGCCAACACTTACAGCGATAGGCACGTGTAAACAATCTTAAAATAGTTAACTATATATTTATCTTTTTGACTCTCTTTATTGATTGCCTGCTTGGAGTCATAGAATCATTAGGGTTGGAAAAGCCCTCCAAGACCACCTGGTCCAACCACCCCCCTACCACCACTGTCACCCACTGGACCGTGTCCCCGGGCACCACGTCCAACCTTGCCTTGAACACCCCCAGGGATGGTGACGCCACCACCTCCCTGGACAACCCGTCCCAATACCTGACTGCTCTTTCTGAGAAGAAATGTCTCCTCATTTGCAACCTGAACCTCCCCTGGCACAGCTTGAGGCCATTCCCTCTGGTCCTACCACCAGTTACCTGTGAGAAGAGGCCGACCCCCAGCTCCCCACAGCTTCCTTTCAGGCAGTGGCAGAGAGCAATGAGGTCTCCCCTGAGCCTCCTCTTCTCCAGACCAAACACCCCCAGCTCCCTCAGCCGCTCCTCACAGGACTTGTGTCCCAGGCCCTTCCCCAGCTTCGTAGCCCTGCTCTGGACACGCTCCAGGGCCTCGACGTCCTTCTTGTAGTGAGGGGCCCAAAGCTGAGCACAGCGCTCGAGGTGCGGCCTCACCAGAGCAGAGCACAGGGGGACGATCACCTTCCCGTCCCTGCTGGCTGCACTATCCCTGACACAACCAGGATGCCGTTGGCCTTGTTGGCCACCTGGGCACACTGCTGGCTCCTGTTCAGGCGAGCATCAATCAGCACCCCTAGAGCCTTTTCCTCTGCACAGCTTTCCAGCCACTCTGCCCCCAGCCTGTAGCACTGCATGGGGTTGTTGTGGCCAAAGTGCAGGACCCGGCCCTGAGCCATGCTGAACCTCATCCTGTTGGCCTCTGCCCATCGACCCGTCCTGCCCAGGTCCCTCTGCAGGGCCTTCCTACCCTCCGGCAGATTGACACTTCCCCCCAACTTGGGGTCACCTGTAAACTTACTGAGGGTGCACTCACTTCCCTCATCCAGGTCATCAATAAAGATATTAAAGAGGGTGGGCCCCAACACCAACCCCTGGGGAACACCAGTGGTGGCCGGTCACCAGCTGGATTTCACTCCGTTCACCACCACTCTCTGGGCTCAGCCACCCAGCCCGTTTTTAACCCAGCACAGAGTGTGCCTGTCCAAGCCATGGGCTGCCAGCTTCTCCAGGAGAATGCTGTGTCAAAAGCCTTGCTGAAGTCGAGGCAGACTGTTAACAGGCTTTCCCTCATCCACCAGCTGGGTCATAGAAGGAGATGAAGTTGGTGAGGCAGGACTTGCCTTTCATGAACCCATGCTGACTTTGCCTGATCCCCCAGTTGATCTGTTCACATTTAAACTCAGTTGCAGTACAGGTCTCTCTTGGCTGTCTGGCTGCTACGTTACATTTTACAAAAGCTAAAGCTAATTACTGACACGATAAAGCAGTATTAGGAATGCCTTAGGCTGCAGGAAAGAGGATGGTCATCACCTGAATTAAGCAATTTTTCTCTCTAATTTGCAGCTTGAATGAGGAGTAAACCATGGGTTTTCAGTTTGAATCAAGATGTGAATGAAATGAGGCAAACAGAAAGCAAAATAAATTTGCATATTTTGAGTATGCAAATACACAGAAAAAAAAAACTTTGCTACTTGATGTTCAGGGACTTAAATGGCTGAAATAACATTGTTTTTTTTCCATTGCAAACTGCATGGCAAATAATACTAGTATCAAAAGGTTAAAACTTCTCAATTCTGTGACATTTTAAAAATCTCTAATCCTGTTTGAAAGAGTTTTTTTCTCAGGTAAGACTAGAATATAGTAATATTCCCTAGACAAGGAAAGTTGTACTTCAGTTTTGACAGTTATAGCTAATGTGGAGCAGGATAAATAGGGAAGGAAGAATTGTTTGCATTGTTTTTATAGCTTTGTTTAAAATTAAACTTCACAGCTGGTCATATGTGTAATTTTATGTATAATAAAATATTGGAGATGAAACGCTGCAAGGCTCAATTGCAGGTCTCATTTATGTACAATAATCAGTGTTATTGGGTAGATATTTTTTCGGGGGGGCTAATTTTCCTCAATGAAGCTGATTTCATTGTGAATACAATTTTTAAATAGTGGAAACTTTTGAAATGTTAAAATGAAGCAATGGAATAAATGTGTTCCTGTTTGTGTGAAAGTCTGTGGCGAGGAGTTGTTGGACATCACAAAGAAATACGTTCTTTAAAAACAAATAGTTGGTAATGAGTATGAATTAGTAAGATATACACAATCTCTGGCCTAACTGATTAATTTTACCGTAAGTTTTAAAAGTGCTCACTTTACATGTATACTACCTCCATTTCTTTCATATAAATCTCAGATTCTGGATGAAATCGAAGAGCATGGCATCAAGATTTATCACCTGCCTGATGCTGAATCAGATGAGGATGAAGATTTTAAAGAGCAGACAAGACTGCTGAAGGTATGAATATGCTGTATCTTTTCGGAGTGCTCAGATGGCTTTAAAACAAAATACAGAATATGACCTTTGATGAGGCCTTGAGTGAGGTACTGTAGCTCTGTGCCTGGGCTTCCTTATCTGAAAGATGGTGGTAACCATGACATTATTTTTCCCTACAAGTTTTTTTGACAGCTTCAAATTAAAAACATTGTGTACTTACTACCAATATATGCAGTACTGAGAGGAATAAGAGGTTTTTTTTTGAGTTGTTTGTCTAGCTCATTGTTGGTAATTTTTGAATTTTTGACTTTCAGGCCAGCATTCCATTTTGTGTAGTGGGATCCAATCAACTCATTGAAGCCAAAGGTAAAAAAGTTAGAGGTCGACTTTATCCATGGGGCGTTGTTGAAGTGGAGAATCCCGAACATAATGACTTTCTGAAGCTGAGGACCATGCTAATGTAAGTAGAAAGCTCCAATTAAATAGTAGTAAATAAATAAATTCATTAGGAAGATACTCAAACATTGGGACGGGGGTATGGAGCGGTTGTGGAATCCTCAGGGACGTGGAATTTATCTGGAGAAGGCCATGAGCAACCTTGATCTAGTTAGTGTAGGCCTAGGTAAGGATTGGATGAGAGGTCCACAAATCCTTTCCAATCTGAATTACTCAGAAATTCTGTGAAAATAATAATGTGTCTAATTCTTGTGTTGAACACAGATGACCAGGAATATAAACCAGGTTGCTTTGCACCTTGTGCCTGTTTTTGTGTGGTTTTATAGACTTCACAATTCTGCTATTTTAAGTTTTTTTTCAGCTGTGCTACTCGGCATCCCCTGCCCAGCACTGCTTTGCCAAATGTCTCACGCAGGAGTACAGGCTTACACAGAGGCTGTCTCGGGGTCTGGGGTGGTGTCTCTGTCCTTTATTGCACCAATTTAACTTTGTTAGCTTTGAAGTTAGCATGTTAAATGGGTGCACGCGCCGAACTCAGTGACCCAATGCAGTGCTGAATGTGGGAGTTCCTTAACCATGCTGATGTGACGCAGATATGTTTAATCTTTTGATTTTTTTTCCTTCCTCTAGCACCCATATGCAAGATCTTCAAGAGGTGACCCAGGATCTTCACTATGAGAACTTCCGCTCTGAGAGGCTCAAACGAGGCGGCAGGTTGTCATCTTATTGTTACAAGCTGTTTCTTCCTCCTCTGAATTTATTTTGTTCTCCCCTTATCCCCCCATTTCATTGCTAGGATTTCGTAGATCACGGATAGCTCTCTAGTTACAGTTACGATATAAATACATACTTTTCTTCGCAAAGCAGTCAGCGAATAACGTCTTTCTACCCTATTCTGGGCTGTGGTAAAACAGGCAGGCAGAATACCCAATTTTTAACTTAAATAGCAGGGTTTACAAAGTTGAGTTTGTGAGCTGTTGCTGAAAACTGGGTGTGTTTCCTGGTTTAGATTTTTAGGTTGCTTCTCTTATTTCAGCCACTAGAGGGTTTCATAATTGCACATTTCAGTGGATTCAGTGAATATTTTGCAAAGCTTTTTCCATTACGTAACTTCTACTGTTAAAATAGGCTTTGTCATATGCCTGCTCAATTTTCAGAAAAAGGAGTTTGATTCTGCCGGTAGGATTGGCCTACAAGTTCAGTTTTCCCTTCAGGCATGGTGACATACTTTTCCTCCCTGACTTTTAAATCCTGAATTCTGACATTCAAGCTAAAAAAAATTTTGTCAAGTTCTGGTAGCTGTTACCCAGCAGGTATTTACCGAGGTCTTAGAAGTAATGTCACGTTGGGGTGTCTAGAGTTACTGTAATGATTACCAGTTTTTTGGGGGTTTGAAGTTGCCTCTGCCAAGGACCCATGACAGTAAGTTGCTGTTAAGTTTAGATACCTTTGTGCAACTAAATCATGCTTTTGCGTCTTCTAGTTGAGTGGCAGAGATATCTTTGTTTTTACATTTCCAAAGCATTCCTACACTGGAGTTAAGCTATTGTAAGTGAGGGTGCTTTACATGGGAATTTGTTTCAGACTTGTACCTGTTCCACTGACAGTCCTTGGCAGTGTTTCTAGAGGCTTTTGGACACAGAGCATTTCTCTGGCAATCTTCCAGAAAAGTGTGCAAATGCACAGAAGCAAGTTTTCTCAAAGATAAATGTGCTCATTTTTTTGAATGTCTGGATTTTTAAGTACAATGCAGTACCAAAAAAGGGAGAATGGACTTCCTATCTTGTTGGTTTTAGCTTTTTACTTTCTAGAAGCTTTAAGGGTAAGCCATAACTTCATGTATACTGTTTAGGTGTTTGCAAGTAAGTGTGGTTCATGAAGTTAGAGATGGCATAGAACTGCATCAAAAAAAGGATCCACCTGAGGGTAGCGGGGTTTTCAGATTCATAGTTTCTAGACGTTTTACATACTGCTTCCATGTTTTTGTTAACATCTTGTCCGGCATTGTTTTGATTTTGTGTATCGATTTGTATTGATTTATTGCACCAATGAAAAAGAATTGAGTACAGTGTTTCTGTACTCAGATCTCTGAATTGCTGTACCTGCGTGGCACACAAATTGCAGTTGGTTAAGATAATGTTATAATCAGGTAAACTTCTGCATGTGAGTACTTTTCAGAAATAGTTTTCACTGATACCTATGTAAAAAGATCTGTCGCGTCATAGCCAGAAATCATTTTGAAGTTTATACTTGTTCTGGGCATAACTTCATGAAGGAGCAAGGAATAAATATATATTAAAAAAAAATGAATAGCAGCTATGTGGGGAACATGTTTCAGTAAACTTTGTGTGTGTTATGAAACATGTACAAGGTGTTCTCAAAGCCTTGTTTTTGGTCAACAAAATATTCATTGGAAAGGCAAGATCCAGAGTGTATGCATGTTGTTGAACAATGTTTGTTTATTGTAGGAAAATAGAAGATGAAGAAGTAAATAAAGACCAGATTCTGCTTGAAAAAGAAGCTGAGGTAAGATGAAAAAATTCTGTACTCTTGTGATGGGGGAATTTCTATTTTTTATTATCGCTGTTTTAAGACAATTGATTTGCATGATCTTGATAATTTGTAAAGGGAAAGACAGAATTTTATAATATAAAGTTATTCAAGGTGCAGTAACAAAAGAGAATGTGGAGAAGTATAGAAGAGCCTCAGAATACTCATTTATTGGAACAAGCGGAATCTGGTAAATGTCAGATTCCATTGTACAAGTCATTTGTGCGGGAAGGGAGAGAAGTCATTTGTGCGGGAAGGGAGAGCCATCTTCATATATGAGAAAAGGTTCTAAAACTAGTAATTGCAGATTGGGAAAAAGTTATGCTTGGCAGCAACAGAAGAATCAATGGTGGGAATTACCAGGAATAAAGAACAACATGAAAATTCTTGTTTTGCCTCTATGATAAATCCATAATTTAGAGCTCTAACACTGTTTTTGTGGTCCCCCTAATTCAAAGAGGATATAGCCATGACTAGAAAAAATACAATGAATAGCAAAGAGTGGGCAGAATGGCTAAAGCAGAGACCTGAGGCAGGTCCCCTCTGATGGCATGCTACTTAACATTACTTTTGGGGAGTAGATGACAGAAGGGAAGGATGTAGTGAGGGGTTTATACAGTCATAGCTGTCAGGATGAATGGGAAACCACAATAAAAGAAGCAGGCTGAATTTAATGAAAATAATAGGTGGCTATTTTTTTTCTTAAACAGAAAGATACTTTTAAGGTGTTTGTAAATTGCGGTACTCAGCATGGAATTTTGAGCATATTGAGAACTTGAAGGTGGTCGCTAAACACAATGGCAGAATGTTTTGATTTAGAAAGTTCTGAATTGACATATTTACAGATTTTGAGAGCTTATGTCGTGTGTGCACCTGCTGGTGGGCTTTTCCATTCATTTCCTAATAGCCAGTCTGGAAAGAAGTCTGAGTTAGATGGATCTTTTGATACGCCCTAGCCCAAGAAGACCCTCAGGCTCCCAGTACTGGTCTTAGTAGTTATCCAAGTTCCAAAAGATAGCCTGAGAAAAGATGGTTGTTTCAAGGAATATGAAAAAACTAGTGTAACGTCTTACTGGTTTAATTTTCATTGTTAAGTTTAACATTTCAGTCCAAGTTTAAAGTGTAAATATGCAAAGACACCCAAAGATGTTTCAGTGGTGAGGCTGACTTCCTATCTTTCAGAGTTTTGTACCATAAAAGAATTTAAGTCAACCCTGATGCATGTACAGTACTTAGTCTTATTAGCTGAGTTACTTGATTACCCTGTGTTTAAACGTTGCAGTGTTGTACAACTGAACTAAAACAGTTTTTAATAATGCATACATCTCCTTGGATGGTTTGCCTGTAATCCTTGCTTCCACCTAGTCATCACTAGTACAGCAGTTGAGAAGTAATCCTCTCAGGGTTTTATTTTTGATGGCAGATACAGGTGTAGTTGGAGGAATTTAAACAAGCTGCTTGTGTTCCTATGATAAGCGTTGGTAAGTGTGCTTGTTCAGCACTTCAACACCATCATTCTTATCTGTTTAACTTAAATGGAAATCTTTGCTTCCTCTTAGGGATACTTAAAAACCTTGTCCCGAGTTAAACTAATAAAGCCTGCTTATTTCAGTTAGGAAGTTTCCAGCCTCTTAGTGGATGCAGATGAGCATCCAGAAAAACAAGCCATAACCTGAGATTGCTGCTTGTCAGATGAAGCCAAGGCAGATGCGTGTTCCCTCTTTAATATGAATAATAAATAGTGTAGTGGCAGCAAAGGATCGTGTTCTGAGGTGAGATGAGGCTAAAGGTTTTCCTATGCTCTATTTTCAGCTTCGTCGCATGCAGGAGATGATCGCGAGAATGCAGGCACAAATGCAGATGCAAATGCAAAGTGGAGAAGGAGATAGCAGTGGACATCATGTATAAAGTCTTTGGTAAGGTGTTCAGTAGCTACTTTACAGAGTTTTTCTTTATTACTCGTTATTACAGGTGCTATTAAGTTTTGGAAAAATATTTACAAGACGTGTTTGTGTAGGTTTCAGCTTTCATTTTAATTTTAAAGGTTTAGCTGATGTGAAATGGCTTGAAACTAACCCAAACATTAGTGTGGCCTTGCACACACACGCATATATGCATTCATTTTTTTCAGAAAGTCTATACAGTGTATGTTGGAAAGAATCATGGAAGTAATCTTTCAGATTGTATAAATGGGTAGTTCTCAAATTCACAAAGTTGTTTCGTTGTGACTTTGAAAATGTCTATGCTTCTTTTTTATCAATGTAAGAAGATAGCAGATCTTAAATTGCATTTTTCTGTCTTGTTTTCAGATTACTTTATACCTTGACTTAAAGGAGACACTCTGGATTTGAATTACGGTGGTGTTACACCAGAAAGGATGCCTTTTGCCCAATTTGTGGCTTGGAGATTATTTTAGAATTTAACATGGAAGCGCGTTGTGGTAACTCTTGTGATACGTATTTCATAACATGTAGTCAGTCAGTATTTTATATATTATACACACTTGACTTTTTGTTTTGTAATTCTTATATTGAGCTTATTTTCAGTTTCCCGTTGTATTAGGGATACAAAATAGACATTGAAACTTCTAGCCTGACACGGCGTTAGGTGATTTGCTTTAATACAGCTTATTAGTTCCCTGCTTTAAACTTTGTATTATGTTTAGAAATAAACAGCTATTAGTGATATCAATAGTGTGTAATAGTCACTAATTAGGGAAGCCTGCAAGGTTAGTTTTATATTTTTGCAGTGTTTACAGGTGTGTATCTGTGAGACCCTAGCCCTTCTTCTGACTCTGCAGAGTGCAGGCGATCTCCTTTGGCCTCTGAAAGTATCTAGTTAGAATTCAGGCATGCCTTGTGTCTTAATAAAAGAAATAAGAGGAAATACCACTTTAAGGGCACACTGTATTTTGTATGACAGGCATTATTTCCTTCAGATTTAACCTTGAGGGCCATACATTCTTTACTGTTTGCCTAAAATTGCTTACTCTATATTGCAGATAATTTTTAAGAGTTTCTTGTAGGTCAGCACAAATCAGTCCTGCTGTTTTCTGGCATTACTGTAACCAAATAAGCTTGAATAATGTTGGTATGTTAAATGAGACAAACCCTCAAAGAGTAGTTTTCTGTCCATGGGTGTTTCCATATCCAAATGCATAAGAAATTCTAGAGAGTATTTTCATACTATTTTTAGGGCATTGCGAACCGTTAATTGTAGTATAACATATATACTAGCACACTTCCCTTCTTTTTAAAGTGATCCGTGCCTGACAGGATCAGAGTGAACTATATTTTTAGGTCCTGGAGTTAGCAGTAATACTTATGAGGTGACTCCAATGTGTTACACAGTTTTTTAGGCCAAGACCACTTTCCTTAACGCTGATAGTAAAGGAAACTGGTTTTGAGCTTGGCTGGACTTCTGCGACATATTGTGGTAGGTACTGAATTTATCGTATGTAATAACAGCTAGAGCATACAGCTACCTAGGTGGCAGCTGAGAAGAGTAAGCAGTTATGCACTGTGCTTGGCTTTTCTGGTACTTCTGATAAAGCCAGAAATCATATTTCCTAATGTGATGTGTTACAAAACACTGTTACCTGAACATCTAATAAGTAGATAGAATTCCAGCTTTTCTCTGTTCTGAGCTCAGGTGCAGCAGTGATTTTTATAAATTTTTATGTTTTGTTTTTTTGAAAAAGTAATAAGATTTCTACAGCTAATTTCAGTGATACTCAAATGGCTAGATTAAATATGAACCTGCTAAGCAGAAGAAATTTTTACCTGCCTGACACTGCTGTTTTATGAATCGCTTTATATTTAAATCTTTCTAAAAAATGTGAAGCAAAGGTCTCTGCCCTAGCCTTTGCTGGGGCATTTTTCTTTGCAATAGCAATTATTCTCAAAGTTTTGTATGTGACGCATGTGATCTTCCCTGTCACCAAGGTGTAAATGAGAACCTTTTTATATATGTAGATGCACAGAAGTGCTAAGTCCCATTTTGTCAAATTAGATACACCTAAAACTTAGATGAAAAACATGCACTTCCAAGTTCTTGTATTGCCTTTTCTAAATAGCACATAGAAATAACATAGCAGTATTACCACAAAAAAAAGCAACAACTCCACAGCACCTTATGTATTTCTAAATCTTTGATACATTTTTGTGAGTCAGTAGTCATAAATATACCAGAAAAATAACTCGTGTCTTACTAAATATTTTGTGAGCTCCCATTACTGTTCTGCAGTTGCCACCAATCCCGTTTTGTTCTGATTCTGCAGCATTTGCCTGCTTTTAAGCTATTATTAGTCTGCTATCTCTGATAAATGTTCTGAGCACAGCGACACAGTGACTTTTGTGTTTTCACATATAAGCTTGGTAGGTACTGTAAGCTGCAACAGTACTGGGAAGCAGTACTTGAACTGTGAAATCTGTGTGTGTGCAAACCAGTCCCTGGTTGTACACGTAACTCCCCGTGTATGTTGCTTTTTCTCCTGTATTTTCTAACATGGGAGTAAAAGCAGGTTGTCTGTGCGTTAAGTGCTGTTTGGTCACTACCTGTGGAATTCCTTTAGGCTATATCTTAACTTTTAAAATAGCATCCATCTATCGAAGTATTTCATCAGGGTAAAGTATTCTGGATGATTCTTAGGCAAGTGATTTTTGATTTATAAATTCTAGCAGGAGAAATATTTTCAGAAATATTTTTTTCATAGGATAAATGAAGTTTATGGCACTTGCCATTTTAACTGAAAGCTAATTGCTTCTCCTTCCCAAGTCTTTGGGGGTGATCATTTGTAGTGTGCCTGATGTCTCTGAAGGTCTCTTTCCCCTTCAATTCTCCTGTGTTGGCCTTGCAGTCAGTGGTTTCACTGTGAGACATAAAAAGTGAAACTATGTTTCACAGATTCTTTTTTTTTTTAGACAAATTTCAACTACTGGTAGAAGAAAGACTTGGAGACAAAAGGTAGATGTTCGGTGTGGTGCTGAACTGGCTATAATTTGTTTTCTTTTATAGCTTTGTTACAGTTTCTAATTTAGCAGTCAAAATACTTCTGAATTTGCAGAGGTTTATAATTGGTGGCAAAGATTTCTTGCTCTTGGTACAAAAAACTTACTGTTATATTCTGTTCTATGTACTGTCACTAGCCAGGACTATAATAAAAATGCAAAAACTTTTCTTTTGGTCGTTTGTTTTGATTCCTTGTTATAATCAACCCTGGTAATGTTTGTTTGTTTGTGGTGATATGTTTTAAGTATAAAGGAGTAATTTAGACATGGTTGAAAGAGAACACCGTGACGAAGCTGCATACGATATATCCGTTAAATATTGTATGCTCCACGTTTATTGGTACAGTGCATTTCCCAGTGGGTGTTCCCAGAGATGCCGAAGCCCTACCTATGGGACCTTGCTTTTTCAGCAGTTCTCACCAAACTTACACGTCCCTTAATTATTCTGTTAACACAGAACGAAGCTCCTTGTTGTGGGTGGTGCTTTAAGTGGAAGGGTCATTGTGTTTTCCAGTGAATTGTGCTTCATTTCCAGAGAGAGTCAAAGGCTGTTTGATCTTTGTTCTAAAATTCCATAATAATTTAGGGCTCAACTTCCTGTAAAACTACTTCAACCACCTGTACGGTTGTTACAGGTTGAGAGCACCAGGCTGTGTCCTTGTTCTTAGATTCCTGAGCTAACTGTTAGTACCAGAGCATTTTATGCCAGTCCTTTGAATTTGAAACGCGTCACTTTTCATGTGCCCTGACCTGGACAGGTCACTTAAGCTTGCTTTGTTGGATTGCTCTGCATTGCTGGGAGGTGCACATGGTCTTGTCAGACCACTCCGCAGGGGTAAGACTTGTGCATGCTGTGACAACTTCATGTATGTTTTGAAGTATGTTTATGTTTTGTGTATCTGCAGTGTTTAGTGTTGAACTGATCCACTCCAGTGGGAGAATAAGTAAGGAAGCATCCTTCTTACGTCAGACCTACTTTTTAAAATACTTTTTTTCCTGTTTATTGATTATATCTAGAACTTTCAGAACAGCATCCTTTTTGTTCTGTGTAGAAGACTTCTTTTTGTGGAATTCAAATCCAGTTCTGGAAAGGAGTGCTGAAAAAAATAGCACTAAGAGTTGCACAATGGTATTTCTAGAAAACCTATTATAAAGAAAATTTCCAGATTGGTTAGTTCTGTGTGCATAAAGAAAAAGAAGGATAATTGTGGGCAAGGACTGAAATAGCATGGCAAAAGTGACTTGTAAAACACCTTTTAAGGCTGGGCAGACATTGTAAGATTTTGATTCAGAAAAAGGAAGATTGGGATCTCCAAAACTATTTGGTGGCGGTGTTCTGGTATAAATATTAAAAACGTGACCTGCAAACTAGATCTAACTATGCACATTAAAAAGGTCCTTTGTGCATTGGTGTGCTATTGACAGTGCTAGAAGGAATGTTACACTACTCTATTTTTGTAGGCAGCATTGCTGATTTATGTGCTGGAACAAGTTTTATTTCACATTTGTTTTATAAAGCAAAGCTATGGGATTATTTTGGAGGAGTTGCAGAGAATTATTAGTATACAGTTATGCGGATAAGTTCATGCATTTTTTATAGGCGATAGTATAGTGCAGCTGAATATATTTGGCTGCAGATTTTTCTGGGTAACTACTTTCTCTTCTTTATATGTATCTTTTCCCATTTTTTTAACCTTTTTTTGTCTGAAAGCTTGTCTTAGACATTTCTCCTTGCACTTTTATGAATACTTCTTTTGCAGTCGTTTTGTCCGCTCTACTATTCTGCAACATAAGATGTTTTTCTTCTGATCATCTCTATGCTGTACAGCAGGTTTTTTTTTTCCTCTCCTGCTTTTAGACTCCTACCATTTCTCTGTTTCTTCCATTGGTACCATACAAGCTTCCAGCATTTTTCTCTAACTTCATAATCCCTCACTTTTGTCTAATGTTCTTGTAGGTTGCAGTTTTCCTAGTTAGAATGGCAGTGGCTTGCCTACAGTAGCAATCAGTTTTCTGAACACTTGACCAGGCTGTAGGTGGAGATTAATCCTGGCCACCTTGGCTCTTTAGCAAGGAATGAGATAATTTAGAGCCTCTTGTGTATCTGTTTCAGGTGAATATTAGGATGGCTGGGCTGGAGATCAAATTTACACCACCTGCTCCTAGGTTTTCCATTTAGTTGATACATGTGGATAAATGAGTCGCCTCTCTCTCCTGCTGCTTAAACATGCTAATGAACTCAGAGAATGGTAAGTGACTGAGAAGAAAGCTATCTTGTGAGACTACACGATAAGAATGTTTGGCGTTTCATTAACAAATCGTACCAAAAAGGACTACATTCAACATCTCCCGTAACAATGCACTTGTGCAGTTTGTTACCTGTGCAGCGGTATCAGAAGTGCAAAGGGCTGGAGCGTTTTATTGATTTATCTTCCACCAAAGCTGGAAAATAGTAAAATATCATCACAAAACACTCTGAAGCAAATGAAGTTCAGAGCTATGAATTTTAACCTTAAAGTTGGTTGAGTCTTCTTGTTTATATTTGAGTAGTTGGTGTGAGTGCAGAGAAGCTTCCTGCCTTAGGTAGCTCGCACCAGTGACTTCTGTTTATCTTGTGGCTGACCAGACAGACATTGCATGGATCTTCCTTTCAGAGTGTCTGGCGTGGAAGCAGCTCAGCATGCATCACGTCTCCATTTCATTGACTGCTCCGTGCTGTTCTTGCCATTTTGGCTTGCTTCTGTGCCCTGAAGCAGGAATTACAGCATGATTTTGCTACCCTGTTTCAGAGACTGAGTGGTCAAAAAAAGGTGAGCAAAATATCTGCAAACTCTTGCTTCTTGACCTCCGTGTAAAGAAAAGAGGAGAAGAACCTCATCTCTGCCCTTCTCTGGACATGTAGCAGTAGATCCTGGAATGCTGCATGCCTTGAAATAGCTGACAAGGTTGTTAATTAGTGACAGCCTGGGGAATGTGCAAGAACATATTACAAAGGCTTTGGGAAGAATTGAAACTGGCATTTAGGAAGACATTGTGTTGGATTTCAGTGCAATGAACTCAAGTCATTGGATCTTTATTTGCTGTTTTCCCAACATTATATACGGAATAGTGCCCAAAAAAACTTATCACTGGACTCTTACTGACAAATACTGAGAGAAAGCTAGAAAATAACTCTTAAGAGATTCCTGAAGTGAAAGGAAAGGTTTTGTTTGGGCTATTAAAGCACTTTATAATTGAGCTTGCTGTAGAGTTTTTCCTGCAGGCAATAATTCCAGAGTGGATTTCTCTGGAGAGTTAAAATGTGCTTTTCTGTTAACTTGTTGTTTTCGAGCCCCATTCCCACCACATTAGTCTCTTGTGTCTGGACACGGTAGGTGGTGGTTCTGGGCTGTACATCCTTCCTATTCATTCAGGCATCCTGGAAGGCAAGGAAAAAAAGGTGGAGAAGGTGTGGTGGTGGTGGGAATGCAGCCCAGTTTACCAGCAAGGCAGACGTTTTCCCTGCATATTTACCAAAGCCAGTGGTATGGTGGCTTTGTCCTGCTGGACTAGCTGTCTTCTCAGTGTGTCACCCTGCTGCCAGAGCACACTGGCGCAGAACCCAGTGCTATAAGGGATCTTTTCATCATCTGGAAACAGAGGTGTTGTTGCCTGCTTGTGTGTTGTTCTGATGAGGAGATACGAAGGATGCAGAAACCAGCCTGTTGTCACATTAACCGTGTGAGAGGATGTGCCACAAAATCAGATTTGGTGTAACTCTGGGTCGAGTCCAGAAACAGAACAGAGGCAGCATGAGGAGGAGGAGGAGGAAGTTTGTCCAAGGACTGGTTTGATGGCCAGCTTTGTCAGTGTGGTCCAGAGGCAATAGGATGATCTGGGTCTGGCTCACAGCCACTTAGAGGTGTGTCGGTTTCAGGTGTGCTGGGGAGTTTCTCCTGTGTTTAGCAAGGCAAGATCTTCTGATGTATCTGTAAGTTTGCAGGTTTCGTTTCGGTACTTGAAATGCAAAACGAAGCTCATTTCCACCCACAGGAATGAGTTCCTGTAAATCTAGCGAGACAGAGGAGGTGTCCAGCTATCTCCAACCAAGAACAACATGATTTTCAGAACCTACCTCTGGCTAGAGCAGAGGCGGTCCTGCAGACAGGCTGTTTCGGCTGCAAGAAACAAGTCCCACAAGGCAAGAAGTGCAGTGCTTTGATTGCTGTGGGAAAGACAGAGCTCCTTGATAGGAAAAAATGAGCAGAGCACTCTCTCTGCCAAGCCTGGGGCTAACTCCTGCTTACTTTGTTTGAGCCCCAGCAGAAATGGCTTTGTAGGACTGATGCAGATAATTGTGCTCTAGTCTCAGCCCTCCTGAGATCCGCAGTTTTACACGTATCTTCAGTGGTGATGTAACTGCTGGTTGGCATGTCAGATTTAAGGTACGGCTGAATTCTGAGAGAGGGCCAAGTTGCCAGACAGAAATTTCTGTTCAGCCACGCTAAGTCACTGCAAAGTAATTGCAAAAGGTCAGAAAGATTTGAGTTAAAAGACATGCCAGCCATTAGCAGCTTGCTGTGTTGAGCTGTCTTGCTTAAAGTGCCTCAAGCTGGCTGTCCTGCTTTTTTATTGAGAAACAAAGTGAGGCTGGTGGGGCAAAGAGAAGGAATCACATCATATTTCTAAGCAGCAGGCAAAAGTTCCTGGGAAAATTCCTGTGTTGGAAGCAGAAGTCCAATGTTATGTGAAGATAACTCAGAGTATCCTATAGAATGAGTAAAACACACCCTGATAGCTAATGCAAAACATTTATTAAAACAGGTACCATACTGCTTAAGCATCGTATTTATTAAAATAAAAGAAAAAGGAAAGTCATTGACAGTAAAATACTTCATTCAGAACATGCCCACTCCTGCATTTATTAAAAAAACAGGGGAATTGTAAATTACTGTGTTTAATTCACTTTTAAGCAGCTTTTCCAAAATGCAGAGCCTAAAACGTAGGTCAAAGTCTTCCCGTAGTAGTTACTTGCTCAAATGTCAGAGATTTTTTCCCCTGGAGAGAGCATGCATTTGGCTCGGTGGTGGTGTCTTGGTGAAGCAGTTCGCTTGCTGACTAGCAAAGTCAGAAAGTTCATAATCCGAGCGAGAAAACTGGTTGTAATCTTCCTCCCATGCTCCGCAAGTAGGCTCAGGCTGCCTATTTCATTTGCTTTGAAATAGGGAAAAATGGCATTGCAAGAACGGCCGGCAGGCCGCATGGAGCGGCTGAACCACTGGCCAGGTTCAGTTTCAGCCTTTCGAGCATCAGTAGGAATTAACATGCTCTGTTGCCCAGCCCAAATAGCTGGAACCTTTTGTGGGGGTTTGGGCCCAGAAAGAGGAATCGGACAGCTTGCTGTTTGGCTAGAAGGTACCCAGCTGGTTGCCTGATTTTAAACATCAGGCATGAGGCAGCGTGGTCAGCCGGCAGCATGGAGGCTCTGAAGCCGTGTTTCTTTGACAGCAGAATAATCACCATGCTTACCAAGGGATTAGTGCTTGTGGTCCTTTGGTTTCTCTTTTTGTTCTGAAGGATCCTGTCTACCAACTAGGACTAGGGCTTTTTGTCTTCCGTACCTAAGAGCCTTTTTGTTTTTGAGGCCAACATGCATATGACTGGGCTTTTGTGCAGTTTTGCTGACTAGAGTCGTTGGCCTTGAACTGACGTGAAAATCAGCAGTGAGCTTTGTATCGCGTTAGAATTTCATATTTGGGGAGAATTTCACATTCTGGTGGCTGCTCTTTGGTGGTGTTTTGTTTCTTCCCCCCACCCCCGCCACTCACAGAAGTTTTTGATGTCGATCTTAGAAACACCATGCAAGTTGTGACTGGATCGAGCCTTGTGTGGCTCCACTCAGGTAACATGTCTGAGTTGATGGATAGGGAAATTAGATGAACCTCAATGAGATTAAAAACAAATAAAGGGGACTTTGGCTCCCAGTTGTGTGGGTTTTTTAGGCCTCGCTGCTCCAGGCATACTTGGATAACCTCACCTTGTACGTTTTAAGTGAAAAAGAGAAGTAAATTGCACCCTTGCAGAAGAGATGGTTTCGCTGCCGTCAGCGTAATGTTTAGGCTGCTGCAGTTAAAGGACTAACATCCATCGAAAATCTTACGACTTGGTTTGAAGCAAATTTAAGGGAATTCTGGGGATATTGATGCTCTTCTGCAGTTGGATGAGTTTACCACCTGGGGGCAACACGCCACTGGGCTTTGTTTATTCTTTCACCTCCACCTGTCTCTGAAGCAAATGGGTGGCAGTTGGTGGTTTTTGCCTGGACTTTTGTTGAAGTGCATGTGGCCGAGCAGCCATGTTTCTTCACAGCTTGTAGCTTGTGTTTGCTTTGGGGTTTGTGCTGTTGATCCAGAAGTGCTGCTGGCTGCAGATGAACCTTCTGGGTAGGAAGAACGTGTTCAGACAAGTACGCCAGGCAGGCCGAGAGGAGCTGCGGAGCAAGTGCCTGCGTGTGTGCGTGCAGGTATGAACATATGTTGTGCTTAATTTGTCCCTCGTAATTGCCACTTTCACCAGGAGACTTAACTTAAAATACAATTATGAAAGTCAGAGTAGGTGATTACAGAGAAGTCTTGCGTCCACTATTTTTTCTGTTAGCAAACTAGCACATTTTTTCCTACACGTAAATGCCCATGCCTGTCTTAAAGAATTAATTGGGTAATGTTGCAGGTCAATAGGCTGAGGCTAGCAGACTTCACACGTTACAAAGAGTAATGTCATCGGTAGGTAGTGTGTGTAGGCGGGCTCCTGAGAAATGCCCAAAAGGGAGCAATCTGAAAAGCCTGAAGGATTACCCTTGTGCTAAGTGCTATAGCATGATGATTGGGGTGAGGGTGGCAAGACAGAAGTATTTAAGATTGGAAGCGGAACACCCCCTCTCCACCCGAATTTCTGTAGCACGGAAATTAGTTTCTGTAGTTGGTTTAGCAAGGTGCTGCGAATGATGAGTACCTTTGACATTATATCTGTGCCACTTTTGAAAGTATCGTTCATTACAGTATGAATTTATTTCTCCAGTACCTCCAGGTGATTGTTAACAGTAAATTAACCCAGTGTGAGAGAGATTCCAGAAAATGATAGGTCTTGTTCTGTCTTTGCCATTCATTCTTTGTGTTGATCATGTGGATCAAATCTCCTGTTACCGGCGGCAATTCCTGTTTGCCTTGACTTGATACTTTCATCTTTTGCTTATGACAGTCGGTGTATTGATCAAATTCTATAATTTCACTCTCTTCTCTCTCATATTTTCCTACCATCTAGGTTATAACTGGCTTGTGAATAAAAAAAACAAACAACACCCAACTAACAGCTGGAGCTGGCTTGGTTTTCCTACTGGAGAAGTGGTCTGATGTAACTTGGTATCACCAATAAGACGGGTTGAAGAATGATTCACCCATCCACGTAGGCCAGTCTCTACTGAGATGTCAGTGCTGATGTGGAAGGCAATCCAGAGAAACGATGCGTGCAGCAAATTGTTGAGTATCTCCAGGTAGCACTGTAGTACAAGGCAAAATACTTATACTCCTTTAACCAAAGTAGGATGACAGCAGCAACCCGTGGCATTCAGAGCTCTGTGAGCACCCCCATCCAGGGATCCTGATGCTTCGACTGGCCTACCTGCAATGAAATCTGTACCAATTCATCTTTGCATCTTTAGCATTGATGTGCTTATGCATGTTCTCATAGAGTCACAGAATAATAGGCTAGAAAAGTGAACTAGTGACGTGCAGCCCAGTTACAGTGGGGAAGCGTAGAATACATGGCATGCATATGGCTTAAATTACGGTAATTGTTTCCATTCTCACCATCTTTCCCTATAGACAGAAAGGGAGACATAAGCTTTTTGGAATTGCTTGCCTTTTTATTACATAATAGGAGACTTCTAAGAAACAGAAGTTGGTAATATGTAACTGGAAAATATGAACTAAAGAAATTAGCAACAGAATATCTCTTTGCCAGGATGAATGATTTGAACAAGAAGAAACTTTTCCAGATACTGTAATTCTCGGTTGGATAAGAAGTCTGCTTTGAAGGACTTCCTCTACCCTCGTCCCAAGGATAATTAAAGAGGTGACATAGTATTATAGTGAAAGTGCAATTCTAATTGTCTCACTCAAGCCAAGATGAGTATATCATGTAGATTATCTGTAACATCAGTTGAATGAATGAGTTATGCACTATCAGTTTTTATCTCACAAGGATGAAATTGTGCTTGGTCCTTGTATTGTGTCCTTCCAACAGCAACAGCTGACTTTCATTGTAATTAAATTATTCCTTTTCTAGTTTTATTCCCTAAGCTTCCTCTTCATGTAAATGGTTCAAACGTACTGCCTGGATGCTCAAAGTTTGCCTTCATAGGTGTTAAGGGAACTCATAGGTCTTTGCATTTCTATTTTTAATGCAGACAGCTGTGAAGTACGTACTGCTGATTCAGTGTGCAGCAGATGGATAAGAGCATCCATTCCCTCCTTTAGCATTCAAGTCCATTCATCAACACCATGTCTCCAGCACCTTTTGTGTGTTCAAGTAGCCAAACGTTTTTGTAAAAGACTGTTAGGTCAGAGGCTCAGCCTGATAAGGTACTTCCTATTTGTACCCCACTTGGCTGGGATTAGGAACCACACCATCCATTTCATTGGCTGTTGAGTGCGATTCAATAAGCACAAAGTGCAGAGCTGTCGTTTCTTCTAGCTGGTAAAAGTGGAGTCTTGTGTCTTCTTGTATCGTCCTCTGCTTATGGTGAAGGAACTGAAATGGCAGGTGGTGCCATGGCCCTTCGTAGCCTGGCCATATGCTCGTGGCTACGAGAACGAAAACATGGTGACTTCTCTAACAGGAACTGTTGTAGAAAGGTTTTAGCATCTAGTCAGCTGCTGCTACATCAGCGTGGGTGTATGAACTCTTCTGAAGGCTTGGGAATGCTGGTATGAAGAGGAGACTTCTTCAGGTTCAGGCTGAAGGCAAGTAAATTAGTCTCAGAGGAATACCTGTGTATCCTGCTAAACTCCTTGTGCTATGATGAATAAATTTTGCCTGTGGTGGGTAGAAAGGCTAGAAATGAGCTGCACGTACAAACTGGGTACGGGGACACTTAAAGCACACAAACTTTTCATCACTGGATTGTTTCAGCTCGGTACATTACGTGTTTTGTGTGAGCAATAAAAGTTAGCAATATACAGTGAAGTGTAAACAGCAGGGTGTTGACACTTCTAAAGACTTTGCTATATATGCAATTATTGCTTCCTCTCTTTAATTGTTGTGGTGTGTTGCTTTTAAAGTGATCGCATCGGATTTGTTCTCCAACTTAGCCAGAGCTGCCACAAGAAAATCTTTGTGCTTTTTTTAGATGTTAAAGAAAGTAAGTGACGGAAATGAAGATTACTTTGCAGTGTCTGCACTTTAAAGGATATGAAAGTGCATTGGTGCTTAAGCTGCAAATAGAATTGACTGCTCTGTTTTCATTGCCTATGGAAGTGCAATGCAAATGGTGGGCAAAACAGGGTATTGAAACATCCATTTCAGTTATGACAGTGCTTCAGTTTACCAGAGTGACAAATGTTTTTTTATGGATGGTGTTATCTAAAATGTGTATACTTTTTCAACTTTCAAACTTTTTTTTTTTGCATACGGGAGATTCTTCAGCTCCGTTTCAGTTTTTGAAGGAAAATGATAAACGATGCACATTTTAAAAAATCTTGCGTCTTTTTCTCTTTTATAGAGATGAGAATGTTGATTGTCAGAAATTACTCATTAATTTTGTGAGTTAGTTTGTCTGTGGGTGAGAATGGTGAGGCTGCTCCAGGATGAAAGGGCTGTTCTGCATGATTTATGTGCTTTGTTAATCCAAAAGTCATATGCTGTTTTGTTTTTCAAATTGTTGTGAAAAGGTCAAATTCTCAGATACAGGGAGGCTCTGCATGTCTTGTGTTTTTGGCCATCTATCCTTTCCTGGATAAATCCAAGTAGTTCTCTCATTTTTCTTGTTTGTCATCTTGAAAAACAGACTCTAATGAGACATGGTCCCTCAGAGGGACTGAGGAAATTTGTCAAAAGAAGTCCTTTTTAGGAAGAGCTGTTTTCCTGACTGCCGGATACCAGTCAGCCTTGGCATCTACTTTTCAGCAAACTGCGACTCCAGAGGGTACGGGAGTCTGTTCAGGCAGAGCACATCTGACTTAAAAGCGTGTGCTTTGTTGTGCACTGCATTTCCTACCGTATTTGGTTCCTGTCTGTGTTACTGAGAGGTGGGCTTGCTGGTTTGGGGAGAAGGAGGAGGAAGAGGTAGGTTCTGATGGTCTTCAGCCTCCTTGGCCATGGCTGTGCCCGGTGTCTGTGCTGGAGCCACACGGGTGAGTGCAGCCCCCTTGCCTTCTCCACTATTCTGCTGCATGGCTCTGGCTTTTTCTGTCCCTATTTAAAATATATCTGAAAGAAAGTTAACTGAACAAAAGCCTGGAACTTTCGTTATTCAAAGTAAAATGGGTGTGATTTGTCACCTGGCACTTAGTTACTGGTGCATGGAGTGGTATCCTCACCGGAGCAGCACTCACCTGCATAAATGGGATTTGTCTGTGTTTTGCATCCCTAAACAGGGCACCTGCCTGCCCTGGGCATCTGTGTGTGTGTGTGGCTGTGTGGTTTGATGGCTCTTTTTTTTCAGAAGCAGGGCTGAGGGACGGCTGTTTTGGTGAGCCTACAGCCCTTCAGCTCTGGTGGGAAAGGATACGGTGTAAACGTTTCTTTAGGGCGTCTGACTCCCAGCACTCTTTTCGTGCTGGAAGAAAACACTTTTTTCACTCTTATAACCCTAAAGTATTGTCAGAATGAATTAAACAGCGTTGCAGGGCAGAGGAGGATAAGGCAGCCCTACGCGATGGAGTAGGAGTACAAGCTGCCTGAAAGAAGGACTTGGCCTCAGCTGTACGTATCCCGGCACCAGCTCTGACGGTCCTTCTGTAGGGTCTGGACTTCTCCTGGGATTCCTGAGCCCCCCGGACACCCGGTAACAAAATCCCAATCCTCCGGATTAAGCCCGAGGCGTATTTTGGGGTCTACACGCGTTGCTGGAACCCTGCAAAGCGCCTGCCGGGGCCGAGCCGCCTCTGCTCAGGGGACGGCATCGGCGCCCGCCCCGAGCGGCATTCCGGGGCCTGGAGTGGGCACGGGGAATCCAGGCATCGCGCCCGGAGGAGCCGAAGGCCTCGCTTCACCCTCGGCTTGCAGACAGAAGCCCTTTTTGTCGGGCCCGCCCGCAGGCCGCGGCCCTCCGCCTCCCGGCTGCACA
>NC_048901.1:11692149-11789778 GCF_011077185.1 Oxyura jamaicensis
CCGCGGGGCCGGGGCTGGGGCTGGGGCCGCGGCGGAGGCCGAGGCCGTGGCGGCAGCGGGACGGCGGCCGGCCCTCGGAGGTGAGCGGGGCCGAGGAACGGGGGCGGCGGCGTGGGGGAACCGAGGGGGACCCCCGCTGTCCCCCCCCGGGCTGCGGTCGGGATCCCCGGAGCGGGGCCTGGGCGTCGAGCCCGGGGCTGGGGGGGGGGGGTGGCCCGCTGCGGTCGCTGCGCTCTTCTCGGCCGAGGGCTGCGGGAGGCGATCTCCAGGCGGTGCCGTGCCCGGCAGCCTCCCGGCGGGGTCTGCAGGCTCCAGGTGCGTGCCCTGCCCGGGCACGGCGGGCGGAGGCAGGTTCCTGCGGAGATTTCCCCTCAAAATCCCGAGAAACTCTCGGCCGGTCCCTCCTTCGCTTCTCCACTCTTGCTTCCGACGCCTCTTTGTAATGGAGTTCAGAGCAGGCAACGGGGAGGTTTTGTGGAAAACAAAAATGGAGGAGCGTGGATTTTTACTGTATTGGGTCGTGAAAAGCTCCCGTGGTGGTTCTTTTTGCCGTGCGCCCACGTCTGTGTTGTCCCCACTGCCCCGGAGCGCTGCTGCAGGGGGGACCCGACGGGGCTCCGGGCTTGTTGGCCACCGTGGCCGTGTTTTGGGGAGAACTTCTGCTTTTTGGCCTTGCTGCATGAGCTGTGCTCTCGGCTCCCTAGGAGCACGGACAGCATTCAAGAGAGCCGTCCGTGCACAGAGGTGGTGATCTGGCGGCGGCAGTTAGGAACCAACGGCGAGGGAGCGCTGGGAATCAGCTGTTCTTCCGATTTTCTGTAACCGGCTAAAGCAGCGTGCCCGGAGCCGCCTGCTTTCAGAGCCTGCTGTCACGCTTGGTGGCTCTGAGCGGGGACAGCAGTGCACCGCAGCACCTCGCTGCTGTTCTGCAGCCCCACGTGTTCGGTTCACCTGGCCCCAAGGACCAGCCATGGTCCTCAGCCTTCCCCGCGTGTCCGTCCCCTTTCAGGGAGCCTGGGGAAGCTGTGGGCTCCGGCACAAGGACGCAGCGATGGGAGAGAGCAGAGAGAGGGCCAGGGTAACAGGGGGAACGGTCTTTGGGATGGAAGCAAGGGGCCTGGGCTGGAGGGAGAGGCATGAGGAAGGCTTTTCGCCCAGGTTCAGCTGGGGTCCCGTGTTCTTCATCTCTGCCTTCAGTCACTGCAGTTGTTGGATTCCTGATGCATCAGGTGGTGCCAGCTTGGCAGTGCTGCTACGAAATGGCCTGTAGTAGCATTATTAGGTGGTTATTCTGTAGTGAAAAGAGTACGAGATGAAAGCTTGCTCTTGGTGAGGTGAAGGGACCTGTTTGGAGAGCTATCCAAGAGAGCTCCTCTCCCGACGAGAGCTTCCGCAGCGCTCTGTCAGGGTCTCACCAGCCGCAGGTCTCTTGGAATCCCTTGTGTAACGGAGGCACGTGTTACCCTGCTCGGACTGAGGAGCTGGGAACCAAGGATGGAGCATCGTGGTGGTGCTTTGTCGCTGACCAGGAGGTACCATACTCGGAGGAGTCCCCTTGAAAACCCCTGGCATCTCGAGCAGCCATGTCCTCAGGTATAAGTTGCCTTTCCAGATTTACTGCTAGCTGAAAAGCGCCGTCTCGCTTCTGAAAAATAAATGTATTCCATCAAAGCAGAAGATTAAACTCATTGCGGCTTTGAAGCTATTTCAAAAAGGCAACAAAAAGTACATAACGATGTCAATTTTTTAAGGCTTTGTTACCAGCTGCTCTTTCAGACTGGCTTGGGGCTGAGCGTGACAATCGCTGTGTCGCTGTGCCGTGGGGAGGTATTTGAGTTTTGATGTCTGGTCCCTATTTATGGGAAATGATCGGGATAAGCACTCAAGGCAAAGAAGTTCAGGGTGGGTGAATACAAGGAAGATTGTTTTCTTACAACTGTTAATGCAGTGGTAACGTTGCATTTTAGGTTTATATTGATGAAGAGGTTGATGAGACTTTGTTCTGGCTTGCCTGGGATGGGAGGTGCTCTCGCTTGCTGTCGGACACTTTGCTCTGCAAATACAGCCTCTCTTTCTCCCCAGTGCTTGCAGTTTGTCTTGCATTCATTTATGTATGCATTCATTTCCCTCCACCTTTCATTTAGATAGTCCCTTTAACTGAAATGCTTCATAAATCGTAATGCAGCGTTTCTTGTTAAGAAATAGCAGCCAGCGTGCTGCCAGTGTACAGAACAAATAGGGGATGTGGCTGTAACCAGTGATGCAACTGAAAGTAGTGCTTGGATCCGTCTGTGCTCCGCTGGGCCACGCTGCTTGGGGCTCTTGTAGTGATTGGAATGGCATTTGGCATAGAAAAATGCTCACAACTGCCATGCAACAGACAGGGAAATTCTCTTCGAGAGAAGCCTGGGTTCCTTGTACACAGCATGTTTCCTGCCTAGATGCTTGTTAGACCCTAAAAAGCCAAACAGATTCTGGCTGGGGACTGGTGCAGTGGTAAACGTGTTCAGCGTTGGCTCACCAGCAAGCTGTGAGGACGTACCCAGTTGAATTCACTTTTCCTGTTAACAGCTGTGAGGGGGAAGGACTTTGCCACCTGCGGTTTCTGTTTTACGTGACTTTTCTCTTTCCTGCCTTATCAGCAAAGCTGGTAAAAATACCCAGGAACTCCTGGTGTGTTCTGGAGTTTGGCCATCTGCTTTACACACCTTCGGGTACCGTCCGGCTTCAGCCGACACGGAGGCTGCTGGAGTGGCTGCTAAGGGAGCTCCAGCTGCCCGCAGGAGGGCTGTGCTCGTGGTGTCTCCACGGCTGTCCCTGCTCACACCTTCCTCGTGTTAAACAGCCATCGTGCCTGCTCCTTCTGGTACTTGTTCATTTAGAACAGGACGAATGTCTTTATGGATTGTTAATTTTAAGAGCATTTGTCTAATGAACACCCTCGTGGGGTTTTTTGTAACTGATTTTGGGCAACTTCAGGTGCTCGTAAGCTTCTGACAGTAGCAAAGTCCTTCTGTGCATTTCAGTTACAGGGTTCAGATTCGCTGGTCCGCAAGCTGGATGCTGATTCTTGAGCTCTCTCATGTTCTCTTTACAAGTGCAAGGATTAAAGCCTAAAATACTAATTTGAAATGATGTTGAAGGTTGGCTCCATCGCTCTGAGGAGTTAAAGCTTCCTACCTGCACAAAGCACAGAGAGCCAATGGAGGGCTATCATCATCTGCCTTTCCCCTGTCTAGATGACGCAGGTCTATTGCAAAGCAAGCACCCAACGCTTCCCTGCAGTTCTCGTAGTGCTGTAGCCGTGTGAGGCAGCTCCCAGATGCTACTGCCACCACCCTGGAGGTGCTGCCACCCCTCCGCAGCCTGTGAGAGCCAGGGGCCAGCACTGGCAGAAGGCTGAGCACGCAGGCTGGAGGGGGGCACCACGTTCAAAGCCCTGCTGACTCACCTGGGGTTTTTCAGCCCCCCCTCCAACTTCACGGCACCCCTCCTCGATGCCCAGCTGTAGCAGTTCCTGGTGCGAGGGGAGCTTGGCGTGCTGCTCCCCGGGAGCAGGTTGGCAGCCTGAGGACTGGGCGCCGCCGAGCAGCTCGCTCTCCTTTCTGTGTCCTTTCCTTGCACAAGACGTGGCCCCAAGTGTTTGGTGCTGTTGCGCTGGGTTTGGAACACAAACAACAGCTCTGAGTTTTTTTTGTTCCGTGTTAAATTAAACATCTGCTCTGCTTGCAGTGGCTGCCACCGAACCATGAAAGCCAGGGCAGGGCTGGGCTCTCTGAGCTGCAGCAGGGTTCTGCAATTGAGATTTTTGCCCACTGACTTAATCTGGGCACAGCACGGGTTTGCTCATGAGATTAAGAACAGTTATCTGCCGCAGAAATCTGCGTTACGACGGCCCTGAGCTGCGTGCACTGGTTGAAGTAGGTACAGTTTTACATGAGTCATCGTTCTGAGGGATGAAGAAAGGTAATTGCTCCTGTTATCTCAGGGTGTGGGCTGGCTGTAGCACTGCCAGGTAAGTGGTTAGGTACCACTGGAGGAAGAGCCCGGTGTTAAACCCCTGGCTGTCTGTTCCTCATGTCTTCTCCTGTGCTGGCAGTGCAGTGCAGTTGGTGGTGACCTGGTACAGGGAGCTGAATCGGCACGGAAATTAATCGGAAATTAAAATGTCAGTGTGAGAGGAGGCGGGAGGGCACAGGTTGGAATATACTGTTTTCTAACCGTGTTTTGGAACAGGTGTTTTTCTCACCACTAATTTTTCTTCCCAGCAGCTGGATTTTTGACCAGCATTCCATCAGATTTATTACTGGTTTTGATAGTGGGGTGAGGAGCATTAAATAAGGGCTGTGCTTGTGATTCTGCAACAAGGGTATTTTCACATGGGATAATGGTGTTCAGGCTGTAATTCTCTGTTTTCTTCTATGTTTTGTTTAGGCTCTGCTCACTGTTGAAAAATGGGAGAGATAGAAGGGACGTACAGGGTGCTGCAGACTCCTGGCTCTCGTTTGGGTGTCCAGAAGAACGCTGGAGTGAGCACCTTGGAGCCGGGACAGAATCTCTCGACTGCAATGTCGTCATCACCTGCCAAAACGCATGAGAAGGATCTGCAGGTCAAAATAAAGATGTTGGACAACACAGTGGAAGTACTTGACATCGAGGTAAGAGTTTTAAACCCGGTTTCAAGTCCACTTAGTTTTGGATAACGTAAAGCCTACAGGATCTCCTGCTATACAGAGCTGGGACGTTTTGGGGCAGTATCTGAATAAAGACTCCTGTAGGGAATTTGCCTACTTACGCGTAGTGAAGTGAGCAGGACATCTTGTTTTTTAAAGTCTTGTAGTCTAACAGGTGTTTGTATTTTTAGCAGACATTTATTTCAATACAAGCACATACCGTTAACAAGAAATTTTGACTGTTACTTGCTTTGGGGGAACACCAAATGTCTCGTGCCAAATTATTCTTGCTTCCTGAGCCATATGCATCTTTGTAGCTTTGGCAGTTGGGAGGGCAGAAGGGCTTTTTTAATTACTACTTTTCATTAATTATTTTAATGGTTTGTGTCCTCTTCAAGTTCGTATCAGAAAGCTTTTGCTTGTTTTCACGCTTTGTGAGGGAGGAACCGGAGGGGTAGCAGTGTTTCAGAAAATCACTATTTAAAAATTTGCTTGCTTAACAATTGGGGAAATCTGCCTTAAGGAGTACAAAACGCACTCAAATCGAGGTAGTTCTGTTAAAAAAAACGTTCTTCAAATTCTTGTTTCATACTCAGCATTAACCTCAGACCTTTAATTTTGCTTGCCTGAAGAATTATTGTTAGAGAACATTTCTGGGGTAGTGAAGATACTCAGCTATTGGATATTCTACGTTAGTATAAAATACACTTTATAATTAGCAGTTGTAGCCTTAATTTGTTACATAGACTTAAACAGGTTTTTACCACGTGGAACAAGAATGATGTCTGTGGAACTCTAAAAAAATGCAGCAGCTTTTTGCCATGTCTTCTATGGATTGCTGCCTGACTGTTCAAGTCTCAAACATGAAACCTCTTTTTTGTTTGTTTTTTTTTTTTGGTTGTGTGAGGCTTTGTCTGTATCCTTACACCTGAGGACACAGAGGTTACAGCAAACCCATCTGTCCTTTACTTACAACGTAGAACACCAACAATTGCTTTTTTTTTGGGGGGGGGGGGGGTGAAAATAGCTTTAAAAAAATCTGTGGTTTTCTTGAAGTTTGATTTATTTTTTTCAAGTTGATGAAGATGTTGGAGCTTTTGTGTTTTTCATTTAAAAAAGGAAAGCAACAACCTTGTACCTTTGCAAATTACTGCAAGCTTACCATGAGCTGTAAAAATATCCATGAAGAGCTTATAACTGCTAGTTCCCTATTTTATTCATGTGAATGAACTGAAATTATCTGCGTCTCAGCATAGATGCTTTCCTTCTCTTCCCTGTCATATTTGTACCAACTTTTTGTCTGCTCTTCTCATGTGATATTTGTGTCACCGTCACGTTCCACATGTCAAAACCATTAATTTGTTGCTCTTATGTTTTTGGTCTTGGGCTGCTGTGGGTCGTATTTCAGTCTCGCCTGTCTGACCGCTAATCTAGTTTCTGTTCCAATTCCTTCATTTCCTTCAGCTGGCTGCCTCCTGCAGAGGCACTGTATGGTCTCTAGGATGTTACTGGGTCTTCTCCACAGCTAAAACTTCTTCCTCCAGTGTAGCTCACTCCGTTATTGCAATGGCTTATTGCTTATCTCTGCTACCAAAGTCCTTGGGGGCCCTGCTGGTAGGGACTTGGCTCCATCCTCTGAGTGGGCCACAGTGCCCATTTGGTCTCATTTTTTGCCTTTTTTAATTTTTTGTTTTATTTTTCTTCCATCATGACGAGAGGTTTCCCTTGACTGTGAGCAGTCTTCGTTTTCTCCTTTTACCTGGAAAGCTCTCTCTGGTTACGAAATCCACAGAAACACCCGAATTTGTGCAACTAGCTCGCTGAGGCAGCAGTTAATATCACACCGCTCTTCTTTAAGAAGCCCGTCAGAACTGAACAGCTTGGAAACTTCTGCCTCTTGTAAGCAGTAAGGAGAAGGAATGATTTTGTCTGTAGGTCACTGAGCACAGAAAGCTCCATGGTCATCAACTGTACCATTAATGAGTCTTAGTGACACACTGCCTACATCTTCTTTCGCTTTTGTCTAACAGTGACATGTCAAATGGGGACGAGGTATTAAATTGCAACCCCCCTACCTCCTAATTGTCTCTGTGGCCGGGTGGGACAGCAGGAACTGCTGCCTGCTGTTTTTGATGGAAAACTGACTTTTTTTCCCTTGGGGACTAAGGGGGAGGAATTAAGAAAAGTCGGTCATGTTTGGTAAATCGGTGGTGTAGGCTTGGATCGACAGTATTTTTTGAAAAAGCAGTGAATAAACTCATGATGAAGCAGCTGTCCTAGAGGGGTTGAAGCTCTGACTTGAGTGACACTTGCCCACTCCGCTTTGCTTTCAAGCTTATTTTAGCTGGGTCTGGGAATGAGAGGTCACCTTGTCTTCACTACCTGCTTTGCGTGGCTTGTGTTTATTGGACTAGGTCAGCAATAACTTAGTGTAGCAGGACAAGAGCTCTGTTGTGGAGGGCCGACTATGAAAAGATGTGAATGCATAAAGAGGGAATGTGCTGCGTAGCTTGGCTGAGCCTCCCAGAAGCAGGCAATGAGTTCCCAGCGCCGGAGCTCAGTGTGGGCAGGTAACCTGAAGGTAACGTGGTGTTCCCGAGCAAGTCACGATCTCTTACTGGTTAAAGGTGGACCTTGACTGCATATAAACGTTTATCAGAGAGAACCCTTCATGTTTTTTTCTCAGCTATTTTCTTAAAAGTTCTGCAGGTAGAGAAGGAAATTAAGTCTTTAAAGGGAAGTAGGACTGAAGACTAAGCTGTAAAGGTCTTTCTCATGTGTTTTGTTGGTACTGCCATCTAAGGGGGATGTATCTTAGGGCAAAAGGGACTTTTCTTCCTGTTTTTAAAATCTGTGACAAGTAGCTTTTTACTGAGAAAAATTGTACATCTTTGGAAGCAGAATTGGCACGGTGGTCATCTCCTGGAGAGGGGCTTTTCTCCGCAGAGCTGCAAGGAGCCTGGCATAGGAGCTTCGTATCCTACATCTCTTAGGAAGCTGCTGAAAATGGTTCACACCAGGAATTTTAACTGTATAGGATAAACAGAGTAGCTGCCATAATGATCTAATCTTTACAGGCTTTTCCGTGTCATTTCCTCCTTTCTCCAACCCGCGTTTGAAAAATTTACTGATGTCATAGCAGGTGCTGGGAGATGCCCTTGTTTGGCAGCTCTTCCAATTGTTTGTGTTTTTTAACTCACCAAAGAGCAAAAAGGGACTGACAAAATGGACAAGGATAAAATGAAAAGGAAATCTTTCCTTTATGTTGTTGTTTTTATCTAGAACAGTGTGTTAAAGGTTCAGTGCAGCTAAAATCCGCTGTCTTTTGTCTAAGATCCACTGCCTCTGTTCTTACTAACCATCTGTATTGTAAGGTTTTCTTTTGAATTATGAATTTCTTTAATCAATAAAAGAGAGATGTTCTTTAAAGCACATTGAGGCAGAACTCCTTTCTGGGGAATCTGTCCTGAATGCTCAAGCATGGAGCTTAAATGTTTTATAAGCGTTCAGAAAACTGAAAACTGTGTGTTTATCCTTTCTCCTTTCCCTCCCAAACAGTAAAGAGACTGAAACATACTCATTCAAAACTAGACTGGAATATTGTTTCCATTATTATTTTTTTCCTTTTCACATTCAGCTTGCTTAGTTAGTTCAGAACTTCCATGTCAAGGGGCACGTGTCCTCTTCCCTCGGAGCTAAGTCTGTCCAAGTGGGTGCTTTTACAGACTACTAGATGAATGGTTGGAGAATTCAATTTAATTCAGATCATGGGCACACTTCAAAGTAAGCAGGGTTGTACAATAGAAGTTCTGCCAGCTTTTCCAAATTTCTTAAGAGATTAAACTTGGAAGCCTTTGATCAGCATAAAAATAAATGGAAAGGTCTGGGCTGGGTTTAATTTGCCGAAATGACCGCTTGGTGAAATTGTACTTGTCTGGTGCAGGTTCTGAAAGACAGCAAAACGTGCTGCAACGAAGGGCTGCTTAGGCTGCAGGAATTTACAGCTATAGGAAGCTTTAGAGTTGCTGGAAGTTTTTGCATAGATTTACAGTAGAGCTGCAAGTGGAGCGCATTAGGGTGATACACATAAGGGCTGTCAAAGACAGTGCAGCACGTGTATCTGTTAGACAAACAGTGCCCTTTATTTCCGTGCCACACTGATGGTAGACAGGAGGCTGATACTGGCTTAAAATCTAGGTAAGTGAAACATCAGGTTTAGTTTACAAGAAAAGGATCAAACTTTCCAGATCTTCTAGCTGTTTTCTCTGATGTAATATATTTATTTTGGGTCTTTGCCTCTGTCTGGACCTGTTTTTTCTTTGCACTAGCTTGTAAGATGTTGAATGGATTTGTTGCTGTAATGTGGTATTAAATATTTAGTCTATATCCTGATCCTTATGTAGGAAATATATATGCTTCCTTTCTTATGTGAATTAGGCTTAGTGCTATGAATAAGTGCCCTGGAAAAAAGGGGCTTAGTTTTTTATACTTGAAGTTTACCAAGCTGTTTGTGGGTAGAACTTAGCACTTTTTCTGCTGAGTATATCTGTTTCTCCTTCTACTTGAAAATAAAATAAAATCAGTTAGTGAGAAATACTTGTGTTATGTTATAATAGCGTTTTTCTATATTTTTACCAACTTGCAAATGAATTCCATAAAAATGTAGTAGCCATAATAGAATCATAGCACAGCAAAACCAGGTGGTTCTGCCTGCTTTGTTCAATGGGAAAACTTAAAGTAGAATTTCTGTTCCATGCTGTTCTTTGTCAAGTTGCTTTGAACATTTAAGTCTGTTCTTTCTTTTTTTTTTTTTCTTTTTAATATAACGAAGTAACTTGCCTAAGTAAAACGTAAGGATATCCTCATGTTAAGCGCCATGATAATTTACCATGTTAGCTTAATGCTGGTCTGAATTCACCTTTCCATTTCAGCTAGCTTGTGTTTTCTGTGCTGGGGTTTCAGTTATGTCCCGTGGTCTCCCTGTGATCTGGAGTCAAGCATTGCTCGGGGGTTTCATGGTGAGTAAGGCCAGGGCAGGTGTTCTCGTGCCACAGAACTTGAAGCCTCAGGAAAATGCTTTGTTGCTGTTTGTTTGTTTTTTCTTTCTTTCTTTCTTTTTTATGCATTTCTACCAGGCCTGTTGTGTCCTTGGATGTGGCTTAGTTTCTTGCAGATGGTTGCGTCTCATTTTCTTACAAACTGGAGCTCGTGGCGTGTTGTGTGTACCTGCCGTGCTGTGCCATTTGGCTCCCTTCTTTTGGCATGCGTGGGGTGAGTGGCAGGGAAGGACGAGGCTTCCCTGCAGGTTATGAGGATGCTGTAGTCGAGTAAGATTACGCTTTTTTTTCCTGTATTTTCTCATTAAGTATTGCCCCCTCACCGCTTGTGTCTGCTTTTGAGCTTACTGCTGTTCTGTGCAAGTCCTCCAGTTGTATAACTAAGGAATTAATGTGTAATCTAAATTATCTGTAATCTAAAAATGTATCTGTAATTTAATCTATATTTTAAAGTGTCGCGAAAGCTGTGCCTTTCCTGGTACTGGTTGTTCCGGAGCAGCTGCTGGAGCCCTGGGAGTCAGAGGCCCTGAAATCAGGAACTGGGTTAGGGCTTGAGGAGCATTTATGGGGCTGTGGAGGAAGCAATCTGAGCCTTGTACATACCCTGTCATTTCCTGTGGTTTGAAGGGAGCGTTTTCAGCATGCACTCGATGTGAAGTGTTGCTTATCAGGAACTCCCTCCAGCGCGGTGAGTGACCTTAGGAATTTCATCAGGGCTTAAGTATACGTTATGCAAACTCAGTGACTGCAAAACACTGCTGCTGAGGAGTTATAATTAAGAAATATGCATCCGTTAAGAACAGAAAGCATGTAGCGGGAGCTGGAAAGCATTTATTCTGAAGTCATTTTCCGAAGGGAGGCTTCCCCGTAGGACGAGGTGGCCAGGCTCGGGTTCCCTGGCAGGCGAAGCTCTGACATGAGTCTGCTTCTGTGCCTTCTCCCCTGCTCCCTGCTCGCATACTGAGCCCTTCGTTTTGTAAAGGCTTGTTTCCCCTCTGTGCTGTAGAAGTATTAAGAGCTTAAATATGTGGGAAGTGGGAGGACAGACTGCTTCTGAATCCTATTAAGCGCTATGCTAAAAGAATCAAAATGCTGTATTAGTAAGCTCCGTGTTTTTCTTCTCTTGAAAAAAAAAAAATGGTAGAAAGAAACAGTCAAAATTCCAGAAAGAATCATAGCCAGATGTTTGTCATTGCTCTGCTTTGACTGTCCTAAATATGGCAAATAAGGTGCCTTAGAACTTATTTTTGTCTGACCTCAGTAGTGAAAGTTAGTAATTCACTATTTAAAATTCAAAGTTATTACAGGGTTTAAAAAGAAAGTAATTGAAGCTTTGCAGTTTGTGTACCGTTTGATTCTACTCTGTACTTTCAGAACCTGTTATTTTGTGTTTGGGTGCTTGACTCTTTTGATGCTATGTAGGAATGTGGTATTGGGTGGGGAAAGGTAAAACCGTAGCCGTTTCATTGGCAGCCTGTTTTTAAAGGGAGGATTGGAATTTAATGTATATTATAGAAACAGCTTCTGCAGTTCTTTTGACATTAAGTGTCCCATTATATGGAAAGAAAATTGAGTTACAATTCAGCAAAGGAGAAACAATCTGAATATTCCTGTAAGGAAAGTCCATTAAAACTTATATGTGTGTAAAGTGACTTAAAACCCAGAAAACATTTAGTAAAATAGTGATTGAGTGTTATCACAGTCCTTGCGATATAGACGTAACAGATCAAGTTCACTGTATGGCTGCGATACATTATATAGGATGTGCATAGATGAGAACCTCTTCTCACATGAATTCAAAAGGGTGAATGGAGGGATGGTACAAGAGCTGCATTTATTCAGCCTAACACTGAGTTGGTATAGAGCTAAACTCTTCTTGGGCTTCCTTTAATTTGCTGTAAGCACGCTGAGTATTCCTGCTTGTAATTACTCCGCCTGAAAGAGATCTGATAGGGTAAACCAATGCATAACTTAATAATCTGGCATACGTGCAGTGATACAATTCTTCTGTTTAATTCCTTCCAAATGGCTTCCCAAGTAACTAATACACAGTCTAATTCAGCAAGTTTTATTTAAAAATGGGAAACGTAGAAAAAAAACGCTGTTACCTTCCTTACTAATTCCAATAACGTGTCTTGCTCGGTAACAAAGGAAATGCTATGTTAGGCTCTTAAACACTTCTGCAGAGTGCAGATGTTCATTTCTTTTTCATGATCTAGTGATGAAAGGTGGACAAAGTCAGCTGAAATTAGTGTGAGGCCATTCTATGAAAACAATGATGGTAAGAAATTCTGTATAGCAAAAAAGCCTGTGGTTGTCAGGGAGCCTTCTCGGAGTGGGTGGCGTGCAGAGCTGGGTGGCCAGCAGTGCCCCCGAGATGGGTAATCCTGTAGAACACATAGCGCCTGAAAGAGCGAGAATAAAGGAGACCAAACAAAAACCAAAGCCAGCCCTGGTCAGCTGAAGACAGCCACAGAAATACGGTGTGCTAAGACATGGTTCAGAGTGGTTTTTGGTCTGTGTCTACTGAAAAAAGGGACTTGACGTTGAGCAAGGACGGAGCCTGCTGATATCCTGCTGCGTTCAGAGAAGCACAGCCTTGGGAACACTCATTTAAACAAACAGGGTTGCAAAAGTATACCTTTGTGCCGTCTGTTTCCTTGCAACAAAACACATTGCTGGCAAGGGCTTGAATGTTGCCTATGTGTGTAAAAAGGTGAGAATATAAAATGATCATGTGAAAAACTGTGCTGTGATGGTGATGCCTAGTGTAAAAGACATTTTAAAACTGTGACGCTGGGTGTTGAGGGGCTGACTTGCGGGGCTGAAATCTACGGATTTGAAATGGGCGGAGGGGAGGTGCAGGTCAGGCTCTCTGTATGTGAAGCGCCTTACTCCATTACTCCTAAGTGATCTCTTTCTACCTATAGTAGAACACTTTGGGTTCTTTGGTTTGCCTTTTTATTTTATTATCATTTTTTGGAGTGCTATCACTGTGAAAGCAGATTTGCAAACATCACCAGAATCATTATCATTAGAAGTTGTTTCTTCCCAGCCTTGCGATGGAGGAGTGTGGGATGAAGCGGGTTAACTATTAACACCTGCTCACAGTGATGTTTCCACAAGTTATTTGGAAAGGTCCTTGGCGAGCTGGGAGATGCTGGTTGCAGGTGCACCTTCCCAGCTCAGGGACCTGAGCTGACACGTTTGGCTTCTCTGTTCCTTAAGCTGCTTTTCTGCTCCTCTTGTCTCCTCTGGCAGAATGCTTAGGCACGGTGCTCGATGGAGCCCTGACTCAAAGTGGAAAAGGTAAAACGCGCCTTTAAAAAGTGGAAAAGGTAAAACCCCAAAGCCTTCTTTGTAGAAGCTCCTTGTTAGAGCTCTCCTGTGAGTAGCTGAACCAAAATCATCCTGTGTTCACATTGGTGTGCCCCTCAGTCTGCTGCTTGGGCAGACTGGGGAAGCCAGCCCAAAGCCAAAGAAGCAGGAAAGTCTCCTGCTGGAGGTGGGAAAGTTAACAGAGCTTCAGCCTTATCTAATCTGGCCGATAGGTATTTATTAACCCATTGCCATCGTGTCGATGCTCTGCTCAAAGTACAGTGAGGAGTGAGGTAAGGACAGTGAGTACAATTTAGGTTACATTAGGTACAGAAAGGTTAAATTAGGTACAAATGTTTGTAATGAAAAGATAGTTTGGGCCCTCCCTGTAAAATACCTGCTTTGTGCAGATAATATTTTATGATCTTTCTATTTCCTCGATATTTTAAAATATTCCCCCACAGTAGGCTTCCTCACAGCTGCGTGCCGGCCTGTTTTGGTACTTTATGTGGGAAGTTAGAGGTAAAACAAGTATAGCATCTTCTCTGAGGTTGATCCTCCTCGATTGTTCAGGGCACATTAGGGAGATACTATGGGGAAGCAGCTTTGTCTATGCAGTCTGTGTATTTTTTAGCAAGCTGCTACATTTGTGAAAAGCTCTGGATTGTTGGCTCTGTCGGATTATTTGTCTGACCCCTGCCGAGCATGGGTGTTAGCCTGGTCAGATCTGGACTTCAACTACTGGTGTTTGGCATGCATTCGTGTTTTGACTTCGGATAAGTGGACAAAAATGCCAAAAGATCTCTGGAGTATCATCGTGCCCCACAGTGAAACCCTGGGTCCAGTCTTGTTGGTGCTGGCTTGGGTGATAGTTTTGACCCCAAAGCATAACTGCTGGAAAAAGACTTGCAATTTTAGTAATCTTTTGTGAACAAAGGGAAGCAAAGCATTGTCTGTATCTGTGTCTTGTTCTTAAAATAGGGTGTTTTTTTATATACCTATCCTTAGATAAATACAAATTTTTTCTAAGGATGTGCAGGTTCCTAGTGCGCACAGTGCACATGCATGAGGTGGTGGCATGTTAAAGGCAATAGCCGTGGGACACGTGGTGTTTTGCACAGCTGAGTAGAGCCTTGTCAGTGGCAGAGCTGGGGGAAATACAGAGATCCCCAACCTCTTCTGATTTCTTAGCTTGGATTGTGCTGTTTTGTGGCCTACGTGAATAAAACGGGTCCTGAGATGTTGCATTACGTACCCTCACTCCCTGAAGTGGAAAAAGTTTATTTTGAGGATGGCTAACAATGGCATGCCGTCCATTTTGTCAGCAGCCCTTGTTTATAACTGTGCACTTTTATCTGGGCTTGGTTTTTTAGTCACCTATGGAGCACATCATGCAGCGAGCTGACAAGGTGGAGTCCTTGGTGTATGATCCGTGTTTAAGAAAGGCTGTCAGCGTGGTGTTGCTCAGCCTTTTAAAGATGATATGAAGTAGTATGCCTTGTAAATACTGCCCCAGTGTTACTGGTAGCAGCACAGTTCTCTGTCATTTCCACAGCCCTGATCCCTGTGCTGTAGGGATTCTGCCACCCCAGGGCAGCTGCTGCCTACAATGCTGCAGTCGCTGGCATTTAATTGCTACCAAGTGTGAACTTTGGTGCCACGTTGTCCTGTGTCCTCCAAAGGTTGCTGTGAGGGGAGAAGAATAGCTGGGATATAGCTGGGATGTGCTAATGTGTCATACGACCACCTACATTTTAAAGCTTGGGAGGGAGCACAAGGGAGAAGTCATGATTCTCTCATCCTTCCTTACAGCTGGAGGCTGCTGTCCTCATGGATCCAGAGAATTATTTTGTAGAAGTTTGGCTTCCAGTGCCTGTGAGCGGTTGTGGTCGGGAGATCAGCACGCTCAGTCGAGGACCAGGATCTTGAGCAGCAGTGTCCTGATCAGCTCTTTCCAATGGTGTTTAATTTCAGTTTGAATTTCACTGACTTAACCTCAGAATGTTTTTCCCTAGGAAGTGTAGAGCAGGGTTGGCACCCAAGGCATCGGGGACGTGTGCGTGGGCTTTTCTGCTCTCCAAGTGATAAAAGTCACAGTGAATTTCTGCTCATCTCCCAGTAATTTTCAGGTGGATCTTTTATGTGCTGTCTGTACATAGCACTTGGCAACTGTTTGCTTCTCCAATCTTCAGTGGTTATGCTGGTTTTGAAAGCACGATGTGCCTTATTTCTAGTGCTCCTTATACTTCAACACTAGAGTTCTTTTTCAGCTTGGGACGTGTGCTATATACCAAAGTATGCATTTCCCAATCTTGTTCACACAGTTCCCTCCCTCTTCGGGATCTTTTCCCACATCAACAAACAATTGTTTTCCTACTTTCAGGCATCTGGCAAGTCTAGCCACTCTGGAAAAGCATGTTTGTTAGGTAGAGCTGGCTCATTTGGCAGTGAAGTGTTCTAACACTGCGTGAACCTTTAAATGATCACAGGTTTTAAAGCTAGCCTTAATTAAACGAGCCAGAGGCTCACATTTCTGGAATAAATTGGCTGCAAATTCAGTTTAAAAAAATCAGAAATCTTAAGAAAAAAAATGGGGGGAGTCTTTTTTTTTTTTTTTTTTTAATGAAAATGTGCCCATGGGCTATGATTATGCCCAGTATGCAGCATAGTAATGTACCTTAAATGAACTCAGAACTTTGTGTTTGATTTTTCAGTACCCATATTTGAGTAAACTTGATTTCAGAGCTATGTAGAAATACCGTGATACACACTTTTTTTTTTTTTTTTTTTTTTTTTTTTAACTTGGGAGGTACGAGTCCTTTCTGTGGGAGGCTTCTCCCCGATTCGCACAGAAAGCCGTTTCGTTTCCACCTATGTGTAATTTCATGCTCCCTACGAATTCAAGTTTGCCATAGTTGCAAGTCAGACATAAGCAGTGCTTAAAGCAACCTGTGGGATGCTAAAGAAGAAAGATGGAGAGAAAACTGTGTGTTTAAGTTGTGCCAGTGGTAGTTAAACATACCAATGTCAGAAGAAGCAACTATTTTAGCCATGGAGGAGGTGTGTAACAGCCGTGGCCTTGCAAGCTCCTCGACGTTCAGCCCTGTCTTAGGACAGATTCCCTAGACAAGGGGTGAGAGCACGAGCTGGAACATTTCAAATGCCATTTGCTATGTAGCTGTGGGCACTTGAACTTTGGAAATGGGCTCAGAGTAGTCTTATTGGCAGGAATCTAATGATAATTATTTTAGTTACCTTGAATGAGCTGATAGTGTCTAGAAAACTGAAAGCAGCTTATAAATCTTGCTTGTGTGCTGCGGTGGTTCCTGCAGCTCTTGACTTAATTCTGGAACAAATCAGGATGGCCTTGATAAATGACAGGTAGGAACAGCGATGGTATGGAATGGCAGGAGGATCCTGTACAGGATGGTCCAATCCACTGACATCGTATTTTGTATGTCTGCTGCTCTGCAAGTTGTTAAATGCGCTCTAAACTTTTTTTTTTTTTCTGTTGTCTTAGTAAAATAAGCTGTAGCTGGGACCTGCCGCCATATGAAAGCCAGCGAAACAAATACATCTGTTTGAAATACAATTTTATTCACAAACTTAAAAATGAAATAATCTTCTATTAAAGCTTACAGTTACTGTTAAATTGTTAACTGTTCAGAAAACTAAACTGAAATAGTATTTAAGCAGTATTTGGCTGAGCACGTGAATTTTGTGAAGTGATACAGGGTCCCGATAAAGACATGTATTTGTGTGTGGGGAAACAGGGACCACTTCCATATCAGCGATTTGTTCCGATCAAAGTTGGAGAAACTTAAAAAGTACTGAAGGAGGGGACAGTTACCTTCACCTTTCCAGCCTGGGGATTAAAAATGAAATACGGAGCCTTAAGCTCCTCTTGTTTTAGCCAGGAAAATCTTGCTGTCAATGAATGGTATTCCTTGCCATCTTGTATTATTTCCTTCTTTCTAATAAATGTGGTTTAAGTGCACAGCCTGTATTCATAAATGCAGTTTTTGTTTATACATGGCATTAATGATATCGTAATTAATAGGGAGCTTTGAAATGTTTTTGATATATCAAACTACATTTGGACAGAGATCTAACAGACTTTAAAAGGAATGCAGATAAACAGAGCTATAAAATCACTGAATTGTTTGTGTATTTCTGGTTAAGAAAGGAAATAACAAGTTTAGTGTAACTACTACATACAATTGCTGATGGTCGTTTTTCAATTTGCTAAAACATGAGAAATAATTTTTTTCATTAGGAAGAACACTGAAAGTGCACCAGAAGAAAAAAGAGCAAAAAAAAACAAAACCACCTCCATCTCTGTGAAGGGGTCTTAATCTAATTCAGTTTACTTTTCATGCTCAAGGCTCTCTTTGGTTGCTAGCGCTGCACTCTGTCCTGGCCATTTGTCAGTGGTGATCTAAAATATAAACTTCTTCCTTCCACGCATATACTGTTTACTGGAGGATTTGGTCTCCAAACAGTTGCAGATTTCTCTAACACAAAATCCAAGGTCAGCTGGTATTTGCTGAAGCTGGAAACCAGTGGTTCCTGCTGTTCTGGCTTGCACAGAAGTTTCCATTCTATACCTCTGTTTTATAACTCAGTTTTTTCCAAACTCTTGGCTTTTGGACTGATTTTTTTTTTCCAGCCTAACTGCTGCCAAAAGTGGATTTTGTTTTTGGAAAGCTTGAGCAAGGGCGGTTTGTCCATTTTGGAAAATGAGAGGAATACTCTTTATAAAAACACAGTGTTTTGGTTTGTTTTGTTATTTTTTAAGTTAAAATACAGAGAAGTAGAAAGTTAAGATATTTTCAAAGACATGTTTAGGAGTTTGCTGAGGAAGAATTGGTTTTGATAATATTGAAATATGGTCCACTGAAAATCATATGCTTTGTGTTCCTAGTTTGTTTTTCTGTCTTGCGAAGCTAAAATGGTCCAACAAAGGGAGGATCTGCTAGGTAGGCAGCAGTATATCATATTTAAGAAAATAGAAAGTAATGGTTGGGATTACAAAATAACAGTAACTGTTGTTCCAACTCCTCATTTTTATATACTTATACTCTTCCGTCCTAAAAATTGCTAACATTGAATGTATTGACTGACTCTGCATAAAAGTCGAGACCTTGTTCTGTAAAGAAACTACAGTTTAAAATGTTTGTTTCTATTTCTTTCTGATACTGGTTTTATGTAAAAGTTATGTTACTTTTATACTATTATGAAAACTTTTTTTTAAGAAGTGTCCGGTGATGCTCCCAAAGGTAGAAGCAGCCAAAGCTGATCGTGGCAGAGGTAAATGTCAGATTGCTGAACTGAACAAAAGGCTGCCTCGTTTTTCGATGTAAAAAAAAAAATCATCCGTGCTAGGTATGTCAGCAAAGCTTAGCTGATACAATGTGGACTCTCAGCAACACGATGTATGTTATGCCATGGGAAGTTTGGTTCGCCCATATTGGAGGTCTTTCGTTACATCACAGTATGCAGTGCTGAAACAAAAGTGAGATCACTCTGGTTCGTATCAATTTTTATAGAATCCCCCCATGTGCTTGTAGGAGATGTAGGAGGGCCTGAGCATGAATTGTTATTTGCATAAAAACTTCCAAATGTCATGTTTGCCAGGCACTCACGTTGAATTTTCCTGTTCTTTCCTTAGCTCTCCTGAATTTGAATCGAGTTGTCCCTCTATTTCGAAATACCATAAAATGCACAAAGGTGCAAGGCTGGCTGTGGTGGCTGTTATTTCATAGGCACCTAATGTCTGGCCAGCTCTTGGTGGAGTAATTCCTTACATCCATTTTTTCTCTGCTCGGTTCACCTGCCAAATCTTTATATTTCCATGAGAAAGATGATCTATTAATTAGTTATAAGTTACATACAGTTATAATTTAAATTTCAGAATGTGACAGCGCTTTAAGGGGCGGGGGGTTGTAATCATATCACAAAACCTTCTGAAAACTGCAAAGCTTTAGTTGTTGTACATGTAGTCTGAATGCATTATTCACCCTAAATACAGGCATGGGATTGCCACACAGGTGTTCTGTTAGTGCAGTGACACAGTAACGTACCTGTCCTGATACCATACTTCCATGGTTTTAAGAAGTTTTCAGCCTTGAGCTGAATATACAAGTTGATTTGAAGAAAAAAAAAATCAGAGCTGGGTCACTGGGGGAAGCTTTTGTTAGCTGCCTATTTAATTTTTTACACTTTGTGTGTGTGTGTGTAATAATTTAGTAATTCAGTAATACCATTAGTCATCATCTTGGCAGCATATAAAGAGTAATTGAAACTTTGGAATGGAAAGTATGCTGTGTTGTGAATTTACGTTGAAAATGGGACCTTTCTGCATTCATGCAGCTTCTTGACCTGACGTCAAAGTTACAGTAATTATATAATTACTTAGCAGATTTACTTTCTGCTGCTTTCATGCAATAAGACAATGAAATGGAGCTATCCACTGCAGAACTGAACATACATTTCTGTAAACTTCAAAATGTTAAGACGCTTTTCAGAAAGAATGGTTATAACATGGTATATTGAAATAGATAAATATAACAACGAAAAAAGAAGAGCTAAGTATCTGTTAGAAGAATTTTCCCGCTGGATTTGAGACAGAATAAAATTTTGTGTTCAGTCTCCAGCTTTTGTAACTGATTTTTATTTTATATGTATATATTAAAATGTGGCGTTGTTAACATTGGTCTATATTTTGAAGGAAGCACTATGAAATTAAATTCAGTTTAGAGTGAGTTTTTTTTAAGCCGTTGCTGTAAATGACACCTAGATTTATAGTTGAAAGCCTGATTAAAATAATTTTACACTTTTAACATCTGGATGATACCTTTATAGTTTAATCAGTTGCAACAGTTTCCTCTTACTCTGTTATTCTGTTACCAAATCTCATTAATTTTCCAGAATTTCTCCTCCTTCTGTGGTGGATGATTCCGAATAGTTGAATTTTCAGCATAAAAAGATAAAGCAGTGGTTTTTATCACCTGGCTATAGCGGGCATTGCACAGGAACAGTGGGAGGTTATCAGCCATGAGGTTTTGTTTTGTTTTCTGAAATGGCAGAATGTTTATGCTAATATTACACTGATTTGTTTCTAAATTTCAGGGGAAGGTCTCATTTAGAGGCAGTGAGGGAGGGTAAGCGTGTGTTTCCTTCGTTCTGTGCGTGGTTTACACGGCTCCCAAGGCCTGGAGGCTGTCTGGAGGCTGTGTTGAGGCTGTCTGTCTGAGCCTGCTGTGCACCATGAGGCCAGGAGCTGGAAGCAGCAGCGTGCTCTTGTCTAAAGACTCAAATGCAGCACTGGAAAGGCACTATTTGGTCTTCTCACGGAGGAAAGCTCTTCGGGTAAACTCAAGGCAGACTGCTTACAGAAACTGGGTGAAAATGTTTCTGTAACCAGAAAAAGAGGAGAGCACTTCTCACCGTGTTGGATCACGTCTGCTTACCTGCAGGTTTATTTGGGGGTTTCAGCATCAGAGGCTTGATCCAGTGGGATACCAAGCAACTTCTGGAATGAATGGTATTTGTGCCATGTGAATTCACCTGACTTGTGCTTCATACTCTTGGTTGCCTTCATGGGTAAACATGACTCATGAAAGCATGGATGAGAGAGATGAGCTGATTTCCTATCGTTTTCTGTCCTTTTATTTCTGTACTTTCCTCCTTTGTTAAGGCACTGGATGCAGTCAGCTGTTCACGTCAGATAGCCTACCAGTGCTGCTTCAGACTTCCAGTACTGCAGTTGTCATACTTCCTCGTTGGAGTTTTTTTTTGAAGTGATACAGAGGTATTTTGAAGTGATACAGCCAGATTGTATGGTTCTAAAAACCACTGCCAGTCAGTCTTTCTTGTAAGCAGCAATTCCTCGTGAATTTCAGTATTGCAGACTGATTTTCCCTCTTTCGCTGTATTTTTTTTAAACCCTCTTATTTTAACCAAAAAGACTTGTTTTTTTCATTTGCACATTTAAATGACTTAGTATATTACTACGTACCTAAAATACTAGGTATTCTAATACCTACCCTCGTTAAAAAAAATCTACTGTTCTGAGTTTAGAGAGCCAAATACAGAACTGTTTGTACCTGTTTTACTGGGAAAACTGTAGTGTCTTCTGGAGCTCTGACTTTTCCAAATAAATGAGATCTGAGTGGCATGAATGCCTCAGGTGTGTTTAGCTGGAACATCAGTGTCAATGAAAACAAGCCGGAGTGGGGGAGGAAATGATTTTGTGAGAGGGTGGCAGGTTTCCCTCGGTGGCTTGCGATGGCCTACGGCACAGAGCATGGCCCGGCACCACAGTTGTGCGCTGTGTCAAGCGGAGCTGTGTGCCCTCGCTCTGGGCATGCTGTGAAAATTCCCTCTTTCCACCTGCGTTACCACAGCTGCTTTCTGTCAGCTTTGGTTTTGTGGCGTTGCACGCAGCTTGCCTAAAGGCTGGGCAGAGGGTCAGTGGGGAGGGCTCCATCGCAAGCAGCTCGACTGTGACAATATGGCGTGGTGCAGTGGTACGGCTGAGGGAGGCAATCCTGCTCCAGACTCTTTTCTGTGGGGGCAAAAGGTGTCACAGCCCCTGCGTCAGTCAGTTTTGACTGGGGGAGAGCCACAGCTGTCGGCTATGCAGACGGCTGTTTCATTGAAGGACCCACAGATAGCTTGTGGCTGATCTTGTCCGCTCATGTAGATAAGGTCGGGTAGAGATGGCCTCCAGAGGCCTCCAGCGTCGCTGGCTGCCATTCTTTGGAACTTTTCTGTATGTACACTCTGTCTAGGGGGTGTTTGCTCATTACAGTAGCAAAAGTGGCCAATGCTAATGTGGAAAATCTTTTCTATAGTTTTTAAAGATGCCATATTCTATTTCTAATTTGCTATAAATTAGTTTTTCTTAATCGCATTGTATTTTTTTTTTTTCAGTCCAAATATTATGGCCAGGCTTTATTGACAGAAGTTTACAAGCATCTGAATTTGAATGAATCGGACTACTTTGGAATTGAGTTCCAGAACATCCAGTCATATTGGGTATGTAATGTTTCCTGACAAATTCATTACAATAAAGTTTGAGTGGATGCAGTTGCTTAAGTGTCAGAAGTGGTGGAGTCTCCTGTAGGATTCTCTTTGATTTAGTGTAAATCTACTTCACTCATCAGAACAATGTCAACTAATAAAGTAGAGGGGGAGAATCAGATTCTGTATCTTGTTAAATCTCAAAAACATATAATGCAATTATGTAGCTGTTGATGTTTCCACTTCCAGAAACATAAATAAAATCTTTCTTTCCTCTAAATTTAGTAACTCAAAGCATAGTCTGCATAGCCCTTACAAAACCATATTAAATGTGTAGTTTTGGTGGTGGTGACATTCATATTCAGTTACTTCAGACTTAAGTCAATTTCCCTGAAGAGTCACTATGTATCTCTCTGCAATAGATATAAGTCCCAGCCTGCATTCACTTTTAATCATTGGTCTAGATAAGTAATAAGATTCTGTAAGCATCCTAATTGCTTACCTTGCAAAGAGGGCAACATAGCTTCTAAACTGTAAAGCGTTCCTAAAATGGGGCCTTTGTTCTCTTTCTCTATTATGTTTTTTAGTTTTAGGTTTTACATGCAGAAAAGTATGACTGAGATCATAGAGAATGCTAACAGCACTAATGCATGCTGCTTTTGAGCCAAGGGACTACAGCAAAGCTTGTTTAGTTTATTTTTCTTTTGCAAAGCTTCCAAAGCGTTTCTGGTAATAAGGCTCTTAAAATCCTCAGCTCTTGCAAGAGAAGTGACTAATAAGGACCTAACCTATGCCATTGCTCTGTTATGGCTTTTTTAATGTCTTTTTGTTTGGAAGGGGGGTTAAAAAAAAAAAAAAAAGACTTGAGTTCTCAGAATACATCATAATAGTTTTATGGTTACTAGAATGAAAACAGTTTTTCTTTAAAAATTTATCAAGAGAGAAAAAATTCTGGGAAATGAATAGAGTAAAAATATGTAAGTGTTATTCTATAGGAGAGGGATAGACAGAGCATGGAAAGGAAAAAAACTCCGGCCTTGTCGCATTGCCTGGATCTTCTGTAATTCTGTACCTGGGCTTCTCTCTACTGTTGTGTTTTGGCATGGTTTCTGCACACCACCTCAGCGTTGGTGATGTGCTTTTGCTGCAGTGACTCTTCGTTCTCTGTCCAAATGAGCTTTAAGCATGGATCAGGGATATTTGTACTGATACATGATAAATGTCAATTCAAATGGAAAGTACTTTTTTTTAAGGCAAAGGAATTTCTGCATTGCTACAGTGAGGAAAAAATGCATACATATTAAGTACTGCTTAAATTAAATTTACTTTTGATGTTTTCTTATTGTATTCAAATGAATGCCAGTTTGTAATTTTTTTCTTTAATTTCAGATTTGGCTGGAACCTATGAAACCTGTTATTAAGCAAGTACGGAGTAAGTAGTTTTAAAAAAGGAAGTTTTTCTTAATTTGCATCTACTTTATGTGGGCTGCTTTCATAATTACTACTTGATTTACTGGTTATTCTTCCCTGAAAATTGTATTTGGTAGAGGGGTGATAATGGTTCCTGTTTGGGCATGCAAACCTGATGTTTTTAATATGTAGTATGTGGTGGGTGGAATGGAAAATTACTGAGCATATGATTCTTTCTCTGTGATAAATATCTAGATAGATTGGATCATCTGGTGTTAAGTTAGTGAAACATAACATTTGGTGTTTGTGAGCTTTTCCAAGTTGTGTTGTTTTACAATGGAGAAAAACAGAAAGGAATATTCTGGATTTTTAAATCCATTGTGAGCGAGGAGGTAACATCTACAGTCGTGATCTGAGAGCTGATTGGCTTTCACAAGGACTGCAAAAGCTGCAATTGCCTTCTCCATTGTTCTGCCTTGCCAGGCAAAATTAAGAGCTTGTTAATATTCAGTGAGTTTCAGCGTGGTGGGTATTCCCTTTCTCATTGTCAGAAATTCTCTGGAGTGTCCTCAGGAACAGCTTCATTGAGAGAGCAGAGGTAGTGATCTCTAACTGTGTGCATGGAGAAGGCCACAGTGTGGCTGAGGATGGAGGCACCTCTGGGTCCATCTCGTTCAACCCCCACGCGTTGTTCATCCCCTCAGGGTCCATGGACATATGAATGTCCAATTTGTTCAAGTATTCCACGACCTGATCCCCTTCCACCAAGGGTACGCCTGCCTTGCTCCAGCCTTTCCCCCAGTCTCTGGGACCTCGGATTCTTGAAGGCCAGCCAGTCTTGCTGCTAAAGACCGAAGCAAAGCAGGCATTCAGCACCTTGGCCTTTTCACTGTCCTGTTTAGCCAAGTCTCCTGTTTCATTCAGAAAAGGGCCAACATTTTCTCTGACCTTCCCTTTGTCACTAATGTAGAAGTCCTTCTTGCTGCCGTTGACCACTTCAAATCTCCATTTCCCATTTAAAAAAAAATGTTGCTGTGTCATCTTTTTATATACTCCGTGCAGTTGGGCTTTTTTTTTTTGGTTTGTTTTTCCCTAGCTGCCTACTGGAAGGAGTTATGTCTTTGTCAAAACATCTGGTGTAACACAGGTCTGTTATACTGCTTGGTTACTCCTGGATTCTGCTTTCTATTATATAAATAGGGGAAACTCAGCCTTAGACAATAGGCCAATGGCCACAAGTTCACTCGTGATACATGTATTGTGCTAAAATGGTCCGAGACCATGGGGATATGCTAGCAATTATGGCTGCTCGGCTGTTTGGTGAGCTGCCACCCAGGTTATGTTGCCAGTGACGTTGAAGGTTGTCTTTAAAAAAATCTGTCATCTTAAGCAGTAATGCTCACATTTTGAACCCAATTTTGAATTTGTACAGTTTTGGTAGCTCAGGGGAGAGCCCTTCTTCACTGCTAGTTGAATCCCCTCCAGGCTTTCTGATGTTTTAAAAATTGAAATATGACCGTAGAGCACCTTGAAAATGTTTACAATTAAAAGGTTAATTGCAAAAATAGTGATTTAGGCTATTCCTTCATTGAATCCAGTAGCAGACATACGATGGCATTAGGAGCACCTTCGTAAGGAAGAGTTTAGACAGTACTGTTGAATTAAAAGCCTTCACAGTTTTGTTAAGGTGCTTGTTTGGTTGTTTTTTGTTTGTTTGGTTTGGTTTTAAATTTAATAATTTGGGGATTAACTTTATATCTTTCTTCTTCAGCACAACTGTGTAAGAATGCTAGATGTTATCCTGGGCTTTTAAGTTACTACAGTTCAAACATGTTAGTTTACAGAGCTGATGGAGATTGCTGTGTAGTTGGATGCACGTAGTTCTGAATCTCAGATATGCCCTCAAAAATAAAAACATCTAGATGAACAAATTTACATTCAGACCCATCTTAGGTGATGACCTGTTCTGAGATGCATGAAACTTTTCTTTGGTATGATATGGATTTTGTTTTTGATTAATTTCAGCAGGAACAAATTCAGTTCTATTGCAGAACCGTTCCGGTACATTGCATGAAGTGCTTCGGTTTATGGTCTCATGGGGGCAGTTACATGTGCCTCTGGGGTTTGTATATCACAGAGACATCTCCACAGAGCCCATTTGTAATGCTGCAGTTACCACGCTGCAAGTCAGACAATGACCAATTTGAAAATAGGAAAGGATTTCCGTGTTTTGATCCAAATTTAAATCACTATGTATGCATAATTTGCCTGGGATGGACAATTTATAGGTAAGGGGGTTTCAAATTTATGACACTGGGTTGCAGCAAGGATTCAGTTCACGTGTCCATGCCGAGAGGGAAAGAATGATTCTGGATGTGGCTTTGCAGTGCGGCGGTGTGTGGCTTCCAGGTGTGCTAAGCATCAACTCAGTGTTGCTCCAGGGGAAATAACCTGGCAGTTTTCCACAAATCTAGTGGCTAAATGTAATATTTTTGAAAGGTTTCCTCCAGATGTTTGGGAATATTAAGGGGGTTCTTAAAGCAATGAATCATTCCTCTGAGCAGTGGGGGGGTAAAGGCTGTGAGCTGGAACCTTTTCTTGGCAGCACCGTGTGCCGGTGCCTCCCCATCCCTCCTCCCCGGGGGCTTTCTGGCATGGCTGGTGCTCACAAGTGCACATCAGAAATGCCTCAAGTGCAGCCTGGATGGAAATGTCTTTCTGGGTTTTCCTTTGCGATGAGTGTGGATGCAAACACCTGCTTTCCTAATGGGCACACAGTAGGGAGATGACATTTGGGCACCCTCTCTGAGGAGCTGCCGGTTTATAGAGTGTGGTGCTCACTGTACCTCCAGGGTAATTTTTCCTGATTTTTGTTTGTTTGTTTGTTTGTTTGCTTTTAGATTTGGCTTCTTACAGTACATTCTGCATCTTGGTAAAGACTGGTCCACTGTTTCCTTGCACTACACTAAAAGTCTTGTCCTAGTTTTAGTGAAAATAATTCGTAGAGAAAAGGCAAGAATAAAAACAAAAAGAAGAGTTGTGATACAAAGTGTCATAAAAGCAAATATGCAGTTTTATTGTCATTTAACACATGTAGCATTCGGAAGGCTGTCAAAATTGCTCCTGCAACAGTATTTTCCAGTTGATTGGTGTGGTTAACATGCATGTCTGTTCTTAACTTTGTGGAGGTTTTCCAAAGGCTAAGAGCAATTTTGGGGAATTGATGTAAAGTGGATTTGGTGGTGGTGGTGTATGTTTTTGTTTGTTTGTTTGTTTCCTGGTTCATTAACAGCATATATTTTCCGCATTTGATGTATCTCAAGAATTATAAAATTCTTGAAATAAGGTATTAGACTTTGCCAAATGTGAACCTTGTGTATAATGAACAAGTTTCATTTCCAGCCTCTGTTTCTACATAGCACGCTCTAATTAGGGATCAGTGGTTTAGTTTTTTCATTCACCAAACCTCTGGTAACTCAGGCCAAGCTGGCTGTGGTAGTCTGAAAGTTAGTTCTCCAAGGAAGGAAGCAAAATTCATTGTTCCTCTGCTAACAAATGAGAGGATGGACATGTTAAAATCCTAGGGAGAATCGTACACCTCCCTTCTTGGTGGCAACTGAGAAAGCAAGAGCAGGAGAAAACCAATTTCTCTCAAGTCATCAGGGGGAAGAAGGCAGGAGGCCTGGAGAATTCCCTGAGAATTCCCTGGTCTTCGAATTTCTTGGGATTCGTTCCCCTGCAGTCTCACTGGTACTGTCGGAGCAGCGCGCTTTGTGGCACAGATCTGTGTGTGAATGAGAAATGGGCTCGCTGTTACCTGGAGCAGCTGGCCCGGGGATGAAGCCCAGCATCAGGGACTGGGCCACGTCCCACAGTTCCTGGAGGGTTGGTGCAGGCAATCTGTTTACAGACGTCCTACTGTTGGGACTGACTGCAAAACACTGAACCCTTTCTGCTTTAAATGCAGACAAACAAGCAGAACAGCAGTATCTGCTAAGGGCCCAAGGAATGGCTGGGGTACTGTCTAACAATCCCCGAAAAATACTGGCATGAGGCTGAGACTGTTCATGGGGTCTGGTCACAGAGGGGTTTCCTTGCTGCAAAGCACTTTGCAGAGCTGCTCTCCGGGGGGGCAGCTTGCCTTGCCTTGGGCTTGCTGATCCCATCCTGATGTTTCCTCCTGGGTCAGCGCAGGGTCCAGGTTGTGATGTCTTATTCTGCGTAAAGAACAGCTGCTGCAGCTGAGAAAGGTAATTCCAGTTATCTCAGACTTTGTTTAGATTTAAACCTAAATTAGTTTTTTCCATGTCGCCTAGCTTGATGACTTCAATGGCAAAAAAGGGCTGAAGTGGGCCTTAATGGGCATGCTGGCAGGGGGCTGCAAATGCCTGTTGGTCCTTCTGGGGAGCCTGCTGGGTCCAGCTGCCCTCCTGGGTTCCTCTCCTGGGCAGCTCCTGCTGGCAGCTGCAATAGGGGGAGCTGTGCAACGCGGCTGCTCCGTCCTCCCATTCTGGGAATGTCCTGCAGGATCATCTGCAGTGCTTCTGAAAGCAGACAAGTAGCTGTTTGTTCTGTAGTCCTCATGTTGCACAAAATAATTTTACTTTGTTCAATGCCCTGGAAATATTATAGATACATAGTTTTAAAAGGAGCCTTTTGCTGTACCTGTAATGATATGGATTATCTACACCCTGTAGGACCATCACTGCCAGCTGGCAAGCTGAAAGCTGGCTAGACTTTGTGTGTTGTATTTCCGTGGATGTTGGAAAGCATAATATGCATGTGCTTACAAAGTTAAATATATATATTTTTTGTGAAATGTCTAACTTTTCTTACAGGACCAAAGACTACGATGCTTCGTCTAGCTGTAAAGTTTTTCCCACCGGACCCGGGTCAGTTGCAAGAGGAATATACGAGGTAAAGTATTTTCTGAAGAATTTGGTTTGCATTATCTACTGGAATAAAAGGAAGGTAAGAATAGGAGGTCATTGCATCTGTTTCCAAGCAAGACTTACGCTGAAGATAAGTGAAAGAGCACTTTTAAATAGTGTCACATTTTTAATGTGTTGGCAGATGAATGTTATCAGAAAAAAACATTTGTCAAAACAGAAAACAGTACAAGTTAGGTCTTGCCAAACATCACGGTATCAAAAGAGACAGGGTGTAGGGGAAACACATACGTATAAACAGAACCTCTATAAAATAATCAGTACATATTTTAATAAATGATTTATCATTTAGACTGCAGAAGTCCACGTTTTAAGTATTCTGCAACTAGCAAAGATGCTTTACTGTTCAGATTTATCACTGGTGCTTATAATGGGTTACTTTTGCCAGTTGCTAACTTTGGGTGAACCTTTGGTAAATTAAGCAGACCCAACTACTCACTAGCACCAGTGAATGTGGTTTGAAATCTGTGCTTGTTAAAAGGCCTTTTTTTTTAAAAAAATGTTTAGAGAGCTTCCTTAATGCTTTTTCCAGATTTACTGTGTTTATTTGGAATTCTTTTTATAGATTCATAAAGATTCCTTATTGTCATCCTACTTAAGAGCAAACAAGGATGATAACTCCTGTGATGTGATTGCCTCTTGTAATGATCGATGTTACCTAAGTATTTCCTTTACTCCCAGTTTTCCTATCTTAATTACTGTTAGTTGTAGGAATTTCCTTAAGAATATACCTTTTTGGAGGAGGAACTCTGTTTTTCTCTACTTACGTAGTATTTATTGTGGAATTCTGGTCTGTCCTTAGAGCAACAAGGTATTTCATAATGCTTTGAAGGATATGGACACTTCATGGTAGCTGTATTGAAGAAGCCAATATTGCACAGTCAGATAGGCAGAATGCAGAGTGTATGTTATAGGATAGTCTTTAGTACCTTCTTAAAAAAAGGCCTTCAAAATGTATACATTTTATTATCTTTTTGCCTTGAGAATCTAATGCATAATTATTTTAAAATTAATTTTGATTTTTAAAAAATCTTTTGTTCTCTTTCAGAGATTTTAAGTATTTGTAAAGTCTAAAATTATTTTTAATAGTTGAATAGTTTCTTAAAGAATATTGATCAGTCTCCTCGTTTAGGTTTATAATAATAAGATTGCCTATTTACTGCTGCCTATTTACGCACTTTCTTCCAAGTAAAAAGAAAAGCACAAAAGACTTGCCAACATTATATTCATAATAAAAATACTGGTTTAGGTTCCACGTTAGTCCTTATCACTGCACTTCCGATCCGGCTATGTTCTTCTTTCCCTGCATTTTTTCGAATAAACCTATTCCTCTTTAACCAGTGTTTTGGAAAATACTTTGGTAAGTTATCATAGTGCATAAGAAAAGTCAGTGTAATTTCTTACTGTCTTTAAAGACTGCTGACATTATTGTCCTGGAAAATGCAATCACCGAGTAAATGAATTGTGAGCAAAAAATATTTTTCCTAACAAGACACTAGGATCAGGAATGTTCTCTCAGTTCCATTCTAATAGATAAAATCACTTGAAGTCTTCCTTAAGTTTCTTTCCAGCTAAAAATTACAGCTGCTGTTACTTCACAACTCAAGCTGGTTAAAGACTGTGGTTTTTCTTCTGCTTCCTTGTTCCAGTGTGTTCACTTACACTGATAAATTGCACCGCGCAGCTGGATTAGTCATGGGTTTCGTTTTATTTGGATGTCCTTGATAGCAAGGCTTCCGTTTTATGTTGTTTTTGGAGAGCAGGAGAATTAGGAGACGCTCTTTTTTTTTGTTGTTGTTGTTTTTTCTTTTTAAATACTGTTCAATTGTTTTAGAAGTCTTTCATATGTCAAGGTTGTACTTCTTACTCTCTCTTTTCAGGTATCTGTTTGCATTGCAAATCAAGAGGGACTTGGCAGAAGAACGACTAACCTGCAGTGACAATACAGCAGCTCTTCTCATCTCTCATCTTTTGCAATGTTAGTATCACCACTGAGGTGGCATCAGCCAATGTTGCTATTGCTAAGTTGAATTTAAGAGCATACAGAAGTTTTTGCCTGCATTCTGATGACTAGAAGGGTTTTGTCTTGCAGTGTTTCTTTTCCATACATGCAGTAAACCTGCTTGTTTTGAACAGTGGGATTACAGTCAGGGCTAGCTAGTTCCTGGTGTTGTGGGGAGCAGCTGCTATTTGTGTACACGATAACTTTGGCTTCGAGGAGATTGTACAAAACCAAAACCCCTCCCCTGCGTGTTGTCTTGCTCTGGCTCTGTGAACGGGGTCACTGTCAGACAGCTGTTCTTGTCTCCCTCAGTGCTTCCTTAAGTTCGTTTCTAAATTTTCTAGTGGCTGGAAGGTGATGAACATACAGAGATTGGGCTGACGTTTCAGAAATAAAACTAGAAATGTGAGAGAACAAGCTCAACACTAGAGTTGTCAGCAGCTTTTTTCTTTGGAGGGAGTGGAAGTGGAAATTGGAAGCAATTGATTTGGGAGCTCTCCATGTTTCTGCTTACTCAGTCTGTAAGCAGCTAAAGAGCTAAAAATGTATCCTTTAAGTCAAGCAGGTTGAAAGACTGATTGGTTTGGAGACCAAATGAGTTCAGCTTAGCCTGCCCTCTCAAGCAGCAGCCAAACCTGTAATATGAGCTGCAGAAATGGGGTTTTGTGCCTTCTTGCTTACTTGACACAAAAGCTTTTAAATTAAACCTTTTCATATGTGCACGACTAAGTAGTTACTACTTCTCTACTCCTAATTAGTTTATTAAAACATAACTATAATAATATTAGTTATCTTTTGGAAGACGAAAACTATATTATGTATGTGGTTAGTGAGTTGCACAATTAAAATTTGCTAATAATTTGTCAAAACTTTGCGAAAGTTTTAGGAACAATTCCAGGGCAGCATGGAGCTGTTGAGCAAATCTCAGTGTCCAGCCTTGCTTATCTTGGTCTTACCCTACTAGAAAAGTAGAAACAAGAAGGAATATGATTATTTTTAACATAACATTATTTTACAGAAGTACCTTTCGTTTTTGTTGTTGTTGTTTTGTATGCTGGCTTGATTTTAAACAGGATATTGCCATGTTCGGTTAAAGAACAGCTGTGTTGGATGAGATTAGTAGTTCACGTAGTCCACTGTCCTTTTTCTGACAGTAGTTAATAGCAGATACTCTGGAGAAGATGTGAGAAACAGAACAAGCATCTGGTGATACTTCCATTACTTCATCCATCCAACATTCTTTGCATGTGACCTTTCAAAGTCAGATTGACTCCTTATCTCTTTGTTACCCTTGCCGAACTTTGCTTCGTTGTATTTCTCAAATATCTACAGTGTCATTTCTGAAAAAGTGTGGATATGTGAAGAGGAGGCCAAAAATCCAGATGTAGGCACTGTCTGAGTTTATAGAGACACACAAGAATGCTTTCCTTCTTGCTGTGTATTTCATTTTGGACCATTCCTAAAATTTAATTTGCTGTCTTACCAAGTAGGATTATCCATAACTATTGTTATATTGTTAATGTATATTATATATATATATATATATATATATATGCATGCATGCATGCAGGTGTGGTGTGAGGCATTTGCTAAGAAGGCATGTTTAGACAACTGAGTTTTTCTGAGAGTCCCACGTCTCTGACTTTAAACAAGTCTGTTTTTCAAGCAGTGTTCAAGTGCTGCTGTAACCTCCAGGAAGTCTGCTGGGGGTAGATGTGGGCATTTTGTAAAGTGAAGCTGGATACAAAGTGTAATGCACAAACTGGAAATGCTGAAAGGAAAATATAGTCCAGCTCTTGGGGTCTCTCCCAGGTCCTTATGAAGTATTTTCTGTCCTTGTTCCTTTTCCATTGCTTCTTTGTATTTTAACATTGTTTTATTTTCTGTAATAGCTGAAATAGGGGATTTCGATGAATCAGAGGATCGGGAACACCTAAAAACAAACCAGTATTTGCCAAACCAGGAAAGAATCCAAGGGAAGATCTTGGAGTTCCACAGGAAGCACGTGTAAGTGAGGGGGACCAGGGACATGGAGCTGGGGAGCTGGCAGACTGGCTTGCTGGAGGTTGAGTACTCTGTGTGATAGGATGGCATTAAAATGCACGTGTTGAACACCAGTTATGTCTAACTAGAAAGGATGCATATAGCAATAGCTACTATTGATACTTTTTAAATAAGAAGCTTTAACATGTTTTAGTCTGTTTTATGTGTGAATATAGTGATGCAGCTATTTAAACTGGGAGAACAGACAGTTTGCCTGAGGGCAATCTACAGGTTTGTGTGTGCTGACTTTCCCATACACATGTGGTTTAAATTAAAGGCTTAGGGCAAAAGGAAAGCCACAATGAGAGCGTTGTTTTAACTTCTACGCTTTTCCAAATCCAGTGGACATTTGGTAGCGTAGTGGGCATGTATAAGAGGACAGGTGATAGCAAAAGTGAATGTTTGTTTTTCATTACACAAGTTAAATGTGTATTAATTGTAGTATGGCTATGAGAGCGGGAAAGATAGAAGAGGCCATAGTTGTTGGGCAATAGCTTTTCTCAAGTAATATTACAGTGTACTTTTAATAAAACTGCAAAGAAACCTATCATGAGCTTGTAATAATGGTTTGTAATTCTTCAGAATTTCAGGTTTGCAAAGGTTAAGTTTAACTTGTCAAGTACGTGTGTCTTGCTTTTATCTAAATAATTAGAAATAGATTACATTGTACTCTTTAAAGCATGAAGAAAATGGAGAAGGATAGAGGAGGTAGGGGAGAAATAACTTTCATCAGAATTTATGCAATACCTGATTTTACAGTCAAAGTATTTTTGAAATAATTAAAGTTCATTAGGGACAAAGGAGCTATTCACCACAAATATAAAATGAATTTGAAGACAGTCAGGAGCTGCAAAAATGAGTGCTTTATTATTAGAAATGTCCACTTCTCCCACATTGCACGTATAATATACAGGTATGTCACATGTCTTCAGTCTTGTTTAGCTGGTCTTAAAATGTGAAGATATACTTGGTCAAATATTTTGAGAAGTAAAAAGATTTGGAGTATAAGGGAGACATGGTGCTGATGAAAGAAAAGTCCACCAGTGAAGAGGTTCCGTTGCAACCAAAACAGTACTCAGAAAATCAGTGTTTGCACTTCATGACCTAGATTTGCTACAGCTATGTTCTTTTTAACTTTTTTAAGCATGCAATGCTAACAATGATAAGAAATTTCAGAATATTACCTGTTGTGACTGGTCTTCTAACTTCACTCATGCAGTTCTCAGAGCTGACAGGCTAAATACTTAGATGTTTAATAAAATGGTGATAGAAGCTTGATTTCACCTGATAGGTCTGTCTTTTCTGTAATTTTTGAGATCTCGTGTATTAGGATTTAGCAATTTGAAGTGCTTTTTTAATGTGTGAATATCAACACATGCGATTTAAAGCTCGTGGCTATGCATCATAATCCAAATACATTATTAGAAACTTGAATTTTCCTTTCACTCTGCTTAGGTAAACTTGGGGATTGTTGCTGACAGACTTTCTTTTAAGACAGAACAAGGCAGTTTTTCAGGGCAGCACCTGTATTTAAGGTTAAGATACATTGCATAATATTAAGAAAAGCAGTTCCTGACATTTTTAATAATTAATTGCAGTTGTAGATTTCTGATTACCAATACATATGGAATTTCAGCTTTGTTGAATCTTGATGAAATAAGACATTTGTTAGTTGTTGTTTTCTGCTTTTGAAACTTTGAGGTGTGGGTGGGAATTACTAAGGAACAAACTAAATGTCATTTTAAAGTAATTTGAAGTAATTTTTGAAGGAAATTAAAATGTGTGTTAGGATTCATCATGCAAAAAGGTAGTTGGGGGAGGAAAATCATTTACTGCCCAGAAATATTTTGTTATTTCTCATGTCAAGGGAGAGAAATGCTGAAACAAGTTAGCTTCAAAGCAAATTAAAAGAAAAAGAGGAACATCCTTTTCTTAAAACTCATAATGACCTTGTAGAACTTACTGCTGCAAGATGTTGTGAAGCTACAAATGGGTTAACGGAGGGTTTTGATAGTGTTGTGTGTTATAGGCTGATGGCTTTCAAATTTGAGACGAAATGTGTGAGATTGTAGTTTTGGGATAAATACATCCAGAACAAGCAAAGAACAGTCTTTGGTTGGTCATGTGGCTGGATCTGATTGAATTGCTTCTGCTTGATTGCAATTTTGTTTTGCTTTTCTTGACATAAAGGCAGTGTCTGTCCTGAGTCAGGGACTGGTATTTTTTTTTAATTAACCTTTGGCTTTTCTTCTTTTTTCTTTTCTTTTCCCCTCCCCAAACCAGCTATTTTTCATCATTCTATACAATAAAGGAAATTTTATATTTTTGCATAAGAGGAAAAAGTCAGAGGAAAGTTAAAGGGAAAAGATTTCTTGCTTCATAAGTGTACTTTTCATTAGTTTAATGATAATTGTGTCTAACATAACCCTATTGTTGAAGTGATGGCAAACCTTCCTTTAAAACCATGTTTTTAGAAGCATACATTCAAAGCATTTCAGATTATAAGCATTTAGGTTAGAAAATGTTAGAGTCAAACGTCAGTGATACCTGAGTAGCGTCGAGGCATGCTTTAAATCTCCTTGCTTCTTTGGAAAATTTTTCTTACACAGATTTAATTTTGGAAGCACTGCGATCCTAAAAATAGCCAGGACTTCCTTACACGTCTCTTCTCTCTTTCCTTACCCCGTGAGTATTGGCCACCCTTTTCCATTTTTAGTAAGAGTTGTGAAGGTCCCACATTTTCTCAGAGTTTGCACATATTTTTCCACATTTCCACGTTACAAGGAGCAAGTGGAAGCATGGACCTCTTCCATTTGTCTCCTTCCTGCCAATGTGAAGTTCTGCTAAATGAGCAAAATCTCTCTTCTCTTTTTTACCATGCCTTTGCTTTGTATTTTTGTTTTGGGGTTTTCATTTCACTCTTTGTTTCCTTCATTTCACCTTATTTTCCCCCTGGTTATCTTTGTCAGACCGCTGTTTTCTTCAGCTAATGATTACTTCTGAAAAAGACATCTCGTAAGTTTAGCCTCCAGAAAAGGGAGCCCATTTCTGATGAGATGGCTTATCTCCAGATCACTGCTGCATCATCTGCTCTGTTTCTCTGCTCTGCAGCCCTTACTTTGTTTTAAACACGCTTACTCATGTACCAGCGTGCTGTCGTTTTCTGTGCAATACCAATCTGGGAGCATCGATCTGGCTTTCTCAGGCTGGAGTCACAGCAGGATTCCTTCTGGCACCCTACGTGAGTTGTGGCCGTGGGAGGATACATATGGCTTCGCAGGGGGTGCTTCATCTCTGTGGCTGGCACTGTAGCGTGTCTCTTCACGTTAGAAAGTTGTGTTTTGATGTCACATAGCTTCACCGTAACTATTAGGACAGATAGAAAAGGAATACAACAGAACCTGTGTATCCGTTCTGTATCAAAAGAAGGGCAAATCTATTGAGGAGGCTGTATTCAGAAATACGGGATTCTAAGCTTATCTTCTATTAAATAGGCTTTTTTTTTTTCTCTTACAAATACTTATTTTTACTTTCAGAAGTAGAAAAACATGGGTTTTATATTTAACTTTGCAGTAAACAAGATGAGCTGTATTTTTGGTACAGTGTGTTAGTTATTTGCTTTGGTGCGAGTCTGAATTAACTTGACATGTTTTACTTGTATGGTACATTTATACTCTGAAGATGCTGTATTGGTGGTTGCACAGTTAAATCCAGGTGTCCCAAAGGCTCAAAATCTATTGCTTTCTGCCTTCCTGCAAGTAATGCAAGTAGAGTGCTTGCTGGGAGGTGATTGTAGTCCAGAATTAAACATCAGAGAGTGGATACCTGAAGAGAAGTGTAGATTCTGTTTTGCTTGATGGATTTCTCTTTTAACGTAATATGCTTCCCTTCAAATGGCTCTGGATTTTGTGTGTATGTGAGTCAGGAAAGAAATAAAAGATTTGTTAGGTTTATATCTATTTCCATTTGCTGTTAACTCTTGTGTACTTTCACAACATGTTAGCCTGATTGTCTGTGATTTAAATTATTTTGACACCAGGATGATCATAAATAGTAAATCAGAAAAAACTATAATTTTAGATTGCTTCATAGCTTAAACGATCTGTGAAAATACAGCATTTTGATTACATGATCTTTAAAATTCTGTATTAATCACTGATTTTAAAAGCTCTCTACATCACGGAACATTTAACAGCATGTTTTGCAGCAATTGTCCTGATTGCCACATGAATATTGTAACGCTTTACAAATATTTGTCGAGATGAGTGTATGTAAGAAACCTTTATATTAAAACCTATTGCACTGACAGCAGTTTTTGCTGGAAAATAGTCGTAAAAGGTAGTCTGTTGTCCATTGACCTGAGGAAGACTAAGCAGATTTATCTGCTTAATGGATGAACAAAATTAGACCAGATTGTTTTCAGGCTGGTCTGTACAGCTTAGTCTCCAGCAAACATCTGAGGGTAATTACTCTGAAACTGCTCCTCATTTGTAAACGTTTGTTGTGCAGTGAGAGCTGCTTGGCATTGCTCCTAGCTTTCCCCACTCCAGACTCTTCCTTGTTTGGTAGGTACGGGCAGGTTTTGTGTATGAGGACACCCTTTAAAAATTCTTTATTGTTCCTGAGATGCACCGTGCTCTTGCTTGTATCTGGTGGATCAGAACATAAAATACAGGCATTCTGCATCAGTTTTACTGGGCAGTTCTTCAACAATTCTTAATAACATACTTTCACATTTTCTGGTTGCTATTTATACTGTTTTTTGCTTCCCTTCCCTTCCAGCCTCAGCAACCTTAGCATCCTCTCTAAAGACAAAACATTGCATTCATTCTTAATGCAGCCCTATTCAGAAGAATTATACCAGGAATTAGTGTGGGTGGTAGCACAGTGTGCCTAGGGTGGAATTCAAGAAGCTGTGGCCAAAATTAATATTTATGATCTAACTTTTTTGTCTTGTCTTGTATGTTTAATAAACAGAAAGCATGTTACTGCAGCTATTTTGACACCATTAAGGAATCTGGAAGAAATGCTGGTAATGCTTAAAGCCAGTATAAAAATGCTTTATTACAGCATTACTCATTTCAGTAAGGGAAAGAGAAATCTGCTTTACCAGCTTAAGCTCCTAGACATAACTAGCATACGTGGTGTTAATACTGCTTGAAATACTACTCCACTGCTCTTTATGGAGTTTGGTTGCCATCTATTTTTCCATTTGAAACTAGATTCTTGTTCCTTTGTGCTTCACAGTTCTTTACAATTGCTTTATACATACACGGTCATATCATTTTGACATTGGGTGAGGATGGAATTTGCGAAGTCAGGAACTTCACTGAATCCTTGCTTTCTCCAGTTGGAGGGGGGAAAAAAAAGGAAAAGAAAAAAAAATGGATTTCCTGTTGTAGTGTTTTGGATTTTTTACTCCAGAATGAATAAGGCAATAGAAGACTGTTGAAATTATATCGTCAAGTGTATGTGCTTTCAGGCTTACTTTTCTCAGTGCCCTTTTACGTATGTGCGTGCTTTAGACTAAGGAGTATTTTAATCTAAGAATCAAAGAAGCGTTATTTCTTCTAACTCCCATTTTAAAAATGTTATTAAAAGTTTTTTAACTGTACTCTGAGTTTGAGACGTGAATTTCTCACATGCAGTTAATATAAATATTGTAGCCATTCCTGTTTTACTACATTTAAACGTTAATAACCATTTACTTCAACATTCTCCATTTGTATTTAAAAGAAAGTGGTTTAATCTAAAAGATGGCTATATAGGTAGAAGGAGAATGCGTAGGAAGGCAAGCCAGGGTAGCAGGAGAATTTATTTGGAACTGATGTGTTGGTTGGCACTACGTGGTACACAAAAATAGATCATGGGATAAATGGCTTGTCATCTGTTTTAATGAGATGGAAGACATTTATGCAAGGAAGGCAAGTCCTCGGAAACGGGATTTTAAAAATTTGTCTTTGACCGTGTGTGCAGGAATCTAACCTGGTTTCAGCCCTAATTGGTCCTAAGTAGAATAATCATCGGTTTTATCTCCCATGTCTCCCTTCTGGCATTACATTTATCCTAGCAAACTTGTACGCTGCAGGAACAGTTCCACCAGTGCACGAGCGTGGAGGGCAGCTGCGGCTCTTGCTTGGAAGTACTGTAACATTTGTTATTTCTCATAATTTTCAGCAGGGAGATGGTGGTGTCCCCCATATGGCTGCAGCTGATGCAGTCCTGCCAACCAGTGCCCCAGCAGCTCCTGTGCTGCTTGTGGTGCTGCGGTGTTGGTGCTGGAGAAGGCCTTCAGCCTCGCTATCACAGCCTGCTCTCCTGGACCACGTTAGTGCCCCAGATTGGCCTGCAGCATTGTCTCGCTGTGCGTTTAGTTTAGAGACTGCTATAGGCAGTCAGTGTGCCAACAGGCTTGTGTTTGCATTAAGGACTTTCTTATTTTGCAGCCTAATGGGAGTACTTTGTACAGCAAGAGGTCCTTAATCTCCACAGCAGCCTCTGTTTCCTCTCGGAGTATCCTAAAACTCCAGTCTGGACCCACCCAGAATGATACAAGCAGTTTTGAATCATAAGGAAAACGTCTCACCAATATAAGGACTGGTATTTCAGTGGATGATTTTAAGAGCTACATTATGGGGTGGTCCATATTTTGGTGTCCTGGCCCTCACAATTATTGTCTCAGTGGCTTGAGAGCCCAGCCCCACCCGTGTGTCAGGGCCAAGAGGTGTTTTCGCTGCTCCGTGTCCCCAGCTCGGAGGGTTCCTCTGCTCCTGTGCTCACTGTGCAGAGGAGCCTGACTGCAGCCACCCCTGCTTGCAGCTAGCCTGCTGCTCATGAGAAACTAACTGGAAAATGTGCAGAAACCCAGCAAACTCCCCCTCGTGGAGAAAAATGTGTGGGAAAAGAAAATACCAGATGTGGTGTAGTACAGGAAAATAAATTTTCACTTGCTGGACTTAGCAAACTTACAGGGAAATAAATGGAGGCTGAATCTGTGACTGGCGCTTGACAGGATCTGTAATATTCTCCCTTCTTGCTTGGTCTTCATGCATGCTCAGAAAGGGGGATGCTGTGTTTGTACAGATCTTCCTCATGGTTTCAACATTATTTCAACAACAGATGATATTTCAGAAACAATTCTAAAAATCCTTCTCTCGATTCCTTGACAAGGAGGAAATAAAACACCTAAGACTGGGGGAAAGGATTACACCCAGACGTGGTAGTGTCGTAGTTCTAATGCAATCCTGAAACCCTACCTGAAACTCTTGCAGTGTTTGCTTTGTTTTTGTCATGCTGGTTACGTAAGACTTCCATCTCTCACTTTTTGTCTAGTTAATGTGCATACAAGCAAGAAGAAGGAAGGGTATTGTGGATTGAATTCTCATTTGCTGAACTTTATCGTTCCTAAACTGAAAAAGCTGAAGCTGAACTAGTTAGCATTTGTTTCCGTGCCTCGATCTGTGGGATGTTTTAGGTTGATCATCTGCTGTTGCATGTTCCTCCTATTAAAAAAGTCTCAGTATAGCACTTAACGTGAAGTGAAACTGCCAAACTGGCTTAGACAGAAAATTCTGCTTTAGTGCCAGAGTCACAGCTTAAGTATTTTAGTTGTCAGTGGTGTACAACCAAATTGATCTTAAAACTTTCTTTTTCTTCCTCGTGACAGAGGTCAAACTCCTGCTGAATCAGACTTCCAGGTGCTTGAAATTGCTCGGAAACTGGAGATGTATGGCATCAGATTTCACCTTGCATCTGACCGTGAGGGCACAAAAATTAACCTAGCTGTTTCACACATGGGTGTGCTGGTATTCCAGGTAAGGTGGGCAGAGTCTACCAGGTGCATCTGTCTCTTTTCATTAGTGTGTCTTGGAAGTAAGTCTCATTTTAATTTCAAGTGTGTCTGATTGTAAAATCTAGCACATTTTTATGGTCAACAAAGTGTCATTTAGGCCCACAAATTATTGTATTAAGTAAGATGAAACCCTAATCTTGCTTGTACCACAAGATATCCTGAATATCTATGGGGTTACAATATTCTTCTCCATTCCAACTTTCTAGGTTTCCATTCAGTTTTCTAGTGTCTGCTCAGAGACACACAAGCATCGTACGCTTTGCAGTTAGTCTTGTACTAAAAGATAAAATTGCTTAACAGGATATTGTTACAAGAAATAAGAATTGAACAGAATGGGATGGGGTGTGTGCGTGCATGCATGTATCTGTATGCCTGCATCAGAACTTTGCTGCTCTTCTGAACCTTCTGCAAACTTTTAACTATTATTGTTTCAATTCAGGGCAATACAAAAATCAATACCTTTAACTGGTCAAAGGTCCGAAAACTAAGCTTCAAGAGGAAAAGATTCCTTATTAAACTCCACCCAGAGGTCTGTGTAAGTTCTGCCATAATAACAGACTTGTCAGTGTTGAAAAAAATATTTTTTTTATTATGAAAAATTTTAGAGCTTTTAATTTTTAAAACATATTCAGAGAACTAGGCTTGGCTTCACTATTCAAGTAAAAATCTTTACTTTCTCACTCCATGTCTGTTATCAAAGATTTTAGCTTTGTGTATCGGCCTCATTGTACCTCTGACATGGGCATACACGTGTGTAAATATGACCAAAAAAAAATCAAGTATTTGGTGTGTCCTGTCTGTATACTTTTACTCTGAAAAAGTTGTATTTAATATTTTTCTTGGATATAAATGGCTCATATGAGCCCTCTGTTCCATTATAGTCAAACTGAGCTGAGCTAACTTAAGCGTTGACATTTCAGATAAAAACTCGTTAGGGAATGCTTTTGACTGCAGCTCCGTAGGAGAACAATCTAGTACACTGCTGATACAAAAGACATTTACTTTCTATGACTGTTTTATCCAGGAACTTGTTGAATATAAGCTGCTTGAATTAAAAAAAAATCTGGTACAGAATCTCTTGATTCAAATATGAATAAAGTAATGTGATATGCCTCAGGAAACAGTAGTTGGCTGAGATTATGTTGTTGGAGCTTACTTTTAAGAACTACGTGATTGCTCTTACTACAGCCTTATCTTTTTTATATGTCTGTATAGCAGAAGTGTTATTTTTCATGCTTGGCTGATTTACAATAGAAGTTTTTTATTGTGGATGTCATCAAAGTTACTGGTGCTTCCTTTGTTACTTCCACACTGTAATATGGGTTTATGTTCAACCTAGGGTTGTATTAGAATGGGAAAAAAATATATGGGCATCATATAGGTACGTGTAGCTCAGAAATTTGAAATGGGACAGGTTGGATGCGTATGTCTCACAAAGAGACCCTCAGAAATGTAATGTGATAACTTTATTCTGATGTATGCAGCATTTTCCTGCCTCTTCCAAATCTCATGAAGTGAGAGACAAACACCAGTACTTCTAAGGAAAAAGTATTTTTAAATCACTAATTATTCACTTCAATATTTTAATTTCTTTCAAATTGCAAATTTTACAATCACTGTTTCTTAACATGGAATATATCCAGCATGCTACTAAAGTCTTAGCTGAGTGCATTCTAAGCATTTTTCCATTTTCCATGTTAACAAATACTTTTGAAAGCTATTAAATGATTTAAGCTGCTTTCAAAATCATATCTGTTGCTTTAAAGCATATGAGAAGTGATTTAGCAGAGTACTGTATCTCACTGTAGTTGAGCCTTTTTGTGGGGATGTATTTGTACTTTCCTTTTCTATTCCGTTGCCATTTGATGTGCTACTTGGTTTTTGTGTTCTGTTCCCAGGGCCTGTATCAAGATACTCTGGAGTTTCTTTTGGGAAGTAGGGATGAGTGTAAAAACTTCTGGAAAATCTGTGTTGAATATCATACATTTTTTAGGCTCTTTGATCAGCCAAAGCCAAAGGCTAAAGCAGTCTTCTTCACCAGAGGGTCATCATTCAGATACAGGTATGAAGAAACATAACGGATTTATTAAAGCTGAATTGCTTGTATCTTAGAACATGAGATCAAAAGGAAAAAGTATTCTAAAATAATCTCATTTATAATTTTTATTCACTGCATTTCATAATGTTTGTTCTTTTATGGGTTCACAGTGGACGAACACAGAAGCAGCTAGTGGATTATATTAAGGACAGTGGGATGAGAAAAACTCCATATGAAAGGTAAATGCACATTATTTTGTAAGGTGAAATGTAGTTGAGACTTTCGCAGTACCCTTATTTCTTAAATTTCAATGGTTTTAAATGATTCTTGGAGGCATTTTCATTAGCTGACTTCTTCATTACTAAGGCCTGCTTCAAATTTAAGGTAGCTGAACTAAATTTTTTGCCAACTTGTAATCTCATTACGATGTAAAGAAGCATATAAAAGTTTCAGTATTGCATTTTAATTTAAGTGGGCAGCACGTGACTTAGAAATCTAGAAGTTCAGTGTATTTTGAAGACACATGTATGTTACCCTGTTCATGTGTTTGAGCAAGGGGTAGTGGTAATTAAGAGCCCTGTTTTCATCCATTCTTCCTGATGCTTTTCAATGTTGTACTTCCACGTATTAACAGTGATGAACCTATTGTATACCTGTCTCCCGTTTCCTAGTATTTATATTGTCACAAGGTAAGACAGTTCAACTTGCTAACAGGGCATTGAAAGAGGTTTGTATATATTATTTTGCAATACAAAAACTGCTGGAGTTGATGTGACTCTAGAAAGTTCAAAATAAGTTTGGGAACACTGGTCTCCTTTCTTGGCAGTATTAAGCTGCAAATATTGAGTCCTCATCACTTCGTCATCATTGCTTTCTGTATTAGAAATTAGAGTGGCTTGATAGAAGGACACTGAAGAACAGCTGAGGCAGTAACATCAAACTCAAGCTTAAATCCAAAATGGCATTGTCATAGTTCTCAATTCTTGAACACGATTTTCATCATATTGTTACTTTCAGAACATAATGCAACTAGCACCCCTGGGCAGTAGTGGGTCATTTCTCTTGCGTAGAGGTTGCACCCTGAGGTCAATCTAAACACTGATGTTGACGATCACTGATATTTACAGATATTAGCTGATGTAGGATATGATGTACAGCAAAGTAATTTTAAACAATACTCAGTAATTAATACACATACCCTTTTTGACCTTGTGTTTAGTAATGTACGGATGGAAAACTGAAGCATAGTTAAGACTGTCTAAAATCACATGAGTAGCCTGTGGTAGAGCATACAGTTGGTCTTGGGTTCTGCAGGTATGAAACAGTGACCTTAAATAGTCATTTGTTTCTAAACACATACATAAGGAGTGTGCATTTTTATTATGAAATTATGTCACTTAAACTTGACTATGAAACCCATTCTATCCACATGTGGGAAACTCCTCACAGTTGTTTATCTGACAGTTTACAAGAGCTTAATAGGAATTTCAGAAAGTTTGAGTTTCATCTACTTAATGTCTTGGGCTACAGTTGAGCTCCTTTGCCAGATGACAAGTGTCACTTCTTTAGTACTAGATTGATGGCTGGACTTGATCTTAAGGGTCTTTTCCAACCTAAATGATTCTATGATAGGTTGATTTTCTAGTAAATGATTGGCATAGAATAACTTTAACCATAACTGTGATGCAGGATACCACTTTTTTGAGTTTAACATGTAGAATGTTATATACCGTTAACTAGATGTTTGACTGAAATATTATTTATAATCATTGTTACAGATTACAAATGAATTGTTTCAAAACCAGAATGAATTAGAAGTTTATCCTTATGACAAAGGAAGAAACTAAATCTGCTATTTAACCTATCCTTTTGCCACATGTTGCTTTTGAGCTCAGTGGTATGAATGATCTGGATCTTGCTTTTCTGTATGTTTCTCACTCCTGTGTTGTTCAATTTAAAGCAATTGTCAATTTTTAAATCTTGAACTAGTTTATTAACAGAACGTAGTAAAATTCATCTTGAGACTTTTTTTATTGGCTCTTAGAATGTATATAGCTGAAGAGGGAAGGGAGAAGGCTGATTGATGTCTTGGATGCTCACAGGATGCTCTCTTTTCTGCAGGAGGCACAGCAAAGTCAGAGTGTCTACTCATGCTTCAAACACAGACGTGCCAAAACAGGTTAGTTCTGCAGCATTGTAGGCAGTGCAATCAGTAGAGCTGACAAGCACCTTTCCAAGGTGACTGCACAGGAAGGTGATTAAGTGCAGTTCTTGTCTGGAATCAGTTGCACTGTTTAATCTTTGTTCCTGATGCATAGTTCTTCTTCTTTTTTTGCAGGTAGTAGCAGTTTTGATAGTTGTAGCTTATGGAGTCTAAAGTGAATATTTTCCTTTTCAGAGTTCAGTTTAACTCAGAAGATGTCATAGTTCCTAGTGTGTTACTCTTTCAGAGGATTAGATTGTGTTCAGTTACTATCTGCCTTCTTTTTGTGGCAGTCTTGAGTTCATTGTATAGATGCTTTCTACAGCCACAGGCAAGAAATAAATGTATAATTGCAACAGTTTATTGTTTCACTGAATGTGTTTGCATTACATGTGAGAGGCTAAGGAAGCACTGAAGATTTGGCAGTTCTTGTTTTGTGTTGTTTTATGTTGTTTATGCTATTCAGCAGAGGCTATAAAATACACGGTTTCAATTTTCCATCTGGTTACCAGAATCTGGGGAAAAAGAGATCTTGCCTCTTACTGGGGATGCTAGATCTATTTCTACATGCAAAGTTTTATTTGCTATAAAGTGAGCTTTGTTGAAGCACGCATGTTTTGCGTCAGGAGACAGACATTGGTTTTGTTTTGTTTGTATTATAAAAATCTTGTTACCTGTTCTTTTCTTACTTTCTTTTCCTCAGAGTGCATTCACTGAGGGCTTGAGAACCCCAGGGTCTCCTGCCTCAGCGACTGTCCCCTTCCACTCATTTCATTCATCGGCCACTCCTACTACTGTCCTGCCCATCTTTGCAGAAACCAGCCCTTCCTCTTTGGACCCCCGAGTGCCACACGCAAGGATTCCAGAGAAAAATACTGCAGCGCCTGTAGAAGAAACAGGGAGGAAATTGATGCAGCAGCCTGGATCTCCCACGTTCCAGTCATTCCAAGGTGTTGGGTTTGGTAGTGTTGCAGGAAACTGTAACCCTGCTTGTCCTGTTGCTGAGAGTGGTTGTGGTTTAGATCTAGACATAGAGAAGAGTAGTAAGGAGAGTAGGGCTCTTTGTAAAAATGACAATGATGAGGATGACTTTACCACAGGTGGTTTTGTCGCTGAAAAAGAGCATCAGCACTGCAGTAGGGGCGCCCCTCTTTTCACATTGACAAATTCACAGTTACAGGTGTCAGAGGAATTTATTGATGACGACCCAGCAGAAATTTCCTTTTTTGCTGGGGGCTCTGAGGCATTTTCATACGTGTACAGCGGTTTGGAGTTAAAGGGCTCTGATTTATCGAAGCATGCATCAGAGTTGCCTGGCTTAACTAAAGAAGCCCTTCAACAAAATACAGTCTCTTCTCAGTCCAGCCCTGACAGGTACTCAACAGAAGCGGTAGATATGAATATGGAAGACGAGTTTGAATTTGAAGAAGAGAGTGATTTCAATGGCAATGAGAGGCCATCAGATACCTCAGAGCTGTTTGAGGTTAAGGCACAAGCAAGCAGAATGCAAAGCCTCCTGAGCCCTTCTGAAACCAGCTCACTCATCAACAACCGTTCTGAGAGCAGCTCCCTCAATAATTTGCCACTAAACGGTACGTCCTCCTTGCACACATACAGCTCCGCTAACCATTCGGAGGCGAGCTCGATGGTGAACTTCCCAGCCTACTCAATCCGCTCTGAGTCCAGTTCAGCCTTCCAGTTCAGTGACATCATTGATCAGCTAGAACAGCTGAGCTATCCACCTACCACCACGGAAGACTCTAGCAGTACAGATACAGACTCCTGGGACTCTGAAACTGCTGCACCACTGGATGTAAACCTTGTCTTTAGTAATCCTTTTGCTCAAGCAACTGGTGAGAACTTTACTTTTGATTTTCAGAATAATTTAAAAAATCTCACTCAGGAAGATTGGACAGAGAAGGCGCATGTCAATCATTGATTCATTGATTTTTAGGAGGGATTTCTCTAAGCTGTTTAGGCTTAGAAGCCAGAAAGGTGTGATGTCAGTCACTTTAAACAAGAAAACTAATCCAGTGGCTGGATTTTAAATCACATACCATAAGTGATTTTTTTTTTCTGTGTCTCTTCAGTTCTCTTAAAGCATCCTAGCTCTGGTACTGCATTATATCCATCAAACTACATCCAGAATGTGTCATAACAAGCTACAATGTCCTCAAAATACTATAGGTAGGAAAAACCACTGATTTCAGAGAACTTACGAACCATCAGCTCACTCATGCAGACTCATCGCAAACTACAGTGTTGAAGGATTTTTTTTGGCTAGGAACATGATATAATATGCTGAACACAACAGCTATTTTTGCAAATGATTGTTAATGAGCAGCCACATCCAGTAAATTAGCTGCTGTCCTGCACTGCAGTGAGAGTCCTTGTGTTGTTTTTTCTTCGACAATCAAAAAACAAACAAAAAAGGATAATCTTCAAGTCAACTATGAAGGATAGTTTTAAGATACAGAACTATGCAACATGGTCAAATGAAAATGGGAGCCAACAAAACTTCTTGTGAAGACAATCGTTGTATTTTCTGACTACAAAGTGCCTTCAACAGTCAAGCAACAAAAAAGTACACTTCTGCTTTTCAGTACTTTGGAGATGCACGCATAGACTGCAAAAACACTTAACCCCCATTGCATTTTTCTAATCTTTTTTCTTTTTTTAATTATGCTGCATAAAAGTGCTTACAAATCAGCTCATAAAAGTCAACTTGATCTGGGGAAAGACAGGTGCAGGGAAATCTGGTGATAGCTTTAACTTTTTCATTAAAATATGGGCTTTTTTATTAAAAGGAGAAGGAGATAGTGCAGTACTAGTACAATCAATGCCTCCAGAATAAGCAACTTACTGTGATAAGTATAATTTTATATTCAATATTTTGTATCAGTTTTCTTACTTGTTGTCTCTATGTATTGCCAAAAGACATTCCTTCTTAGTGAAACATTTACAAAATACCAGTATTTCACAAAATTCTGATAACTAAAAATTCAAGGGAATTCCTCTCAATGCGTGGTAGAACATGACAAGGTAAAACATCCTTTAGTCACCCGTTTCTCCTAGTTTAGTACTTACCAAGACGTGATTAGTACTCACGGAACCTACTAGCATTGTAGTTGTTGTGTTTGAATGGGATTTTGCCAGTCGCATTTGCCAGTGGCACAGAAAATCAAAGCACATTTAGAACTAGTTTGAACTTACAGGAATGTACAGCTGTTTAATTGGTCTTTTTTGTTTGTAAGTGCTATGTGTGTGAGTTGTGGTTTTGTTTTTGTTTTTTTCTTTTTCCCCTGCTGAATGTGTGTTCTGTAGCTCTTGATTTGACTTTATTCATACCTGTGGAAATTGTGTCATACATGTGACTTGAAAATAGGCACTTGGAGGAGGTCTTCAGCTGTGTCAAAAGCTGGTTCCTTTATTTTATTTTTTTATTATTACTATTTTTTTGGTCAGGTTTCCTTCCCATAACTGCATTATGTAACTTGAAAAAGAAAATCAGAAAAAACACTTCTGTTTACGAACTCTCTTACAAGTAGTAGGGTTGGGAACTAAAATGTGGATAAAGATTTAGAAGGCGGCCTTTAATGTCTTTGATCTTCAAAAAACAAAAATCAAGATTGAACCATTTTCATATAAGTACATCTGCCTCTGTTTTATGTTTCATGCCTCAATCACAAGCATTCTCTCTAAATATGTTACAGTTGCTTAATATAGGAATAAGTCCAACTAAATTCTCTCGAATTTCCAAAGATCTTAAGAAGAGAAAAAAGCTTGTTTCTGTAATTTCAATCAATGTGCTTGGTAAGCCTAAGAGGAGGCTTGCTGATATACTGTCTTTCAGAGCAGTCAGTCCCAAGAAGTGCCTATATTTTTCTTCTCTTTGTATTTTGCAGCTATGCAGAATTTCTGTTGGCAATTTTAAATCTCAGGGATTTTTTTAAAAACTAGTAGTAAGAGTCTTAATCTGATACCCATTTTGTTTTTAAAGGAGCTGGAGTGACTAGGGTCCTGGTCCGTTAGCTTTTAGAGCAAGATGCCTCTAACCACAGGAGAGGATGGGCTGGGGTAAGGGTGTGAGGAAGGGGAGCATTGATCCAGGTATGGAGCTGTTCAGGCTAAGGTTTTAGTTAAGTGTGTCACCAGGAGCACTGATCTTTCACATCTTCTGACTCTGTTCTATATCTGAAGTGGGGATGCTTGCATAAAGACAATGCAGGTCAGCACCTAAAAACCAGTATCCTTTGCTAGGATTGCACACTGCGGTGGAGTTGTAAGTGGTGTGCTGCTTTCTCTGTTCCCAGGTGTGGGATGTGGAGAAGCAGAGAAAGAACGTTCTTTGCAGGCACACCTGAATTGGTTAAAGGAGCAAGAGTTCAGTATTGGCTGATACCCTACTTCCTATGCCCCTGGCACCTGCTAGTTACATCTTTGCTGTTGGTAATTGATAGCTTATGGCTGTCACGGTGTTTTTCTGTTTGTTTTTTTCCTGGCCTTTTCTGATTTTTAGAGCTATATGGCTTTTGAAGCCTACTGTTGCATGATTGGCTATTTCCTTTTATTTATGGTTTTCCACATAGGCACGGAAGAGGAGAAAATTTAGTTTGTATGTCACAGTTTCCCTATAGCAGGAAAGCTGTGAGAAAAGCTTCTTGATTTCCTGCGCAGGGGTGAGTTCAGATTTATTTTCTGATGGAGACAGGAGTGAAAACCAGCCTGCCTTTGAGTGCTGCATGGTGACTTATGCATCAATTACCAGTTGTTCTGGTGCATTAGAGTCATGCCAGGCATCCTCTTCTCCCCCAGCAACCTCCTGATATGGCAGGAGAAGGCGAGAGAAGGAAAGGCTTTCCCTTCTCTGTTTGTACACTGTCTTTGAATAGTGTAAGGTGATGTGTGAACTTTGGTGCAGTGCGGTTATGTCCTGAATGCCAGCTGTGCTGTCCCAGTTACTCCTGGGGGTTTGTTTTGTTGTCTTTTTACAATGTTGAAGCTGCTTAAACTTAGTTCCTGGTACTGGTTCATTTTTTTCCCCGAGTACCCAAGTTTTCTTGTCAAGAAGGTGAGCGGGGTGCTGGCAGATGCTGAAACAGTGCCAGCATCAGGAGCTGGGACCCCCATGGATCCCGAGCAGTGAAAGCTGCTGCAGGGATAGTGATATTAAAAAGGGGGGAGAGTATGTAAGAAGAATCAGGAGATCTTTATGGGGTATCCTGTGCATGCTCACCTTGAGAAGGAAGAATATGAGGAACTATGGTAGGAGCAGGTGAAACCGTGGTTGCAAAGCTTCACTTGCCCATGGCAAGTGAATGGGTGTCTTCTCCATGAACGACCACATAGGGGAGAGGAGGTATGTTCTTTCATGTTTACTTTCTGCCCCCGCTTCTGGGAGGCTTGGAGGGACGTCATGCTCTTCAAGGTACTTAGATTTGTTGGTGGCATGCAGTTCTAGTGCTGCATTTTTCCAGTAGAAAGAACCACTGGGGTTGTCAGGTTTGTTCTTTTGCTCCAGACGGTGCACCAGCGGGCACAGCTGTGCTTCAGCAAGGGGGGGCAAGCCATGGACCCATTGCCCCTGTTCTCCATGCTTTTGCTTCTGCGTTCCCCTCTGTTGGGTAGGTCCTATTTCAATTAGTCAATACTATTGGCTTTTCCAAGTGAGTTAGGCTGATAGATTTAGCTCTCTTGCGGTACTCAGTGTGCGCCTTGCAGCGTGACTAAAAGACTGAAGAAATGTGTCTTAAAAAGATAAGTTAATCTGTGCCTATATGGCCATATGTGCCTATTTACAACCATTCTGCTCTTAAGTGCATTTATTAAATATAAAGCAGTACACAAGAACATTTTGATCTTCGTGTATGTAGTTAGTGGATCTCTCTTAATTTGCACATAACACTGGTCATAGAATATTCTCTGACCTATCAGCCACCCGTTTTATCATTGGTAAACCTTACTAGCCTGTATTATTGCTTGTCTGTATACTTTGTAATTTTAAAATACTTATTCATTTTTAGAGTAATACTTGTTGTATATTTCCCAGGCATTACCATATTTTATCCTAGAATGGAGTAGGGCAACATGTTGATTTGCTCGCAAATCTTTCACTTTAATTTCCAGTGAATTTCAGAGTCGCTGGTTAATACCAAGTATTGATCTCCTTTTTCCCGTGTATATTTGTATTGTGATCATAGGTGATTTTGTTTAAGGGTTGACTTTTGTATTTTTTTCTTTTTTGGTCAGTGGTTTCTTTCTGTGGTGGTGGTGGTAGTTTGTTTAGCTGCAAATCTTGATAAGGGTAAGATTTTGTGGAGAAGATAATAAAAGTCATTATTCTATGCAATTTGGTGCAAACCTGTCGGTAAGTCATTCCCATTATTGTCATTTTGCAAAAAGTTCTAAGCCATAATTATCAGGTATCGACTGAGTGAATGAATATACAACACAGTCTTCATTGTAGACTTTTAGCTGTCATTACCTATACCTCTTAGTAGATCCTACATTGAACTTGTCACTAATGCTGTGTATATGTATGAGCCTACATATATACTATATGTATGAAGATGGGGAGACTTTACAGTTCCAAACGTGTGTCATAAAATCCACTTAATTTATTATCTGCTTGTGGGCCATTGCAGGATTAGTCCACAGAGTGAGCTGTAGCTTTGGAACGTGGTTCATTGAACCTGGTTTGTGGGAAGGTGTTGCTACAAGTTTTTTCAAAGTCACAATATTCTACTGTTGTTTGAACATGCGAGTCTCAGATGGCAACCAAGAGTGTGGTTTGTGACAGTTCTGCAGCTTGGTAAGAAACCAGAAATGCCTCTTTATCAATACATATGGATACACACGTGCTTTGGTTAGAGTGAATCCCCAGTTTACTAGGTGCTACTCTTTTCAGGCAAGGATTACATTAAGAAAACAAAGAGGGCTGGAATTTCTTATCTGATCTCTTGAATTTTTATCTTTTATACAGTAAATGTTTTATTGAATTACATGTTGGGACTTTTAATATCTTTGTGTCTGTTGAGATTGCCAGTTATGAACCTGCAGATTTGTACTAATTCATAATTTCAATTGTTTATGCAATAAAATAAGGAAAACTTGGATATAAATGACATCATGGGCTTTTTAGCTTTATTTTTCGTTACCCTTGTGTTTGATATAGAATGAATATTTCTTCTGCTAGCCAAAGCATCGTAGAGTTTTATTACCAGATTTCTCAAGGCAGTTTTCCTCTTACATCCTTTTGTTGAAAGTACAGCACAGCCAAATATTGTTGTGTGTTTTTCAGATTACTGTTTTCTACAAACCTTTGTTTGGAATAGAAATGGGAGTAAAAATTAAATATAATTGCTAGAGTGGAACCTTACTGTGGATTCATTTTCTTTTAAACTGGATATGACCTTTGGACTGTCTTCTGTATAATTGTTTTTATAGAAGACCTATCATTTGTTCTAAACGTGGGGTATGCAGTCAGTTAGATTGCTTCATATTTTCCAGGTTCAGAGTTCACCTTCAGGAGTTTGTGATAAAGATGTGGGTAAATCTTTTCCTTGATCACGTAAACATTTGATGAAAAAAAGTCAGTAGTATGCATATAAGTGAACTGAGCAGGTTTCTGGGCTAACTTGAATTAGTGTATTTTTTTGGAGTTATTCTCACTACGATTATTTACTGAGTTAGAAATAAAAACACCCACTCTAAAGCACTTTGTTTTTCATCAAGGAGGAATTATTTAAACAAATTGCCACTGACTTCCTTTGGAACATCAGGAGATCTTAGAACTTACCATGTCATATTACTTTGTTACAGGGGCTGAATTTGATGGACTGTTTTCCCTGCAAAGTTAAACCAATATTCACATAGAATCAAGAAAATAATGTACCTGCAACAAATAAACCATTTAGGTCGAAACCTTGGCCATTCACATCAGCTGTGCTGCAGAGGTTTGTGTGAAGTAGTAATCTGAACACATACAGGTCAATATTGGCTTGAGCTTATTTTTATCAAGCTTCATGTTCAAGCGTAGCTTTATGTGTAGTGCTTTAATTTGGACTGAAGAATGGAAATATCCTCTGAAAAATAACTGAGAAGTGATGCCAAAAACTTCACCCTGTGTTGTCTCCATCTAGATCAAATTAAGTCCGCTTCTCTTTAAACCTTTAGTAAAAGCTATTCGATATAATTAGCAAAAATAGTGCTCTAACATACTGGTCTAGTCCTCTAGTGGGAACCTTTAACACTTTAAATGGTGTTAATCTCAGAGGAAAGCACACAGAGCTGTGAGCTGGGTGCTTCTCTTCTATTTTCTGAAATGTCTAGGCAGTGAACTTTGCAATGTGAGACAGGACAGACCTATCTTACATTTAATTTCTGAGATCTGAAAATCAAACTCCAGTCTTCTCAGCCACCATAACTATGTTCACAGTTATTTTTTTTAGTCCATATTCCACCTCAACCATCTCCCTTTTCCTGGTGGAGCTGAACGTTTCTTATAGAGCAGATTTTTTTACTGAAAAAAAGAAAGACATTTGTGTTGCATTTCTAAAGATTTACAGTGCTGAAGAGAGGATTGGTGGGAAGCAAAAACTTTATTTTCTTAATGCCATCTGACATGCTTCTGAAGGCATACAGGAAAGAGAGTTGTTGGGTTTAGCATGCTGGCTTTCCAGAGCCACTTTTAAAATTAAAACCACAATTAAAACTCAGGCACACAATTTTAAATCTTTATTTATTTGACATTTCCTTGTGTGAGAGAACAAAGGCGTGAAGTATTCTCTCTTTTGTATAAGTATGCTTCAATTTAGCTTGTTTTATAACAGGAACAAAAAACAATCAGCGTATATATATGTGGATGACTATCAGTTTATTAGGGTGAACATCACATGACTGATTTTAGACAACAGAAATTAGATGGTTCAAATGATAAAAAGGTCAGTGTTATGGATAGGTATAACCTAGCCAGTAATTCTCCACATATTCAACTTTTCTTTCTTTTCAGGTAAACTAGCTGTAACTTTTCATATATTGGTTCCTCTTCATTCTTGAAATTTGACCAGTAAGGTGGCTGGATCTCCCCAGCACGTCTCCCTGCTGCTGCCCCTAATGTGGTACCAAAACTGGCTCACTGACAAGTCAGGCCTAAGACCTGGCTGCCCTCTGCTTTCTTCCTTGCTTTCTCTGTTGTTGCTGATTGCACAAATGCTTAGTCCTTGATGTCAGATAGTGCTTTTCCAAAATTTTCCTCCACTACCCACATCTGAGGTTTGCGCTGGGCAAAGATGTGAATTCCCTGTGAAATGCCTGACAGGTTAGAGAAGACCTCTGCAGTATTTCTGTGAGCAAGGCCACTAAGAAATGTGTGGCTGCGTCTTCTGCAAGGACAATTCTAGTTTATTACAAATTGATTTTGGATATAGGGCGCGAATTTAAATAGATGCAACTACAGGAAAAAAAGAAACAAACATAAAAAACCACAAATGCGTGCTAACTTTAATAATGCCAGTGACTCTTGATGAAAATACAAGGTAAGGTAATGGTTACAGCAGCTGGCCTAAAGTTTGATTTTTTTTATTATTATTATTATTTTTAAGTAGACCTAAAATAATCCAGTAATGCACCTTCTGTGTCTGGTTTCATATAATACTCTGAACATTTTTCTATTTCAAATTTTAATTTGAATCTTCACATCTGTATATACTGAAGATCAGTAAAAAAAAATAGAGTGGAAAAATGTTTATATTGAGTCATAGTCTTGTATATTAGATAGAGGCTTTCACATTTTTTAGCTGGACAAAAGAAGGCTATATAAACAATAATTTTAAAATGACAATATTATGCAGTAGCAGTGAAAGATAAGGCTGGCATTCTCACTGAAGTGTGGCTGTGATCATCAAAACCAGTGAGTGGAATACTGTTAGATGTGCTTTTTTTAAAAAATTATATTCATGCTGGTCTTTGTTACAAAACCCTGGTTTTGTTTGCCTAAGGATATTTAGTTTTAACTATATAACATAATTAACTAAGAAAGTATTCATGTTCTTAAATGTTTTACTTAGAGAGTGTGGAATGTCACATTGAACTCCCATGTCTTGATGTTGGTATGCGGTGTGAAAGCAAAACTTTGTCAAGCACAGAACACAGTCGTGTGTCTGAGGGTCTGCTTTACGTAGGGATATAGCCACGTCATTGCTCAGAAACACGTTCCAGCTCACGGCAGGGCTCCCCGATTTCAGACCTTCGCCTTGGGCGCTGACAGTAGAGAAGTGGTTTCTGCTTGGGGCAGAACGCACCTGGGCGGCCCCACTGCGAGCAGGCCCCTGCCCACCATGCTGCTGCGGGCCGTGCTGTCTGGGGATGTGTTCCCACACCGTCACCTTCCCGCCTGTGTTGTCCCACCTCACAAGGAGTTTTCTATGTTCAATGCCTGCTGAAAGCAGTGAAAAAAGCAAGCAAGCAAACAAAATCCCCAAATGTAGCAATAATTAAAAAAAAAAAAAAAAAAAAATCCCAGCTCTGCATGATGTTCTGCAGCCTTTCCTAGAAAAGCCTAACTTTGGATGGCACATTAACCGAGGAATGTCCCTTTTACAGAATTTGCCTTCAGTGCCTTGTCATCCTCGGGGAGCGAGCCGAGGCCGTGTGTGGGCAGGGGCAGGGCAGCCATGTTCCGGGCAGCTGCCACACAGAAGGCCCCGGTGCCAGTGCTGGGCGAGGGAGCTCTGCCTTCGCGTCCGGCACCGTGGCCCTTGCTTTGGGCTTCTCATTTTACTCTGTCTGCAGGGATCAGGGATCTCCATGTCGGATACAAATGCGCTAATAAGTGTTTAAAATAGATTTAATGGCCGTCTTCTCCTGACGGAGTGATAAAGTGAAAACCAGATGGTTTGACGGAGATAGGCGGGCGGTGGAGTGTCTGTGGTAAATCACATCCCTCTGCTCCCCGCGTGTCTGAACAGTGGGTCTGTCTACCCAGAAGTAACTAATATGAAAGCTTCTGGAACGTGTGGCCACATCGTGTTAAACTCCAGGAATTTAAAGAGCCTTCTGCCCTCTAGCACTGGTTACCTTTTTGTTCTGAAGCTGTTTCACCGTCTGTGACATGGAAAAGCAGCCTTCCAACAGGCTCTTGGCCCCGCGTGGGTGAAACAAATGTCAGACGTTGTCGATTCCCGGTGTTAACATTAAAAGTAGCTGGAATGAAGGAAATGCACGGGCAGGAGCAACGTGCGCTCCAGAATGCCTTTGCTTGGCTAGTGTATTAATAGTTAACTCCGCAGCCTTAATCAGCTGAATCTCTTCCAGGTGACCGAGCGCAGCACTGTTTAGCTTCCTGCATTTGTCAATGTGAAAATTACGCACTTCAGCTTCCTCGTCACTGTCATGCCGCAACTGCGCATTTAAGTGGTTTTGCTTCCTGAGCCAAAGAGCAGCAGCTGGCTCCTGCCCGCTGGGAACGAGAAAGCTCATACTTATCTCCCCCAGCACGTGTGCCGTGGGGTGTGCGTGTCTGAAAAGATTTTTTTGAGGCGATTTTTAAGTGGTCTGGCAACGGGAAGAGGACGACTAGTGAAGCCAATGGGAGGGTTAATACAGAGGTCTCATGCAGAAGTTGTGCAAAGCTGAATGTGCAGTGGGAGTGATAATACGGAAGAAAGGTGTAGGTAGGAGATGTCAACCTGCTCTCTGTGGGCAGGTAGCAATTCCCTGGGGGACAGGAGTTAGCAGTTGTCAGGACAAGAAAATCAGAACTGAAGGGAATTTCAGAAACGCCTGCAGGAGCTGCTCAGGCTGATGCCTGGGGAGGTGCAGCTCGAGGCTCAGGGCTGATAGTGCAGCTCACATTTTTGGCTTTGCTGTTGGTTTTCTGTTGGCCTTTGGTCAGGTGATTTAGCCCTTGCTTTCTGCCTGGAATGCAAAAAATAATGCCAGGGAGTGTTGCAAGAGTGACTGAACATTTGAACAGTGCAGTAGAAGTGAGAGATACCGAAGTGCTGAGTGCCTGCTTAGGTGTCTGATCAGATGAAGCTTGGCTGTTTATCGTAGGGAAGGTCAAAAAAAAAAAGGTTGAATTTAGATAGGAATGTCTTGGCTCTAGTGTGAATAATTGGAGTGTCTGTTGCCTTCATTTGGTTCTAAAAAGCAGGTTTTGAACAGTTGTGCTGACTGCAGGGCCCCACAGGTGTCTGCATGTTGTGTCTAGGGAGTCTGCAAAACGGAGGACAGCAGCTACCAACTAGTAATGGGCTTTAAATTCACTGTAGTGGTGCTTTAAGTATTGGAAATCTTTAAAGGGTCCACAAATAAAAATAAATAAAATTACTAATCCAGAGCAAAGCAGCACATGCTGCTCCTCTTTCAGACATGCTTTGCTGTGTACAGGGTTGTATCCGTCCAGTTAAAATGTTCATCTTTTGTAGTGCTACAAATCTGGTTTGCTGAGATCAGTGGATTATTCCATTTGTACACATAGCAGAAGAGCCAGGAATGAAATCTGTCACGTGGTCCCTTTTTGTCTACAACTGTTTTCCTCTCCCATGAATACAGTTTTGGAGATTCCCTGAAATCAGAATGTATTTTTTACTAGCTTTGTCTTCTGGATTTTTTCTGGAGTGGGAAGCAGCACAAGGATTTATCCTAGATTTCACTGGGGTGAAAAGTATTTCTTATTTTAGAAAAGGAGGAATTAAAAGGTGTTCTTGCTACATGCAGTATAATCCTATGTTGTGAACCCTGTTACACAACAGAATCCAGTGGGATTTGAGCACTTCTTCCTAGACTAAGCAATTTATCTGTACCACTAAATGTAGTTCTGAAGGCATCTGTCCTTACTGCACAGCCACGTAACAGCTGGTTTGCAGAGAAAATACTGTGTACTTTGAAAAACACGCTTAAGTATTTGGATGTATGTTCCTATATATATATATATATTCTGAAATAGCAATTATGGTTTACGCTAACAGTGGGTCATTGTCTTAGACACAGTATCTTTTTTTTTTTTTTCTCTTTTTCCACTCCATCTTCTCATTCTCTTCCCCTCTAGGCCACCCAGTGGACCATTCTCAGCTCTCCTCACTTGTGCTGAAGAGTCCCCTGGGCATGAACACAGTGTTTCAGGTGAATTTGAATGCAGCTGGCCAGGGTTCATCTCCTCTTCTGAGTCCGGTCCTCAGTGATGCTGGCGGTGCCAGGATAGAAGAGGATGACGAAATGAAACGTAAGGTGAGATAATGACGCTCCAGAGAATTTATTTACTTACTGAGTGAAATGATCATTTCAGCTGAGGAATTACGCTTTCTGGTCACTGAATGTTGATTGCTTTTTTTTTTTTTTTTTTTTTGAAAATGAATGTGTTTGGTTATTAATGTTAAAAACTCCAGTGCTGAAGATTTAATCAAGCCTGTTTGCCTCATTATTAGGGCAGGAGTCTCCCCCTGCCTCGTTGGTATTGGGGGATTCTATTTTGATTGCTGGGATGATCTTCTGGTGTTCTAGCAGGAGCTCACTGCAGAGGGCCCCAGAGCAGCAGGCAGCTCTTCTCACAACCTGTAGTTTCTGCCTTAAAATGGAAATGAGATGCTGCTTCCCAAGATGAGCTATTTTGGGGAAACAGTTGGTGTATATTTGGTATAAAACAGTGCGTTTGGTGCATTTGGGGCTGTAACTGAGTTATGGTAGAAAGTAAAAAAGGTTCATCCTTGTGCTGAAACTATTTGAAAGGACACTTGAAAAGAAGTGAAACGTTCAAGGTGATTTTCAACGTGGTAACACATTGAAAGGCTGTGGGAAGAGATGGTTGTAGGTTTTGGAAACAAGTTGCTTTTGACTGATTCAATAACGAAGAATTATGTCACGGGGTAACATTGAACCTGGCCTTGTCTTTGCTGAATGCAGTCAAATTTAATCTGTGTCAATTTATTGGACTGTGCTGTCAGTACAAAGTGTTGCCACTTCACAAAAATGTGTTCTAAAGTAATGTAATGTACCACATAGAGAGTAGCTTAGAGCAAACATTTGTTAATGTAAAATGTATGTTCTTATATTCTTTACCCCTGTAAAAGCTCAAAATGTGTATGTCAATCCTCCAATCCATTCTTTCTAATCTTAACAGGACCTTTACAGCAGTATTGAGGTGTCTCCTCTTTAGTTGTAGAGGATGTGAACTCACCTGCAGCTTTCTCAGCAGCAGGCATTAAGGTGATTCCTTTTACACCTAGTCAGTCATGGGCTTATTCACCAGAGATGGCTATCTTGTTTAAGCTACTCCATCTGTGGCTGATTCTTTGGTCTGGTGAACGGTTGATAAAGCTCTGGGCCTTTCAGGGGGCTTGAGAGTTGTTTTTTCTTTTATGTTCTGTAAAGAGGGAAGCAAAAATAATTGTGATCTGTGTGGGTACAAGAAGTCTCAAAGCAGGAACAAGTTTGGATCTTCAGTATGTGCTTTTGTTTAGCTGCTGATCCTTAGCCTAGACTGCTTTTCTTTCTTTACTTTTTTTCTACCAATAAGCACTACTTACACTGTGAACTCCACAGCATCACCACAGGAAGCTGCAAAGTTGAGGGAGGTGCATGTTTTCGTGGTGTGGAGCTTTCCTTGCCCCCGTGTAGCATTCAGGATTCAGCCCTACTTTTTTCAAGTTACCGTAATTTTAAAATGCTTTTGTTCTGGAGGCCTTTCTCTGCCTTTGTGCCTTGGAACTTCAGCTCCTCGCCCTGTGCTTCAGCACCACTGCGCACGAGGCTTCTCTGCCCCAGTGCACCATCTATGTGTGCTCTTGCTCACTGGAACACTGTAGAGCCGTTCTGAAAGGTTTAAGTAGTGGTAATCTACAAATTTGGACTGAAGTCTCCCAGGAACTTCTTCAGCAGGCTTCTTCTGCGTGCATGTGGCAAAGCTGATAAACCACTTCATCCTGCCATCTGTACGTGTGCGTTGGTAAGCATTGGCTTCATGTGCCTCCACAGTTTGTCAAAATGATAGAGATGACTGGATGCCAGTGTGTGATTCAGAGCTTCATTTTTACTCCCCCTGCACCATGTTATCAGGCCTTTGTAACTGTTGCTGGCAGTAAGGAGAATCTGCAGATCTGCTGAGGCTGGAAGGAACACCTTCAAACCAAATCCAGCCAGCTCATTTTTCCTAAGCAATGACTCCGAGCATTTAGATGCAGTTGGGAGAACTGTCTGTGTGTGCAGGCGTGTTTGTAGATATACAGATGCACACAATCTGTGACTGTTTTTTGGATAACAAATGACCAGGCTTTGCTTTTGTGAGGGTATGGTATATGGAGTCTGACAAACTACGTTCCTAAGAGCGCTGCATTTTGCCAGTGAGATACAGAAGTCCACCCAACAGCAGACTTTTCTGACCATTTTTCTGCAAGCTGCCTTGCTCGTCTTGCTTTGCAGAGTGTTAGTGATCAGCCAGGCTTTCGGTATCTTTTTACTCAAGAAAGAACCAGGGCTTTCCATTACAGTGTGTGTAAGGCTTTGCCATTTGAGCGCCATTCCTCATGGATTCAATGGCCACGCTGCAGCCTTCAAGAAGAAACTACGTTACGTGCTCTTTGCTCTTGCTTTTCTGCTGTCTCCATCTCATGTTCTAATCTTATCTCTGTCAAGATCATCGGGCAAGAAGTCCACAGGCCCATGCTGTTTGCTGTCTTCACCATGGCTTTGGGTGCCTCTTTGTGCCAGCAGGTGCAAGCATACTCCCTCATGTTTCATCTCAATGTTCTTTTTGCAAGCAGACCTGATGTCATGCACCAGCTCCAGTAATTAGAGTATCTGGTTCGTCTCCTTGATCTCAAGCCCCGCTTCCCTATTATTTTTCTGAAACATACTTTGAAATTGGCGATGGGGACTTCACGTGGTGTTAAGAAGGTTTGAATGTCTTTATTCACATACTTCCGTGATGCCATCCAGCCTTCCTGCTAAGAAGTATTTTCAGTTAGTTCAGGGGCAGTGCATTGTCAATGCATTGTTTTTTAACTTGTGATGTTTATTACCTAGATGTTTTTTGCCAAAACCCATATAGAAGTGTTTTTGACCTGTGCTTGCTCCCAAAATGGATTGGTGCTGTCCAAAAGCATGGAGATCTCTACACAGTGAGATCAGGCTCTCAGCTGCTGCAGGTAATACACAGAAATACAGCAGCAAATACACAGAAATCTCACCAAGAGCAAAGACACTATTCTGGCTTTCGTGCTTCCCAAGCTCAGTTCTCCTGTGGTTGTTCTCTAACGGTAGGGTAACCTTTCTGGGATCTGTCCTGAAGCTACATGGAGCCAAGTACTGCAGTGCAAGAGGAACAGGGAGCTTTTGGCAAGACAGCTCTGGAGGCTCCAGATGAGCGACATCAGCCTGTGTGCTGCTGTTAAGAATCACCCATATTGTGAATGTGCTGTGAAAAAGGCTTGCAGGAGAGAGGAAGGTTTAACAAGTAATTAGGAACTGAGATGCAATTCTGTGGGTTGTTTCCACCCACCTGCCCCAACTTTCAGCCTTGCCATCTAAGTTAGACTCTTTTGAGGTACAAGTGCAAAGGATCATAAAATGGGGCCTCTTGTGCTGTGTTTGTGAGGCAGATGTAGGACAAGGTATGGGCAAAGCCAGCTAGATTTTGAAAAGCTTCAGTAATTTGTGTGTGGATGTAACACACACATGGGTGTGGGTTACCCGTCACTTACTTTCACTACACGAGGATTCAGCACAGGACTGAAGAACGGCAGTGAGTTGAGGAAACAATGCAGCATCTTAGCTTGAAACGTGATTAGTTTCTTAATATTACTTACATTGTTTTTATTAATGTATGTTTTCTTGCTAACTCCGATTTCGGTTCGTTGCAGTGCCTGAACATCTGCTTGCACCGTTTCCTTCCTTTGTGCTTCCATGTCCATTCTGTTCTCTTTTCTTTAAATAGCAGCCTGGTGTCAGGGAGAAGATGACTGCAAAGGTGATGGAATACAGTGATCGTTTCCGTGTTTTTTTTTTTTACGCTGAAAAAAATATCATTTGCAAAACTGGGAGAACCTCTTCCAAGTGTAAATGTTCTTCCTATTTCAAGGTGTTTACATGGTGATTTTTCTGTGGTACACTTATTAGCACTGTCAGATCTGTCCCGTCAGGATACTTGCTCTACCCTGAGCTGTGGTGCATCTGCATGTTTAGGATAAGCAGTGCTCCAGCTGGGGACAGGACTGTTGGAAGGCCCTGAGACCCACCACCTGCTCTTTCACCTCCGCCATCGCATCGGCAGAGCAGCGTGATGCTCTCGTGACCGTGGATCAGCCGTACAGCCAACAGCCCATACAGTCTGATTTTTGTGGGAGCTTAATGTGGTCTTCAGAGGGTTGGAATGAAAGCTGTACGTGGAAATAGACTAGTTCTGGAAAAGGGCAGCGCTGGGAATCTGCTCTACTTCATTTGATTATGGAAATGTTTAGGAAATCTGGAATAACCATTTCCATATCTTTGTAAAGTCCTCCCTTGATTTTGAAATGGAAGTTTAACAATTACTACTTTTAATGATCTTGAAATACTTGATAGTGAATTCAGTGTTTGAGAATATGTGAGATGTCCTGTTAGTAATCAGATGTTCTGTTTTCCTACAGCAAGGAAGAACGTATGCGAGATTTGAGCTTGTGCTTAGTAATAAATAGAGCATGTGTATTTTAATATCTATTGATTATTTTGTATTCTTTCAGCGCTATCCAACTGACAAGGCATACTTCATAGCGAAGGAGATTCTTGCTACAGAACGGACATATTTAAAGGATCTGGAAGTTATTACGGTGGTAAGGGGTTTTAGCTTTCTTTAATGCTTTTCTTTTTCTTAAGATTTGTAATAAGTAATTTGGAAGAATTTGGAATTTCTTCCAGATAGCAGAAGAAGAAAGTCTTCCAATAAAGCATGATCTTTGAGCCATGTAGTTCTTACCTTCCTTGTTATATAGGCCCTTGTGTGGGAGAGCAGGTATTGTCTTTAGACTTCTTTATCATTAGCTCGAATAGCTACATCTTATAATTTCTGTGGTTTAGGCAAAATCTCTCTTGGAAAATTCTGAACATGGGGTACATCAGGATAGCCTAAAAAATTGTGTATTCAGCTTCACTGATTGCTGTTGCTGTCAGCTCTGCTGCCATCACCTTGGAATCTAGCTGTCATCACCTTGGGATTCCTTGTGAACCTTCAGATTATGAGGGTAGATGACAATTTCAAAGAGTATTAAGGATCCATTTTTTTTTGAGTTTTGAGAGGTTTATGGTCTTTTTTTTTTTACCCCTCCTCGTTTTAAGGAGGCGAGAAAGACCAGAGTAGCTGACTGAGTTGGATGACAGCTTTGGATGACTTGGATGACAGCTTTGTTTCCAACTCTTTTTCTCTAAGAGCTATTTCTCTACTTATTCCAGACTTGAACATGATGTGGCTCCTGTGTTTCTACAAATGATTGCTTTAATTTCATCAAAGAGAAGTTTGTGCTCTTTGTGCCATACGTCGTCAGTTGAGGTGTTTTGTGAGAATTCAGTGAGCATCATCTCACTGAGGTTCCTCCTGCAGACTTCCCAGCACTTTCCTAAAAGGCTGGGGAACATATGGTACCTCAGAGGATTTCTGTCATGTTTCCATCCCTGACAGAAAGCTGGGAACTAAAAGTGATCTAAAATAAAGGGCCATATGTGACACACAACTCGAATTGCTAAATAACTTGCACATGGCTACAAGTTTTATGAAAGAGCTGTGGTTCTGCCTTAAGTATAAGCAGACATAAAACATCAGCTGTGGCAGTTACTCTGTAATTTGCTGTGCCTCAGAGTCATTACCAACCATCTCATCATTGCATTAAGAAACATGCTTATGCCTGGAAACAATAACAAGCCTCATATTTGTCATGTTTGGCAAGGAAAGGAATGACATCTTTTCATCTTTCTCAGATCTGCCCTAAATGTTTCTTCTTTCTGCTGTTTCCTTGTTCATACACTTTCTCCTTCCCCCATCCCTGCAGAAGCAGCAATGTTTATGCTGGTGATAAATTCCTTAAATAGAGTACGTTTCTTAAACAGAGAAAAAAAAAACATAATTTATGATAATTTATGATTCTTCCTGCAGTGGTTTCGCAGTGCAGTCATCAAGGAGAATGCTATGCCAGAAGGCCTGATGACATTACTCTTCTCTAACATAGACCCAATTTATGAGTTTCATCGAGGCTTTCTGAAAGAAATTGAGCAAAGGTTATCGCTCTGGTAAGCATTAATAGTACAGCGCATGGCCAACCGTCAGAACCTTTTCGTATGTCCTCACATCAGAAATGTACTGTCTCTGTATTTGAATTGGTATTTCTGCTTAAATAGAGTCTAGGAAAATATTTTAATCAATTATAATTAAAAAATAAATAAGTAAAATTTCCAAGCACTGTCTTGTACATGCTATCATATGAATTGTGTGCCGGACCAAGGTTTTTGTAATGTAACTGCTTGTTATTTCTCTAGCCTTAGAAAAGAGAAGGAACACAAGGTCAAAACGATAGTGTGAGATTTTTCAATATCTTCCAGTTAATGAATCTCTGGTGAAAATCTGGAAAACTCTTTTTGTAATTAGAGTTCAGTCTTGCAGCACAATTTACTTTAAAGAGCATGTTTTTAGTTTTCTAATCTATGTATTACTTTCTCCTGGCCTGAGACCTAACATATAAAGAATCTAATTTCTCCTGGCCTGAGATGTAATATATAAAGAATCTAATTACCATTCAAAAGAAGGTGATTTTCCCTCCTCTTGGTGATATTGAAACATTAGTTAATTTTTGTTCTCTTCCTTTTTATGTTGGTGAATCAAGTAGCCTGCTGTATACCCGGGTATTCTGCCTCACTTGGAAAGCTTTCTGCTCTAGAGAGAACAATCTGGATCATTGTATAAGATGAAAGCAACCTGAATATGGAGTAAGGGAAATGAAAAATAATAGTGAGCAAAATATGAACAAAAAATAATTTCATAAACTTGGGTGGGATCATAATACATTATTTATTCAGAAGTCTGAAAGGTTAAACTCTGTAATAGACTTTCAGGAAAAGTAATTTCTATTCCTTTCTCTGTTTTCCAAGTGTGGCTTTTATTTTTGTTACTACATGTTGCTTCCACATTTACTGTACCAAATTTTCAACCCAAGCAGTGAAATGGAAATGCTAGGAAATGCAGGGAAAGGAAATGCGGCTAAAAATGGGTAGAGGAAGGATTAACATTAGTACTGCTTCCCTTCATTTCACAAAAGTAGTTCTTAAATATGCAGATACCTGGGAAGCCTTTCTTAAAAATTCTGTCTTGAAGTAAAGGGTGCATTGGAGGGAGGAAGTGGAAATGTCTTTCTCTCTCATGGACTGCATCTTCTTATTTCATCTTTTTATATGCATTTCAGGGAAGGAAGAACCAATGCTCACATGAAAGGAGATTATCAACGCATTGGAGATGTCATGCTCAGGAATATGCGTACTCTAAAGGTAGCTCAGGGATTTAAATAGTGGAATCTCAGTGTTGTTGATTCATTTTTCTCCTATTGTCAAGGATGATACTTCAAGGTTTAGGATTTTAACTTAACTTGAAATGACTTGCAAACAATTAACATTGCTAAACAAAAATAAAACACAATATTTACAACAAGGCTTTATACAACTGCTGCTTATTTGACCACCTACATTTACCTCGAGGAAAGGCTATATGTTTTTTGGCTATTCAGCAGAAGACAAGGAAAGATTGTTAAATTAGCTTCACTGTCTTGCTATACTTGCATAACTGTAACCATCCCCTATGGAGGCACTGTTTCGTATGGTTGATTTAATTCCAAAATGTGAATAATTTTAATTGTGGAGCAGTTTGTTCTGAGTCCAAGGCACCTTTATTTGGAATAGAGAACCTCTGTGGGACAGTCACATTTGTGTTGTAGTAGAGGAATGATTATTCCTCTGCTCACTTCTGCCTGTCCTAACTTGAAAGAAGTCAGTAATCATCAAGAATTGTCCTGGAATGGAAAAGCATTAACTGGTGATAGTACCGGCGGTTTTCATTAAAGACAAACATCAGCCCAGCTGACATAAATAGCAAACAGTCGACAATTAAGCAAATATTATTAATTTGAATACTGCTATTTTAACAAAGCAGGTAAAACATATAATGTAGCCAATGCTGTTTTTTGTCAGTATTTATGACAGCGTATGCAGTCTTGGGTTACAAAGTCATGGTCTGAGACAAAAGTAGAGAGGTGAAAAGTTGTTTCTTATTCACTGTGAAGTCTGTAGAAGACTGTTTTTTCCTTTAACCTGAGTAATTTTTTATGATTCAACAGGAGTTTACAAGTTACTTGCAGAAGCATGATGAGGTCCTGACAGAACTGGAGAAAGCAACTAAACGCCTAAAGAAACTGGAAATGGTTTATAAGGAGTTTGAGCTGCAGAAAGTTTGCTATCTGCCACTCAATACTTTTCTGCTCAAACCAATCCAGAGACTAATGCACTACAAGCTGATCTTGGGGAGACTTTGCAAGCACTACACAGCGGATCACCGGGACTTTGCAGACTGCCGGAGTGAGTGAGCGCTCAGCTGTATATGTGCTAGGCAGGATCCCATTTCTCTGTACATACCAAATTTTGCAGGTACCCTGCGGGAGACAGTAAGCATTACTTCTGTCTACACATTCAATGTAAACTATCCTTATCTCCATTCAGGATCTCTTATTCTCATATGCAGCTGTGAGAAACATACGGAAGTTTTGATTTAGATTGTTGAAATCACAACTGCTAAGTGAATTCTCTAATTTAAATATCTGAGATAAAAATAGAATACATCAAGCAGAAAATTGTCAGAAGGCAGCTTAGTTCAGAAAATGTTCAGGCTATGTTTAAAAATTAATTTTGTTCTTCTTTAAAATTTTTGAGTAGCAGGCTTTGCCAGTCTCCTGCCGTGCTCTGGTGCAGGCCTCTGAAGTTTGCTGCAACAGGTAGAAAATTACCTTAACTGTTAGTTTGGAAAATGCAAAAGAGAACTTTCAAAGAAACTTTCATTTGCAGATTTCATTTTGTTTTTTATGAAGTAATCTTTGGCAGAAATAGTTGTTCTTAATTTTGAAATTGTCTTTGGCTACATGGTAATTATTTTTTGTTGTGCTAAGTCTCATATACCAAATAATCTCCAGAAGCACAGGAAGCACTTTGCAGATGCTAATTAATCTCTGTTTTGTCCCTACGTAGCTATGAAATGTTTCTGCGGAATAATTCTGGCTGTTGATTTCAGATTCATTTTTCCAGGGTTAAAATTTGGGGCCTGAGATTGTCTCCTCTATTCTGATCCGTTTGGTGCCATTTTCCCTACAGATGCACTGAAGGAAGTCACAGAGATGACCTCTCAGCTACAGCACAGTCTTATCCGCTTGGAGAATTTCCAGAAACTGACGGAGCTACAGCACGACTTGATTGGTATAGATAATCTCACGGCACCTGGGAGGGTAAATAACTTCACTTAGTTTCTACAGCCTTTGTTGTTTTTATTGCCAAGGAATCCATTTCAACAATTGATTTACTGTAACTGCCTCTACCAGAATGCCTGTAAAGGCTTCGTATAATAATTGTCTTCACAGCAGGTCACATTTAGCCCTCGGTGATACCATAGGGAAATAGGTAGAAATGCTTCTGCTTAGACTCTGGCTACAGTTTCACGTTTCTGATATGGCAGAAACTGGGTATGCTGGGATGCAGCACTCTGTGTTTGGCTGGGAAGCAGTATGTCATGTACGCGATACAAGTCCACTGCCGACTCTGCTTATGTATGTCTGATGCAATCTCTCTTTGTGGACTGAGACCACATGGTTGTGGACTGAGACCACATGGCAACGTAGCAGTGGTGAGAGGAGCATCACTGGACAAAGCCGTGTTGGTGACTGGTTTTGTGGGAGCATGTTTAGTTCCTGCTTGGTTTTTATGTTTGTTTGTTTTTGCTAGATATACTGAGCATAAGCACAGGAGCATCGCTTATGCTTTTGGGATGTGCTGGCAATCACTGCAATAGGATGTAAGTGTAATAGGTGAACTGCTGAAATTCAACAGGAACTCTGCTCGTTTTCCTTCTCTTGCTTCACTGATTTAAATGCTGGCTGCAGCAAGGAGCTGATTCATGTTACCAAACAGAAGGAATGGTGTTTGGCGTTTAACAAATCTGTTCGGGATCGTTGCTGGGTACCAATCAACATCTGTACACTCTGGGATGAAAATGAAGAACCATAAAAATTCTGTGTTTGGGAAATATAAAGCTTTGCCTTACTTTTTCTTTTCCTCTGCAGGAATTTATCCGCGAAGGTTGCCTGTACAAGCTCACAAAGAAGGGTTTACAGCAGCGGATGTTCTTTCTGGTGGGTGCTACTTTTGCTTTGCTGCAGACTGCTCAAGGTCTTCAAGATAAAGCTGTTGCGGAAAGGGTGTTCTTGTGTGTTTATGATGGAAAAAAAGCAATCATAGCTAAAAATTTATTCTGAAGGTTTTTTATAGAGGGTGACTGTGATAGTGCTCTCTCTTCAGCCTGTTTCTCTAATGGCAGATAGTTTTAACAGAATTCTTAAAATTAATTATCTCTTCTAAATAAACAGTAGGATTGTTTTAAGGAAAGCAGGCCAAAGTGATGAAGAAATGGTGGTTTTCCCCGTGTCTATAATGGTTAAACAACAGATTTTTTAAATGTCAAAAATACTTGTTACAACCTGCTGTTTGCAGAACATTGATTGTATTCTTCCTCTGTTTTTCAGTTCTCAGATATGTTACTGTACACAAGCAAAGGGGTTACAGGGACAAATCAATTCAAAATTCATGGACATCTTCCTCTGCATGGGATGTTGGTAAGTGGTTTGAAATTGCAAAGTCATTTCCTTATGCACTGGGATGCTTTAAGTCAGGTTGAGGCATTGCTTCAGGGCTGTGAGGACTGAACCAGAAAACGCCTTTCAGGCCAGTGGGAGCAGCTGTGGTACTGCTTGGTCACGAGCTGGACCTTCATGTGCCTCAGCCTATGTGCTAAACAACAATTTGTCTGCATGGATAAGTTTATTCCTTCTTTCTCATTAGCAAAGCAGCTGGAGCACATTTGACTGATAATTTTCATGCCACACCAAGAAGCTTATCTGGGAATATGGATTTGTCTTTTTTTCCTTTTTTTTGCTGTGTACATACTTAGGCAAAAAATCAATCCTCTTGTGTCCCTGCCCCCCATATTCTAATGGGATTGTTCTTTTTGTGTTTGATATGCAGCTGATAGTGCTTGACCCACCGGTAAGTAGTAAGCTGAATCCTGCTCAGAATCCTCCTTTCTTCACCATGTTGAATGTTGTGCTGTGCAGCTAGAGATATGGCAGTAGAAACACGCCATAAAGATTTTTATAGAGAGCAAAAACAGACTTAAAGTAGGTGATATTCATAAAAGAGCATCTGTTTTTGCATTTTCTGCTACTAGTCATACTGCAACTCAAATCCCTAGCCAGACAAAGGGAAGAGTTTTTAGTCTTTACCAGTCACAGAACAGTGATGAGAAAAACCTGTTCTTTTTCTGCAGGTGGAGGAGAGCGAGAATGAATGGGCTGTCCCACACTGCTTCACAATCTATTCAGCACAAAAAACCATAGTAGTGGCAGCAAGGTAACATTTATTTTCCTCAACTGCATGTAGGTTTGAGAGATACCTTCTCCAAAGAGTTATTGTTTGATGGTTCGGTGTAGAGATGGGGGTGTTTCTTGTGGCCTTTGGAAAACATGACTTCAAATGCATGACGCCTCACAAGTCCTTTATCAATATTGTGCGTTAGGAAGGAGTAGTTTATCTAAAAGAACGGTGTATTATCAAACACAGCAGCAGCAATAATGTTGCTATTGCATTGTTTTCTAGTTAGCTGAGTTGCCAGTGGCATAAAGCAGAAGACAAACTGAAATGGGAGCATACAAATATTTTAGAATACCAAAAAGAATTAAAATCCAGAACATGCAAATTGATGCAAGGAGGAGAGAGTTCCTGCACAGATCTCATGGAGGAAGCTGGGAGATGAGAAGAAAAAAATAAAGGCTTGCTTGGAGAGAGAGCTGATCTCTTGTCAGTGTCACTTATGCAGCGAGCTTGGTGTGAGGAATTACTGCATCAGGCAGGTGCAGCTAGAACAGCTCAAGAAAAGCCTGAGGTGGGGAGGATGAGAGCAGCACTGCTGGGTCCCAGCAGTCTCTGTGGGAAGCAGTTTCTGCATCAGCTGGTGCTAGTTCCCAAGTGTGGAAGTGCTCAGAAATGACAGGATGTGGTTGGCAGCACTCAGGATGCTCACCACGGAAGGGAGAGAATATGCCAAACTGCCTTTGCACCAAAACTGCCTCAGCAGTAACTCACACTTCTGTGTTTTGACTGGTAAAAAGAAAGGTGGGCAAGGAGGATTGGTAGCACGTGTAGAGGTGCAATGTAGAGAACCAGGCTCATGTGCAATGGTTTTGTAAATGCTCACAGTGGAATACATAAGCTAACACAAAAATTATACAGGCTTTAATTCAGCTGTTAATCAGGCAAGTTGCTCTGCTTAACCACAAGTAAGTCCATCAGAAGATAGCGTAATTCATTTTGATACATTGATGTATGAATTTCATCGTTCTTTTTGCTAACCTGACCAATTCATGCTAATGTATTGGCATGAAAGGACATGGAATGAAATGTATTGGCCATGTAAAGGACAAGGTAGGCAAAATATTTGACTGAGACTGTGCGGCCTTCTTAGTTTAGCACTTTGTGTTTGGTGTTCAAGCACCATTCATATTTGTATTTCAGTGATACTCTTCAATATTGTACTTTTTTTTCTGCTTTTTCATCTGAAATGTACTTTAAGATATCTACTACACCTGTTCTCTCGGGATCAGCTTTAGAAGGCTTTGTCCCCTAAAAGGCAGCTGGAGTTGGGTATGCTAAAGTACAGAATTGGAGCACTAAACCTCAAATGCATAGGCTTCTCTGCTGGGTAATAACCTTGTCTTGAACAGTAACTGTTACTGAAATTATTCTGGTGAGTCTGAATGGGGATATTATGTGGCCCTTTGGCTGTCTATTCATTCTCTTTCTTGTGAAGCCCAAGTTTTAAAATGGTTATTTTAAACTTGTTTCAAGGCTTGAAGATAGGGGTGAAGGCTATGTGAAGTCAGCTTCCTGTCTGAAAAGTCTGTGTTTTGGAGGAATTTTCTGATTTTATTTTAATGGAAAGGGACTGCTCATTGTATTGGACAGTGACTTTTGCCTTTGTTTAGAAATCTTGCACTTTGCCATGGCTCCAGGCTGGGGTGGTCACCATTCAGACCGTTTGTCTTGCAGCACCCGCTTGGAGATGGGAAAGTGGATGGAAGACCTGAACATGGCAATTGAAATGGCCAAGAAATCTACTGAGAAATCTGATATGCTTCTGGACAACTCCGTATGCAATCGCTCCAATAGTAAGTGATGTTTCCTGCCTTCTTGAAACGTGTCAGGCATTGAGTCCTTCTCATTTTTTTCATTGTAAATTTCATGACAAATTTTATTATTCATATGGTATTGGAGAGCTCTTGTACTCTTGTCATGTCTTAGTTAAAGTAAATATGCTTGTCTTCCTTGACTGATGCTGCTGGTAGCTCTAATTGCAGCAGAGATGCTCCAGCTGCAGAATTGTTAATTTTATAAGGTCCTTATTCGTCTCTTATATAGATACTTTCTCCATTTAACCAGGGTGTGTTTTCCTGTCCTTAAATTCAGTGGTGTCTTTGGAGTTCAGCAAGTTGTTTTATAGCCCAGCATTCTTTCTGCAAATCTCTGGTGTCATGGATGTGGTGAAATGTGTAGTATCCCTTCCTAGAGCACTTCCTGTCCCTCACTAAGGTTCAGCTGAAGGTGAAGTGTGGGGTTTTTGTTCATTGCTTTTTTATTTTTCCTCCCTTGCCCTAGAACATTGAGTCAGCTGCCCCAAGCAGAGCTGAGTAATGAAAGCCAAAATTATCTGCTCAGAGTGACTTTTAGGAGTTGTGTAACATTCAAGTTGACGTATTTCAGAAATGGGCCATTGCAAGAGGAAAGACAGTTGTTGTTTTTTACAGGAATCCCTGCTCCTCTTGCTCTTTGTGTTGCACAGTTTTCTTAAACCGCTGCTGAATTCTCCTCCCTCAGGATCCTCTGATGAGGTCTCTCTAGAACAGGAGTCCGAAGATGACATACACTCTTCTCGTAGCTCCTTGGACAGGCAGAGCCACCACCGTGCCAACACAACCATGCACGTGTGCTGGTACCGCAACACCAGCGTCTCCATGACTGACCACAGTGTGGCTGTTGAGGTACCCTGCAGGGCGCAGCTCTCACGTCTTCCTCTGTCCGTCTTGGCTCGCTCAGCCTCTGCTCATCCTCCACTACATGCTCCCTTTTGCCATTGAAGCACTTCTGCTGTCTGTGAGAGAGCATGGGTGATGAAAAGGCTGCTGCATGTTGCTCACCTTCATGCATGTCTGCGTGTCTGCCGAACACGTGCACCGCGCTGTCCCTGCAGCAGGCCTTTGTTTCAGAAAATGTGCTGAAGAAGGGAAATTTCATAGGAAACCACAATATCCTAGGCCTGAAGTACTCGTTTGGGTGTAATGAACCTTGCAGGGGGAGTTCAGACTGGTATTGGGTTAGGCTGAACGGAGCTTTATTACGTGTTTGCTGGGCCGCTGTTCTGCTGGGTCTTACCCCTTGGCGTGGCTTGGGGCAGCACTGGTGGCACATTTTGTTTCGGAGTCCTGCACGTTTTGGGACAGATGTCTGTTCTGCGTGCTGCTTGCGTTGGCATCTCAGTTTAACATGAGGAGGCAGTTCAGCGGGTTTCATTGGCTGGGAAACCTTCCTGGAGGCTGGCTTACTTGGAAGACTTCCAGAAGTGGGAGATACCCTAAATACCAAGAAGAGAAAAAGGAGGTTACTCACTAGCCAAACAGCAGTGAGACAATGTATCTGTGTATTTGTGCCTTCCTTGCCCTGAAGTTAAGGTATTTTTTTTTAATGGAAGAACTTAAAAGTTGGGCAGTGAGGGTTCTGCGTTTTCATGGTGCGTGGCACGTACTGAGAGCTCAGTAAGGGAGCTCTTACCGATTACAGGCTTAGGGTCCAGAAGTTGGGCATTACAGCCAGCAAAGAAGGTGGTTTCTATTGGAGGAAAGAAACCTTCCTTTCCTTGGTGATACCCTTGGGAGAAGCACCTTCTCACTGTTCTGTATCCATATAACAATACCTGCCCCCGCAGGCTCTGGGATTAAACCTGTGAATTCCTGCAGCATCCTCTCACATCGTTCTGTTTTGTGTTCTAACACCATCATTTTTTCCACGATCCATTTTCCTTTAACAGGCATCACTTCTCTTAACCTAATGGTCTGTTTTTCTCTCTCTCTCCCCCTTTTCTCTGCTCAGTTTTCTGCTCTCTTGCTGTTTCTCCAGAGCTTCCTCCTCGCTATTTGCTGGGCCAGGCCCAACGGCCCAACACAATCACCCATGTTTGTTGGTACCGGAACCAGAGCCTATCCCTGTCTGATTACCTGTGCATGATCCAGGTAAAAATGCCTCTCAAGTTCTGCGCTGGTGGGAGGAGCCATGGGATGCCAAGTAAAATGTGCAACTTCTCGCTCTGTAATTGCTTAGTGAACCCGTGTGTTGTGCTGGCACGAGGATGCCCCATTTATCCGGCAGAGGAGTTGCAGTGTTGCCTCGTTGGTACAGGGTTTTCTTCTATTTCTGCTTCCCAGAGTGGTTCTCTGTGTAATTCTGCTGTGTGTAATTCTGCTGTGTGCTTTCTCTAATTTTAAAGTCCATTTGCTTTCATTCCATGCTGTAGGTTTCCTTCCCCCACTGCCCAAACGCTGGGTGACTGCCTCCAGGATGGCAACTTAAATGTAGCACAGCACCTCCCTGCAGCCTGCTTTTCATGTGGGGCTTGGCTTAGCTAGCTGCTGCGTTCCTGTCCACAGCTCTGGCTTCCATCACCAGCCTTTGTTTCCTCTGCTGCTTTATTTTCTTTCTCACGCAGTGTCTTGTACTTATTTTTTTGCATGAAAAAAAAAAGTGAATAAAGGGATGGATGCCCTTGTGGCTGTCGCTGTTTCCCTGGCCACAGAGTGCACAGGACAGTGGGGGCTGGACGGCTGAGAGTGTGTGGCACTGTGCCATGTGCTGCCTGATGTGACCCTGAGATCTAGTGAGCAGCTAAACATCAAGTAACTTTGGTGTCAGGGGAGAGAAATTGCTAGTTTGCTCATCACTGGCAGGTGAACAGAGCACGGTTGTTTTCTAGAACTGGTGAGCTGAAGATGCATTCAGTTACCACATGAAATATCCAGGAGGCCTTTTAAAACATGGGAGCAAGTGCTGTTTTATGCAGAAACAGTTACATCCCAGAGCCTCAGGCTCTTTAACTGCATCAGCTGACGTATTTTTCCCAAAGACAGAGATCTGTGGTTTCATGGCAGTTTTCTTTTTCGTTCTGTGCTAGAACCAGCTCTCGGGGTACTTGCTGAGGAAGTTCAAAAACAGCAACGGGTGGCAGAAACTGTGGGTCGTCTTCACCAACTTCTGCCTGTTCTTCTACAAAACGCACCAGGTGAGCCAACGTAGCTGAGAGGGATGCTGTTTGGGGTAGTGCGTGCACCCTGGAGATCCTGTGCTTTCAGCTCCAGGCCCTTCTCGTTGTGATTTGGAGAGTAACCAGTGAAAGACGAGGTAGTAACTGATGAAGCGAGTCTCTGTAAGGCCGCAGGCCCTCCCTGCAGCATGTAATCAGGATTTCCATTTCTGCTAATGGTGCTCCCCTTCTGTACTTGAGGGGAAAGAGGGCTCGCGATGCTTCCACCAAGGGAGGTCAGGGAATTAGCAGCCTTTTGGCAGTCTCTGTCTCTTACCTGCTCTCACCTGCAGGCTGCAGCACAGTTACCAGTTAGGCAGGCATCAGGAATTTCTCTGCCAGGGGTGTATTCAGCATCTGTTTTTTGTAACGAGCTGTGCTGCAGTGCAGTGCCTGCCTTTTCACCTTATTGACCCCCAAACCTGTTTATTCTTTTCTGGCTTCTTGGGGGCTTACTTCTTTTGGGAAGGATATTTTAGCTTTCATGTTAGATCTGTGCTTGGGATTCCAGAGGGTTGCTGAGCAGGGAAAATGGGAGAGCCCAGCAGGCAGTGGAGGGCAGGGGAAGGAGCAGCAAGTAACTCTTGTAGTACAGTGCAAGGAGCTGGGGAAAATCTTATCACCTAGCACAGGCTTCACAAGAGACAGAGGCAGCTCCTCCTCCCGTTTGCTCCTAAGCAAAAATACAAAGCCCCTAAACTCTACAGTGCAGCAGAGTGTTGGGAGCTGTGTGGCAGGGGATGTCTCGCAGTACGGCCGTGCTGTTTGGCTCTTCCAGGACGATTATCCCTTGGCCAGTCTCCCGCTGCTTGGCTATGCAGTCAGCTCCCCTGTAGAGGCAGATGGCATTCAGAAGGATTATGTCTTCAAGCTGCAGTTCAAATCCCATGTGTATTTCTTCAGGGCTGAGAGCAAATACACCTTCGAGAGGTAATTTTATGTTTTCTATGTATTTCTTGGTATATAATGTGCTGTTAACTCACTGGTTGATAATGCAGAGCCCTCTCTTTACTCCCAACTACCTCCTGGTCTGAGTGGCCTTACAGAACGCCCAGCACACTCCCAGTAATGGCGTTTCCTTCCTCTTCGTACCCGTAACCAGAACTGCTATCCTTGCAGGGAAAGGCTGGTGGTTACACCTAGAGCTGTAGGCTCTGCTTTCTCTCCAGAGTCTGGAGCTTTCTTGGGGCTGGGGAGCAACGTGGATGGAAGGGCTGTGAGATGCTCCCCACTGACCCCACTGGGTCTAGGGAGTCAGATTTATAGTTCGTTAAAAATTCTGGTAAGAATACCTTTTTTTTTTTCTGTACAGTTATGAGAGAACATGATTTACTCTAATAAAACCTCTTGGGAGCTCAAAGCATTGTAGAGCTGTTCCTTGAACAGGCAGCCATGTTCTGCAGTGTATTTGCCACAACTCTATGGTGGGAAACAGCTATTTTATGAGGTTTGGTCAAAGTAATCCTACTCATAACAAAAGCATGAGCTTGTGTCAGTGAAGGAGGGGCTAAGCACCTCTAATGCCCTGTTACTCCTTTCTTGCCAGGTGGATGGAGGTGATCAAGAGGGCAACCAGCTCTCCTGCAAGGTCAAGTCTCCTGCTTCCAAAGGACAAGAAGGATAGTCACTCAGACTGACGGGGGGCAGAGCTGGATCTCTGCAATAACATCAGGAAAGGATGCAGGTGGAAACAGGAGTCTCGGGAGTTGAGAAAGCAAAGAACCAGGAAGCTCATTTCCACCTGGTATGGAACGGGGGAGCTAGGGAGTTGCAGACAGGGATCACATCCACTCCGAAGGGCATGGGAGAGGGTCAAGTCTGCTCCAGTTGAACCCACTTAGAGAGAACCTAACAACTGCAGAGCTTTGGTGTGCACACATTGTGGAAGGTATATTGTTCCAGTTGTACCTGTACAGTAACACCCTTGCCTGCCCTGAAGGCAAACAACACCTTGTTTTTACGTTTTGACTGGATGATCAGCATATGTGGGAAGAAACCAGCAGCCATCAGTGGTGTGATCAGCTCACAGGTGCTGGCATCAGGCTTGCTGGCTCCCAGCAGTTCCCTTCCCCGATGCTCATGGCTGGCTGCACAGCCAGTCCTGCTGCTGTTAACGTCAACCTGCTGGCACACTTGCCTTAGACTAACGGAGAACCCCCAGATACACATAGAGCTTAAAGAGTTCATCGGGAACAAAACAGCAGCTCTTATAGAACAGTTCTGCTACTTGGAAGCTGCCAAGGCAGTGATTTTCCGGGGGAAGGGGGAGGAATGAACTAAGCTGTTGAGATGTCAGTATATTGCGGGTTGGTACAGGTAGGGTGCATGGTTTTTCCTCTGAACTCTGCTATGGTGCATGCTGAGAGGGTCACTTGCTATTCTCATATCACAGCTCCAGAGTTCTTTTATCCTGTAGTAGGCATTACTTAAGGCAGGGGATGGCAAACACTTCCACCCTTATGTGGGTGGTATTTTCAAGGCATTTAAGCAATACAGGAGAACAAGGTTCTCTGAAAGTCACTGTTGCTTGTGCTTCCGTGTTACGTAAAGACTTCTGAAAATCCCTGTTCATACCTTTAAATATGGGGTGGGATCCATCTTCCATTTCTAATGAAGGTGTAAAAGTCACTGGATTCTAGATGGAGAATTAGTGTGCAAGGACTCTATTAAATCTCTGTATTAAAGCTGAAATGGTTGCAGTTTGTTTTTGTAAAGCTGTCATATTTGTTTGCTCCTACAGATGGACTGAAGTAAGGTAAATGCCATAAAATGCTGTTGGACGTGGTTTTGATGAGCTTTTATTTTAGTAATTGTGTAGTAGAAAAAGGAACAAGGAAGTAGCATAGTGAAAGAAAAAAGAAAGTGTTGCTTGTTGTGAGGATGGAGGATTGCTGAGATCCCTGTGAAAACGGGACAGACAGAGGCTGACCTGTGCATTCTCCAAGGCTGTTTTAGGGTTGTGGTCTATGAAACTGCAGGTAGGAGGTTAAAGAGGCATTTTCCAGACTGCTCACTTGGCATTTGCCTCGTAGGGAAGACAGGTGACTGCAGATCCACTCTTCACTACCACTGTCACAATGACCATTGCCCCTGTAAGTTATATGTACTTAATTTATTAGTGTCTTCTTCTTTAAAAAAAAAAAAATAACTGTCATAGCTGTACACATGTGGATTGACTAGATATGTTATAATCCAGCTGGATGACTGTTGAAAGTAAATAGCATCTTGATATAAAACTATCTCAGCCTCTTATTCCTGAGCTCACTGTCCCCGATGGGGGGAGAGGGGACAGCGTCACCACAGAAGCATTGCTTTTCTCAGCCCTGACAGAAGAGGTTTCACTCTTGATTAATGAGTTTTTGCTTTCAGTGGCTTTCCTGGATGGTGCTGACTATGCCTCTGTCAAGGTAACACCTGAAGTCTTTCAGCTTTTCTGCTTTAATGACACTGTCCCTGTGCCATTAGCACCATTTGCTGGTCTCCTGCAGGGAATCTCTGCATTCTAGGGGCATTCACTTACCGTAGCTTTCTAGCACCAGGGTTCACAATATTGTTACCAGGGTTGTTACTCACTAGGCTGCCAGGACTCTGGTGCTGTGAGCCAGCAGCACCAGCGGGACAGCACTGCTCCCCGGGACAGAAGTGCACACCTTTATCACGTTTCAGTGGCACCAGCTGAGGGGGAGCAGCTCAAGGCTAGGGTTGGAGCCGAAGCAGCTGTGTAGCAGCAGGCTTAGTAGAGAGGCCCTGGGGTCCCCAAAAGCAAGGCGTGCTTGCCAGAAGGCAGCACTGTTGGGTTCACGTGCTCTGGCATGTATAGTATGACATTAGACATGGCTAACTGCCAGAAGAGAGGAGGAGAGGAAAGGTGGAGAAATGCATGTTTCTGAGAGCAGGGTGAGAGAGGGGGGACACAAAGTCTTTTCTGCCTGGGGTGAAACAGCCTGGTGTTTGTACCTGTGCTGACAGCTTACCTTCTGAAAATTGGATAGACTTTTATTTTTAATTACCTCCATAAACCAGCAGTCCATCTCCCTAGCACCACACTTTAAAAATTAAACTGGGAGGTGTACCCCATGTTACCAGACACTGCATGAATGGTAACAAGCCAGCCTCACCCTAAGCAAGCAGCTTGGAGGCATTTTTTGCATGCTCCAGTAATCTCTTCACCCTCACTTGTTTTTCCATCTCTCATGATACAGAAACAGCTTTTGACATTTAAGAAAAGAACCAAAGAACATAGCAGAAGGATACACCCTGAAGCTGTTAGTACATAACTCGTAGCTACTTGCATGGCTAATCCAGAGACTGAACACCTACCTGCTGCGTAGCAGAGAAGTCGCTGCTGGGAGTAGTACACAAGGCTGTACACAAGGATGACATAGGGGAAGACCATATAATATGAAGAAAGCACAGCTTGAATACTTTTTACCCAGTAAGAAAAAAGTTACACCAACCTCCTTCATTTCAGTACTTTATTGAAAGTGGCAGATCCCTTTCAACGTTTTTTAAAACTAAAACCATTGTTGAATACTGGACAAAGTTTGTGGGGATTGTTTCCTTAAAAAAAAATTACTCATTACACTGCAGTGCATGTGAGTAATAATACAAGGTACCTTACTGACACAATTTGCTACTGTCATGAACAGCAACTTTAAAAGCAGCAGGAGCCCTTTTTGCTAGGCTGCAGCCTCTGCCTTCCACCTCAGTAGGTTTTGTTTCTGCACATTAACAACTTCTCCTCCTCCTCCAGAGGGAAAAAAATGGGTTTGTTCTGTTCTTCATAAATACAGGTTCCAAGACTGCTCACCTCACAGAGAAACACCACTCCGCAGCAGCTGTCCGGCAAGCTGAAACAGCAGCACCTTCTCTCTGCCAGGCGAGAGCATAGTGTTTGCTAAGCCTGTATTTACCCGTCAGAGAGGAACAGCAAAGGACAGGCATAAGCTAAAGTGAATGCAGCACATGGGGATGAGGGAATGTATGCTCCTTTTGAGCTACTTTTAGCCCAGCGCTTAAAATCTGCAGGTCTGACTCAAGTACCAAAACCCAAGCCTTACTACTAACAATGTGGCCTATCTGTCTTTAAAAAATAATGCTGAACAGCTGCAGCTTTTGTCCTCAGTGGCTTTGGGGTGAGCCACATCATTCACACACAAACAGACAGAAAGATCTGCATGTCTAAGGTCTTGCTGACTTAATGGGAATACCTTTACAGTTAGAGAGCAGATTGCTAAGCAACCAGCTATCAGAAGTTATTATCCTAAGTCTCTTTTTCTAGACCTTGAAAGTATAGATGGTCTCAATCCGAATTAAAAACTTGTTTTATAAGCTAGTACTATACAGAAAGCAAAGCTAATTGGGATGGCCCCACCGGAATACCTCTAAGCAGGCACTAGGGCCGCAGATACTTTCATCCCTCTGCTAGCAAACACCACCACACTGGAGCAGAGCCCTGGCTTCAGCAGGATTACATCCCAGGCTGAAGGAAGAGCCCGCGGTGGAAGAGCGGTGAAGTGACAAGAGGAGGAGGGAGGCCTAGAGTTTTTTTTTTGCAAACTCCCAACCACAGCCTACAGACACCACTGCTGCTAGCCCTCCAATTGCCGTCTTGCCTCAAGAACTGCTACACAGTGTAGTACTGCCTCTGGCAGAACTGAAGCCCTGGCAGTACTGGTCTCTGGCTGTCGTGTTCCCCCCCACTCCCTTTTTAATCCTTCTGCACCATTTGAGCACATGCAGGAGGTGTTCACCAAGCTTAAAGGTGAGGACTGCCAAAAGCCGAGTACCTGATCACTTCAGGTGCAGAAAGCACCAAGGGAAGGAACTCCAGCAGCTCCCACACCAAATGCAACCGCTTTGCCCAGCCACTAGAGACCCAAGGCGAGTTCTGCTGTTGCCTGAATTAGACAAACCAAGGCTCAATACAAAATGATGTCCCAAAGCCAGAACAGCAGCAGTCAACAAACCCATCCTCTTGTGAAACAAGCTAGGAAAGAGCAGCAGCAACCTACACCTTTTTTCCTGTCTGCTGCTGTAGTTCAAAAGCTTCTCTTTACTAGTGTACGAAGGAGTTGAAACAATCCTCCAGAACAACTGGAGAGCTGTTCTAACTTTCCCAGAGGCTGTAGTGCATCTAGAGCTTGCAAACATACCTGCATTCACACACCACTGCTCACAAACACTTCTTTAGGAAGGGCTGGAGGCTAAACCCATCGGACTTGCCTTTGAAACATAGCTGAAGGGAAGACAATCTCCCCTTCTTCCAGCAGGCGGCCATTTATCAGTAACAAGCTGTGAATCAAACCAAGCCAACATGGATACATCCATAGGGAAACAATTAAAAACTGCATTGATTACATCGTAAAAACAATTAGACCACCCATCATGGGCTCTGCAAAAGGTCTAAAGTGTACTTGCATTGCGAACCCCACCCTGGGTTATCATGGAAACACGTGTAATATGAAGGCTCTGAAATGTCCTGGAGTCCGTAACACAATGTTATATCCAACAGCAGATGGTGGTCTGGATTAGAGATGTAGTTCTTATGAAGCTGGAAAAAATCCTTCCCCCCCTTAAAACAGCAGCAGGGAATGTCTGTGTCAGCGGGCAGAGGTCAGGTGGTTCCGACTGTGTGAAAACCTGCAAGGAAGAACAGAAGAGGTGGAGCAGGTCACTGCTGCCCATTTACAGCCCTCACCTGAAGGCTGCTCGTGCGCGCTGCACTGACCGCCCTCTCTGGGGACTGAGAGGCAAGGCTGTTTTCTATCTAGATAAAGCTGTAAGTCTTGAAAGGAAAACACAACAATTTAACAGAACAGCCAAGAAGGTGTTTTTTTTCCGCATGCCTTTAAGACTCAAGTTGAGGCTAACAAGAAATGTGGAGCATTGCTGTTCTACAGCAAGGAACAAACAAGTGGCTCTGAGATTTTACAAACCTCCAAAACAGCACCCATCTAATGCCTCTGCCCCATCCTGCACTGCCACTGCTACGAGTCAGACACACCGAACAGCTGATCTGCAGTCACCCAAGGCACATCTGAGCATCTCCTGCTCAGCCAGGGGCCAAAACCTTTGTAAGCATCAGCAGGACACATTCATTCTGTGACCTCTGCGCTCTCAACAGAGAAGAGAGCTCTCTTTCCTGCTCTGAGGGATGAACAGACCCACAGTAGGTTTGCTTGAAAGCTTTCATGACTTAATAACAGAAAGCCTCGAGGATGGGCAGCATTTCCAGTCCTTAGTAGCGCTTTTTTTTTTTTTTTTTTTGCCCTTGACAGCCTCCAGTTGCCTCTTCAGCTACAAGGCAGCAACTAAGCCAGCTTAAAGCCACCAGAAATAAAAGCTTAGAAAGCCCAAATTCAAAGATACATGGATTGGGTTGTATTTCCATTACCATCCAGAGCATAGAGTGGCTCCTTTGGCTGTACAAACAGCAAGATCCTTTGGCCCCTCCCTGGTTAGTAAGCTAGAAGTAAAGTTTCTTGGTTAGTAAGGAAAGAGGGAAATTTTCTGATGGCCTGCTGTGAAAGGGAGAAAAGCCACATTAGTGCTAAATAAAGCCTAATAAAGCTGGGAGCAGGACCTGACATTTGTTGCCTGCACTACACATATGTGACTGAACGTGGTGCCAGCAGTGGGGGCAAATTTGGCACAGCACCTACTGAGCAGCACAGAGCTTAATTCTACTGGACTATACTTCTTCACTGGCTTAATAACTAATTCCCTTCAATAGAAATAAAGATTCCTGATACATGAAACTGAGCAAGCAAAACAACCGCCTGCAAGTAGTGCAATAAAGCACGTTCCCTACAGTGAATCAGATGTTCTCTATCCCAGAAGTGATCCTGATGACATTTGGCATTGTCCCCACCACATGGGTAACAGGACCACCACGATGTCACATGAAGGATGAAGGTGAGCAGCAGCAGCGTTCTGTGCTCTGCTACTTTCACCTACACCACAGAAACTTGTTCAACGTGAGAAAGGACTCGAGGCAGGAAGAACTGCTTGCATTAAATGAAAAGCACTTAGAAGAAGTGACTCGGGCTATTGGGTCAACTGTCATCAGCATTCACACCTTAGATGCCTTGAGTGCTCAGTAGCAAACGTGAACATAGTTACAGGGTATTAGCTACAGGTATAACCATGGTGCAGCGGTGCAGTTCGCTCCAGCTCCACTCAGCTTGCACTCTCAAGGACACTCACCTTTGTACCCGCTCCACCATGTGTGCTATCAGTTTGTCAGAGATGCCTGGGCAGGACTCCTCAGCCAAGCTAAAGGCGTTCTCCAGCTCCTCCATAGCTCCCACATTGCCTCCAGTCTGCTTGTGCTTATCTTTAAGCTGCAAAACCCAGGAACAGTGTGTTAGCTTGTCAGGCAGTGCAGACATTAAGTCCCTTTCCCCTTTAGGATGATTCCATGAGGGTGCAGGAGGACACCCACATTCCTCAGGAAAAAAAAAAAAAAAAGTCTTTTTGCAATCAAGAAGATGGCAGCCTGATGTCTGGAATTCAGGCTTTTCTCCAGGCGCTAATAGCAACTGATGTCCTTATACAGCAGGCTCTGATGTACTGCTAAACAACCTAGACAATATTAGCAATGGATCAACAGCCCCAAAAACACATGAGTAGCAACACAACAAAGAACTCCAGTCGTATCTGAACCAGTACAGTCACCTTTGCTGCTAAGGACAGCTTAGCACCCAGACTCATGTCAAAGGCTTCCAGAAAGAAAGGGCAGAAAATACCCTAAGGCCAGGATTACTCCTCACCAAGAGAGAGCTTTCCCAAGCGTATGACCTAAGTGAAAGGCCTGTTAGCATTTATCATTTTTAGCATGATCTCAGGGGGCCTCAGCAGTAGCTATTCTGCTTGCACATGATTCCTGTTGTTAATCTGAAGTCGCTAAATCTTCATTGTTACAATTTGAAATAGCTAAACCTCCATCATTACAGAAATCTTGATGTTGAGCCTGAAGGAGTGTGCCATTGGAAAACCCGCAGTCCTATTTTCTACATGTCACCACCTTCTCCACTTTAGCAACTCATGCCCCTTCCCAGCACGCACCATTATGCAGTGACCTGAACAACAATCAAAACCTTTTGCAAACGAGAAGTGTCTGCCAGCAAACCGCTGTCCGGTTCAATTAGGCTGTGCCGATTAAGGAGCTTTCCATAAGCGTCCCAATTCTTTGCCTGCTCTTTGAGGATCAGCCTTCCTCGTTGTTAGAGCTCACCTTGTCCTGCTTTCTGGCCCCAGGAGAAAACATGAATGCTAACCCCCAGCTGGAGCCAGCCCCGTGCCCCAACTCCCCCAGCAGAAACAAACGGCTGCCAGCCAGGAGCTGCTGCCTCGCCAGCAGGGTAACTGCTCAGGGACACAGCCTCAGCTGCGGGAGCGACCCGCACACTCCCCTGCTCATTCACAAGTGGCACGGGGCACGGAGGGCAACTCCACATCAAGGACACGTTTCTTAGCTAGCAGTATCTTTGTTCAAGCCAAGGATTTGCTTTGATTTCCAGATTTGCAACTGCCCACTTCTGTGTTGAAGACCCACCGCGGGTCATCTTCAGCATTAACATCCAATAATACAGGCACAGGGAAGCCATATAAAAGATGATGAGCAGCATCTCACTAAGACCAATTCCCAAAGCCCAGCTCCAGCCCTTTTATGGGCAGACACGTTCAAAACTCAGCAGATCTAAGAGTCACTAATACAAGGGAGAAGAAACCTGCTGTTGGTAGGAAGCCAATACTGAAATGAACAATGTGCACAACCAGCAGTGAAGCAGATTTCATATGAGATGTGGAGGAAAGTTTTCTTCCAAGCCTCTGCTCCTGCACACAGAAGCCAGGTTGTTTCAGGACCTGCTCAGAACCTCCTCCGTACCTGACCTCGCTGAGCAGGGTGGGCAGAGCCGGCGGGAAGTGAAAGGGGCAAGGAAGGGGGAGGGAAGGGGCAGCGAACCTGGGGCAAGGGAGTCAAAGCAGCAGAAATGAAAGGCCCAGAAGTCACCTCCCACAGGGAACTGGCACAGCAAGGTTGGTGAGGAGAAGCACAAAGATGCTCTCATTGGTTTGCAGAGCACATAGCTCCAGGTGCGCCCCCCCCCCCCCCCAAAAAAAAAAAGGCTCCTAAACAGAAAGGACTGAGAAGCAGTCAGTGACTATGCTGTATGAACAAACTGCCTGCATCAGAAACCAGGAGTACCCATTTTTACCACACAGGTCTAGGCCTATGACACCTAGGCTTTCTGCCTCTGAAAGTCAAGCCCAGCAGACTACAGAAGAGGCCAGTGAGCAACACTCTCAGTTTCCTAAGCAGTGCTGTCTCAAGAGCACCAAATGCCTGCTTTTCAGAACAGCCTCTGCTTTTTTTGCCCTGCAAAACCCACTTTCCACACAGCACTAGACCTGAGAAGAAAGTTCAAGTCCAGAGACCATCCTTGAAAAAAGCTCAGCCCTGTACTGGGCCACCCCAGAACAGCATCAGGATACAGAAAAGAGCAAGTCGTTATGATGAGAGAAAGGGTTTCTGTCACCAGCACCTCAAGAAAAGACACAGAGGACCCTGACACATGGTGTCTGTGTAAGCTCTCTCTTTCTAAGCCGAACCTCACTTCCTACTGTCCTGCTGGGAGCAGCACTGCAGCCTGTAGCCACCCCTAGTGAGCATTTTCCTCTTTTGTTCCCTTCAAACATCAGCCACTTGGAAAGACAATTACTGAAACTATCCCGTCAGTAATCATAGCTTTTAATTCAACTCCACATCCACAAAGCAAGGAAAGGGAACAGGGTGGACTTGCAAAACCCTTTTCTTTGTCCACCTTCCAGACACCACACAGCAGGTACCACCTTGGTCTTGGCATGCTAGCAATAGCAGACATCTATAAATCAAGAAGATGGCCTAGGACTTAGCAAAGCCAGCTCATGCTCTGATCAACCTACATTCCCCTCAGTGCCTCTGCTGCGGGCAGCTGCATGTGGCAGGGTGGAACTGCGGATGGCGCGAGAGCTGGGATCACACCCTGACAGCAAGCTCAACTATCTGCCTGCCCTCACAGGAGCTGCACGCAGCCACAGAGGCCAGAAGTGCAGAGCCCAGAGCTGCCCAGGCACTAGCAAGCCTAAAATGCAGATAAAAACCAGGTACACCCGTACCTTACCCTCTCTGGAAGACAACACTGTGCTTCCACAATCAGAAGTGCATTGGAAAAGATACTCCAGGAACACACTGAATTTCCCAACATAATGCACAGACCTCTGAACAGAGACAGAAATGTTTCGTGGTGGTGAGGCACTGGTGCAGGCTGCCCAGAGAAGCTGTGGATGCCCCAGCCCTGGAAGTGTTCAAGGTCAGGTTGGATGGGGCCTTGAGCAACATAATCCAGTGGAAAATGCTCTGGAATTAAGTGATCTTTAAAAGCCCCTTCCAACCCAACCTGTTCTGTGATTGTATGATCGTGGGGTTAAGAAACTAGCTACCTCACCCCACCTGCCTTCTCCAAACCCCTCACGTTTACATAGCCACGGCAGGTATCTCTTCATCTCCAGCCACCACAGACAGCAAAGTCTCCTACTCACCTCCCCAAAGACTGGGTGAACAAGCGTGGAGAGACACTGTGACCGTGGCTGCCTCTTGATGGGCTCGGTAGGCTAGAAAGCAACATGAAAAGAAGTTTCAAGCACAGGCAATGGTTTCCAGGGCACGCAAACCACTACGCCTTTGATAATTTCTCAGCACCTCAATGGCAGCCCCTTCATCAGGTCTCAGGAAAACTACAGCTTGCATTACCCCAAGAATGTGGAAGATGCAGCTCTGGAGCGCTAGCCCTTGATAGCAGACAACAGTAAGTTTTAGAACGTGAGTCACTGGTAGTTTCCCCAAGACCCTCAGAGCTCGTTTTAGTTCAGCCCACTTCTGAAAGAACAGATGGCAAACAGACCTTCTGGGAGCCATGCAGAGCCATTCCTTTGTGCAGCTTGCTCAAGGAGTTGGGACGAATAGTTGGTGGGAATGTCCAGATTGGACCCTGGTCTCCATCCTCCGTGTCTCCATCACTGCAAACAAAAAGGGGAAGGTCAAGACAAAGCCTCAGCTCCATGCGCTGTGTGTTTTACCCATGCGTTCCCATAGGCACAAGCGCTCCCTCCCCTGATCATTGTATCACCATAGGGCTTCAAGCATTTCCCTACCCCAGAGAAAATCCTAAAGAGACACCACGTCAGTCTCTACAGCCCATATACAGCACCACAGACCTGTGCCAAGTAATATCTATTTCCAGATCGCTACCACCACCTTACGAATTCACCTACACGAACACACAAAGCCACATGCACAACTTGTTGCCACAGTTATAAAGCCTCTAACTCTTTGAAAGGCTACTTTTTTTAACTGAAGGTGCGTAAAATACAGGCAACAAGAGCCTTGTTTTATTAGTTACACACAGATGTTTCTTCTTAATACCTTAAGGCCTCCCCGAGCTACATATGATCTCCACCCCAGGTTGGGAAAAGGACCCAAGCTGCTTGCAGTAGGCTGCCCCCGGCACGCATGGTATAGCGAGGACACCCCTCTGCAGAGAATATACAACGTACATGTCAGAATCACCAGAACTTGAATCTTCTCCATGGCCCTCTGACTTCCAGCGCTTGAACCGATCGATCAGCTCCATGAGGAATGAGGTTTTCTTCGTGTAGCGTGTGATGAATTTGTGCTTTAGCAACTCTTTAGCTGTTGGCCTCTGGAACAAATAAGAAAAACAATCAGCATCTATCAGTGTCTGTACGCTACATGTGCAAGTACTTGCCAGGCTTCCCTGTCCACTCTGCCTCTAAAATACTCTACCCAGGTTCTGAGGTGGACAGCAATACTCACAAATCTAGGATCCTTATTGAGGCAGGCTTCCACAAACTCCTTGAAGGGCTTGCTGTGGTGACCCTCGAGTGTTGGAGGGTTATTTTTGGGGATCAGGAAGAGAACCCTCATAGGATGCAGGTCAGAATTTGGAGGCTCTCCCTTTGCTAGTTCAATGGCTGTAATTCCAAGGGACCAGATGTCTGCCTGAGGGAGGAGCAAGAACAGTGACTGCAGAAAAGAGCAAGGAGCAATCATACAACATGGAAGCATGCAGCTTTGACACAGCTGAAGGGCTCATAACACAGAATCAGACCTGATGCTTCACGTTTAACAGACAAATTTCTCCAACAGACCCTGAACCATAGTAGGAAAGCATTGTTCTTGCTACAAGCAGCACTTCCAGTCCCTGTATTAACCCTAGCACTACACAGAGCAGTACCAAGCAGCAATTGTTCTCTTGCTCCCAGCTCACCTTGAAGTCATAAGCAGACTGTTTGATAACCTCGGGCGCCATCCAGAATGGAGTCCCAACAAAGGTGTTCCTCTTGATTTGTGTATCTGTCAGCTGTCCGGCCACCCCGAAGTCAGCCAGTTTCACATCTCCTTGTTCCGAAAGCAGCACGTTGGCAGCTGTTGACACAAACAAGCACTAAGTCCAATGGTTTCTGAACGATCTGCAACCCACACAGAACTGAGTACTGAGAAGGGACCTCCCATAACTTCCCCATTTGCCCCATGAAAACCCTCAGTTTGGATTTCCAGTATCAGATTCATTCCCATATTCTGACCTTTGCTGGGTAACACAGAACAGATTTGTTTGGTTGGATCAGAAGGGGAGTGTTTCTGGGGCAGCAGCAAGTAGATATGAAGGGCCACACAATCACTAGATGCAATTCCTGCCAACAAGAGGCAATTTGGCCCGAGATACCTCAAATGGTCTTGATGTTTTTTTCAGAGCAACATTCAGCACAAGTTAAACTGCGGATCCTTCAAAGAAGCTCGCTCGTCCTGGCCTCGTACTGCTTCCCACTCACTCAGTGTAAGAGCCGCACTGCTCAGGTTCCTGGGGAGGGGGCAGGCTGTAGGACTGCATAGCTCGCAGCACTACAAACTCTCGGTCTCACACACACAATGAAATCTTCCCTACACATCTCCTGGTTGAGATGGCATGAGCTTTCTTTGCTGTTTGTTCACACGCCCTCCTGCAGAGGGTCGGAGCACTTAGCATCCAGCTCCGGCCACCACCTACACAGCACTGTCCTCCTGCCCTCCTGATGTCCTTCGGTGCCCTGTGCTCAGCACAAGACTGCTCCTCAGGTGCGCTGCACAGAGCCAGTGCCTAGGAAAATCAGTAACAGGGTAAGACGATGCAGGCTACCCTGATTTTCTAGGGCTTTGGACCCTGCGTAAGGACAGTTCACTACACGATGACCAGCAAACACGTGCCGTGGAGTCCAGCAGTAAAGACCTAACTGAGAGCCAGCTGATATTCGAGCACACCATTCACTGATTCCTTTGCTTAAGTCCCCCTGCCTGCCCAAACTGCAAATGCCAAAGAGCTACAGATCCTTACTGCTTGAAGACAAAACTTACACCTTAAAGACAAAAACCATGAGTTGCAATAAAGTGACAAACACCAGATTCAGAAACAAGCAACCCAACAGGGAAAGCAGTACTAGGAGACAGTCTTTGAAACCTGTTCTGTGTCACACTTCGGGATCTGTCTTAGTGGAGACTGCAGCTCTCCTTGTAAAGGATATTCCTCTTACCTTTGATGTCCCTGTGGATCTTCCTCTCAGAGTGTAGATAATCCAAGCCCTTTAGGATTTCCCTCAGGATAGTAGCTATGTAAGTCTCCTCCAAGGGCCCTGGTTTTAGCTGAAAAAGGGCAGGAAGATGATTTAGGAGTGAGCGATGCCTTGGATTCACAAACCTCTCCCTTTGTTACCTGGAAACCTTTTGCCAAGCAGGTCATATTCAGCAGGAAGCACCTACTGCACAGCCTGGTGCACACACTGCAAGCAGAACGCTGGGCTTTGCGCTGCCAGCACTAACTGGAAAATCCTCGGAGGACTTTGTCAGTCTGTTAAAGGTTTCCCAGACAACAGCAGGATGCTCGTATCTTGCTCTGACTTGGAAATACACTGATGAACAGAACATCTTCACAGTTTCTCCAGATCATACCTCTTTGCTAGCATGCAAGGGCGGAACTTCAGCCATTGCAACCGACCAGGGAGAACTTTGCCCCTCTGGCTGTGGGGCAATAGGGTACTGTACCAAAGCTTTCCTCCTTTTAATGAGTTCTCCTCTAAACTAGTCCTGTCTCCTGTTGATTACAGGTCCCCCTAACTACACCCTTCCTCCAGATCAGTGCAGGCTCAGCAGTTTTCACTGTAGGACCTTAGTTACTGCTCTGGAAAAACAGGCTTTCTAGTCCCGAGGAGAAAAGCAAAATCCTGTGAAAGAATACAGCACAGAACTTTTTTTCACATGTTTACTCTGCATTTGTACTCCCATAAAATCTGGGGCGGCTTGTTAAAGATTTGTATTGTTTAACACCTGGAAATCCTGATCATAGACCAGATCCCTTCTGACCCTGATGCCACGCAAGCACTAAGCAATCCCCAAAGCCCTTTCCAGGCACCTAACTTTGGTTGGGTGAGCTATGTATGTGTGTTGCTCAAAACCAACTTGCTGCTGTCAAATTTTATTTCACTGGCTTTGTCCACTGTAAAGCAGCAGGGCACCCTGGAGAACTGCACAGAGCTCAGCTGTCCAAGTACAAACATTTCCCCTGCCCTGCAGTGCCTACCCTTCAGGCACGGGGCTGTCAAAAAGATGCCATGTGGCAAGTGAGCATGTGGCTTGAGGGCATTTCACAAACCAAAGCTCCAGCAAACATTTTTTGGGATTCACAGCTTACCACATACTCACCAAATCCAGGGCTGAACCTCCTCCCAGGTACTCCATGATTATCCACAGCTTAGTGCCCTGCAGGCAAGAGCACAAGCCAAGAGCAAAGACAGTAATAAGAGCAGGCAGACAAGTACAACACCCGAGGCAAGACACCTGAACAGCCCCCGTACATAGCGCAAGAGATGCTGTACACCACAGCTCTCAGAGACAGCAGTGGACTTGCTCCTGCCCTTGACATTTCTTTCTCTTGGTCCTCAGCTCTATCTGAAGAAGCTTTGTGCCACTACAGACACCAGACTACACAGCCCATAGAGATACGCTTATTGTCAGGCTGGAGCCGTTCAGCGTCACCCTAAAGATCAAGCACATCTCGCCAACGACAGGGGAGCTTTGCAGCCTTTGATCTCATTAAAGGGATTGCCAGCTTGAAGGGTACAGGCAGCAAGACGCTCTTTTCCTCCCCAGAGGAGTGATTTCCAGACAGAGGTTCACCAGATCCTGGCAGGAGATAAGCAGCAGGTCCATGAAATCACAGCTTTCTTGGTGTTTTTGGCAGAAGGCTGAGGAAACATTATTGCCCTTGAAAAACAGGTAAGGAATGATCAAGGTACAAAGAGGTCAAGAGCTGCTTTGCTACACCTCCAGCAGCTGGCATGCAGACGCCACTTTGATCACCACTACAAGCTTCCATTAGGGATTCCCAAAGCTGTTTTCAAGGGGAGCACTACCTTATTACTGCTTCACCGCTCCTTCAAGGACTCAGATCCTGCTCATTTCATCACTTCTGCAGCCCCTCAATACACAACTCCCTGCAAGGCCAGGACCGCTGCAAGAGAGCTGCAGTCCTTGAGGGGTTAATTTGTAAGTGCTGCCCTGTACCTGCCTGCAGGCTAGTTTGCAGCAGAAGTCCAACTGGTTTAGTGGTTTTGAGCCATCCACAACATCCAGTGCTCTGGCAGCCTTTCTGGGGCCATGGAAACATGGGCAGCACTGCCCAGGGGGCAGTTCGGGTTTTGGGCAGCAGTATTTTGTAGAGGAAGCTGTGTGCTACTTGAGGGAGTGCCCTAAGCTCCCAGTGGAAACCAGAGAAATAGACATTCCCCTCAGAACAGCACACTCCCCTTCCCGGCAAGGATTTCCATGTGCTATGTACCCAAACGTAACTGGTGCTGTGTTGTCTGGGAGGGCAGGGGGTTGGGAAGAAGTATCACACGATCACAAGATCATGATGCACAGTTTCAAGCTCTTCTTCTTTCCAGAGACAGCCTGGATCCTTCTAGAAATATAAAGCCCTCAGTGGTACAACCTTAAAACCATGGTATTGGAAAAAGCATTCCACAAATTTCCTTTCCAGAATGGTCAAACCAGGGATGGACCCAGCTCTTCAGGGAAAGTTTGCTCTTCCCTGCAGTGCTCTTGGGACCACTTGAGGAACGTCGTTTCCATGTGCCCTGCAAGTGCCTTAAAGCCCAGCCTCGTATTAACACCACGAACGCAGCGGGCAGAGCCACGCTGACGCTCACGGGCTGGGCACCTGCCCACCACCAGCTGCAGCACCCGCTCCCAAACTGCTGGCAAAAGAATGGCCACGGCTTTGTCCTACCTTCAAATAGGAGCCATAGTACCGGGTGATGTAGGGGCTGTCACACTGGCTGAGCACCGTGATCTCCTGCTGAATGTCCTCAATTTCATCCTCCGCCTCCTCCAGATCAATGATCTTGATAGCAACCACCTCCTTGGTGCGGTTGTCGATCCCTTTGTACACTTCACCAAACGATCCTTTGCCGATCCGCTCCAGCTTGGTGAACAGCTCCTCGGGATCCACCCTAGAGTGCTAGACCAGGAGGGAGAGAAGGGAGAAGTCAGAGGGAAGGGGAGAGCACCGTGAACACCCCCACAGACCCCCTGTCATCGCATCTCCCTGCCCATGCCACGTAATTCACCTGAATTAATTCACCCCTGTACCCTAACTGGTCTCCATGTGCTGAGATTTATCGCTGACCGTACCCAAGCTGAGAACCAAAGCAGGCTTTTACACGGGGCTTCTGCCCCCGCAGACTGTACGGGGAGGGAGAGGAGAGAGGCCAGGAAGGAGAAGGTCAGCAAGCACCCCTACAGACAGCATCAGCCCTTCTGGGACAGGACTGGTTTGGTCGGCAGCTCAATCACGGGCACCAAACTGGCACCAAAGCAGCTCCGCGAGCAAGCGCTCATCCGTGTCTGACTAAAAGGCAGGCAGGGTGTGCCGGAACCAGCCTTCGTGTAACGGCTGAGGTGAGAAAATGGACACCAGTAAGCGGTCAGCAGAGGCTCAGGAGGCTGTTTCTCCAGTTTGCCTTCCTGCATTCAAAGGTTTGAATGATCTGAAAGGCTTTCACCCTACTCACGCGGAGGGTAACGTGTGCTGGGAACACAGCCACCAATTCCCACCGGCTGTCTGCTCCGCTGTCAGGCAGCACCCAGCCTCTCCTCACACGTCTGCAGACGGAGCCTGACGTCTCGGGAAGGCCAGCAGCACGGAGCCCAGGCACGCGGCCACCCCAGAGGAGATGGGGGAGCTGAACGGACACCCCACCTGCAGCCCTGCTTTTCTGAACAGCCTCTGCTCTCACTGGCACCCCCAGACGCAAGAGCAAGGAGCAAAAAAAGGCTTTTTTAAAGAAAAAACATGGAAAATATGGCCTGACTCGCAGGAAGCAGGCAAGCGGCTGGAGTGAGTTTTCCACACCCAGCACTTCTCCATCCCACCTCGCACACGTCACCCAGAGGGACCGCTCCCTCGCAAGGACCTTGGGCTGAGCAGAGATTTCATCTGCAAACAGGGCGGCTGCATTTCTGCACCCACCGCCAGGTTCCAGCAGCAGGGCACCACCGAGCAGCCCCAGGTGCTGTTTAACGATTAAGCCAGGCAGTCCTGGCAGGAGGTTTGCCTTCCTAACCCCATCGCTGCACGGGGTCAGCTTTACAGGCAGCTCGCTCAGCGGGATTGCCACGGGCGCTCCAGTCCAAGGGAGGATAACCAAATATCCCTCTGCATCCACAGCAACACCCAAACGGGCTGCGCGTCCAACAAGTGCACCTCAAACAGACCGGAGGGGATGCGCAGAGATGGAAGGAGCTGCAGGGAAAGGGTCTGAGCTTGAGAAATGCCAGAAGACATCAGAACGATGGCTGTGGCACAGGAGAGAACAGTCTGGCTAATCCGGGCTCACAAAAAGCCAGCAGCAGTTTCCACCTCTCCACCGACTTTACAGGAAGGGGCAGCAGGGTGGCCCAGATGTTACCTTGGTCTCCCACAGCGCTGCAGAAATGCCGCTCACCACATCAGCCTCTCCACACATCAGGGAGAGAAAGAGGATCAGCTCCTAGAAGCACCCGGCTCCGCGTGAGCCCCAGGAATCCTGCAAGGAAACCTTCCTCTCCTCCTCCCTAGATCATTTTTCTATGAAAAAAACAAACGATGAGGTGTAAGCTACTGCTCCCCTTCTCAGCCTCACACGGCACATCAAAGAATGAGGACTGAAACCCTTCAGGAATGGGAAATCAAGCAGAAGAGCACTGGCTGCTGCAGTCGGCTCCTGGGACAACCAGCCCTTGGCGTTGCAGGCTCTGTAATCACGGGCAACCTCCTGAACACGCTTCCTTACTTGGATGCAGGTTTATCACGTCTTCTGAGGAACGAGGAGGTTCAGGCAGAGGCGGTGAAGGAGACAGACCTACCTGACGAGCACAGGAAAACTCTGCCCAAGGGGCTGACGGGCAGAAGAGACGCAGCCCATCACACGGGGGGGAACAGCATCAATTGCAGGTACTGCATTTACCCGGCCAGCACCTGGCGCTTCAAAACTGACCTGGAAACACTTCAAAGACCTTAGGTGACACGGCAAGAGCGTGACCTGATGGAAAGAGTCACTCCAGCCACTGCTGCGGTATCCTGGGCTCCTGCTGCAGACCAGAGTCCGTTAGTGGATTTCTTCACTTTCCCAAAACAGGGAGAAAGAAGAAAAGGAGGCGGTGGGGTGTGAAACAGAAAAATAGGCCGATCCTCGGCTCCAGCAGACTGCTGTCTGCCCAGCAGAACACCTTACGGCCTACCATCACGGATGCCATGGAAGACACGGCCAGGTAGCAGGCGGTGGAGGCAATCCTAACTTCCCAGATGAAATTACACTAGTCTGCAGGACACCTGCTCAGCAGCTCTCGTCCATTAAAGCTCCTGTTGGAGCTGCCACGTTTTTGCCCCGGCTGCGAATCTGCGTTTGGGAGTTGAAAAGCTACAAAGGCACCCGAAAAAATGATCAGTAGTAGGAAGTACCAGGAGCCAGATGCAACACTTCACACCTGCAATGAACAGTCACAGGTGACCCGAAGAAGCTTTGTGACTGCTCACCAGCTTGGGTCCTTTCCGTTTCCATCAGTGCTCACAGAGCCCAGCAGGGCTGCGAAGCAGAGCTCCAGGCCACAGCCAGGAGAGCCGACCGACTGCGGCTCCTCGTCCTGCTGCGACGCACGCAGCGCTTGGGGAGCCAGCACCTCATCACACCTTTTTGCCTACCTGGCTGCCAATGACAGAGCAGCTCTGCAGCAAAAGGTCTCACGCTGAGAGCAGTCAGACACTAGAGATGGCTCGGAGACAGGCATGGAGGAGCTTTGAGAAGACCCAGAGCAGTATCTTGGTCATACGCACAGAAAGAGGAAAGAACAAGCAGGGGAGGGATGAGGACACCCTGCAGGTAACGCGCTCTGCTTGCACCCTCTGGGATGTAATCTCCCGGCGCAGGAAGGATGCCCTGCCACGGCAGGTACGGGCGTGTTTGCCATCGTGACCGACGATGCCGTGTTTTAAAGGAGAGCGACTCACTGCAGCCATCAGGAACTAAGGATGGTGGCGTGCTGTGAGACAAGTCTGGCAGCAACAGCAGCTGCTGCACGGGTAAAGGATGGCCTTGGCAGCTCAGCCACCTCCAGCTGCAGAGACGGGCAGTCAGTGGCAGGACCTCCCCGAGCTCTGAGAGGAGGCTAGAGAAGGACAAACGTCTGCCCTCATTTCACAGCTACAACCTGGAAAGATGAGCCGTGTGTTGGGAATAGAAGCAAATACTGCTGGAACCCCCACGGGGTCTTCTCAGCAGGCTGTGTCCAGCTGGGACTCTTGGAAGAGCTGTGTTCAGCACCATGAGCCAGTCAGCCCTGCACCCGCAGCGTAACGCACGGAGAGGCGCCTGCACCTGCTGGAAGGCAGAGCTCCTTGGGCTGGGGCAGCTCGGGACCAGAATCCCTGTTCCGCATGGGAGAAGTCTGTAATAGAAAAGGTGCTGTCAAGTCCCTTTCTGAGCTGTAAGAACTGGAGCCTACCGGGAGTTTGGCAGCCTCCGGAGGTTTATGTGGAACCACGGCAGCATTTAATGTTACCTCTGACAGCAGTAGCTTCCAACCAGCCAAACAAGCAAACACCGTTGTCCTTTGCCACACGCAGATGAAGTTGGTTTTAACAAACCTCAGCTTCTGACCTTCTTTCCTTCATTGCCTCCTCTCCTTCCCTGCTTCCCACCCAACATTTCCACTCATTGCACGCTACGTACCAGAGACGTCTGTGGCAGGCACTGCCATCTCTTTGGGGAAATCAGGTTTGGATCTGGAAACACTGTAAGCTTCCCTATATGAAATGAGTGCACACCTCCTCTCAACTGAGACACCTGAGAGAGTTCTGAACTTCTGGAGTATAAGCAAGAGGGGAATTCCTGTTCAGCACTTTGAAACACAAATATACTAACTTGTCTGGCACTCCCGGCTTGCTTCACGGATAGCATTATTTTGCCTCAGGGCTGGAAAGCACTGGGCAGAGAACTCGGGAGGCTTTTTCAAGGTCACATAAAGGAACAACCAAACTGGAAACACAGCTGGCCTCAAAGCTTTAAACACTGTAATACAAATACATCACCCAGCAGACAGAGCTCCCAACAAAGACCAGAGGCCCGCTGTGCTGTATGTACACAGCAAAGGGCAACCGCGAAAAGAAAGAGTGCCTGATAAGCCCAGGCAGGAGAGCAGAGGCACAGAGGTAAAGCAGCTTCAGAACGTGCCGAAGGTAGCTCAGCACATGGGCAGCAGAACTGGGAATCCAACACACCTCTGGCCCCTGACATCCCCATCCAAGTCGTAGAGCCTCGCGATTTTCACAGGACCTCCCCACTACCCCTTAAAATGTGGTTAAGGGAGCTTCAGGCCAATTCCTACCGCTCTGCCAGCGAGCCTCGATTAAACTGCTTATGAGATCCCACCAAGGATTCCTGAAGAGACCCAAGGGATGGACAACGGACTGCTTTCCTATCCCAGGATCAGACAGAGAGTCACGGTATGACAAGATCTGGGAGTGCCTGATGCGCGTAATTCAGAGACGAAACCCCTGGAACTCTGATAAGCTTCGTTACGGAGTACTGTGTACGCAACCCTTCGGAGCAACCCACTGCGCACTGTGGAGCTGAGTTCTCAGCCTCAGCCAGACAGCATCCTTCCCTGCCCCTTCAGCCCTCCCCCTGCACCGTGACTCACTCAGGCACTCTATTTGCATTTACTTCCATGAGCGCTTTGGGGACACGGTTTATGTGAAAGACAGCACGCAAACTCGAATGCATTGCAAACCAGTTTTAAATCAGCAGAGGTCTGGAGAAAGCATCACCTCGAACTGCTGAAGCTTTCAGTGCGGTAGAGTACCACACCTAGGAGCGGCAAAGAAAACCACCCGAGGTTCTCCCAAACCACGGTTCAAAGAGACCCACGTTGTGTGCTGACACCTGCCAGCTGCCGAGCACACCTCACACCCCCGTTCGGAGGAAAGCAGGCCGAAGCCAGCGCCGTTCGCGTGGCTCAGCTCCCAGCCCCGAGCCAGGCCGCCACCCCCCCGCATCCCACCGCCAGCTGCCATCACAGCGGGATCTGCCTGCACCCCCCGGGGGTGGCACCTCTCTGCTCAGCACCGGACCCCTCGCGTTCCGGGGTTCTGGGCCCTGCTCTCCCCAGCTCCCCTACACGCGGGCTGCCCGCCTGCCGCCTCAGCCCTTCTGCTCCCTGCCGGCACCCCGCCGCGGGCTCAGGGAGCCGAGGATTCCCTCATCCTCCCCGGGACCGGCCGAGGCACCCCAGCGGCCTCACAGCGGCCACCAGCACCTCGTCCTCAGCGCCGGGCACCCAGCGCCGGCCCGGCACAGGCCCCTCACGGCGCGGGCGGCAGCGGCGAGCCGAGCACGGCCATACCCAGGGGGCACGGCCCTGAGCCCCGGGGCTCCGCCGGGCCCCGGCACACGCGGCCGCGCTTACCTGGCTGGCGAACTCCCTGAGGTGCGCCATGCCGGCGGGGCACGGCGGCGGTGCTGTGCTGTGCTGTGCTCTCCTCACGGCGCCGCTCTCCTCACAGCGGCTCGAGCCCGGGGCTCCCCTCACAGGCCCCGCGGGCCCCGACCCTCACCCGCCCGGGCCCTCCCTCAGGGCCCCCGCCGCCCCTACGGCCGACGGTGGTGGTGGCGGTGGCGGTTGTGGTGGTGCCGCCGCGAAGCGCGGCGCGGCGCCATGCCGGGCCCTGCCGCGCCAAGCCGCCGCCGCCGCCACCTCCCCCCCCCC